>NC_141991.1:194541356-194864481 GCF_049901715.1 Pseudonaja textilis | reverse complement strand
CCTCCCCAAAAAAATGTTTGAAAAATTAGTTAATGTCAGGTATGAAAGACCAGATCTGATTTATTGCTAAAGGCCTATGCACAGAAATGTTCTTAACTAGCAGTCAGAACTTGGGACTCAGTGGCACTTCAATGTGGGATTGGAGTTGTGGCCACACAGGGCTGCTCCATCTTGTCATTCCACCCCCAGCTTACGCCATTTCAGCATAAAACACTGTTATGTTGCATCATCTTAAAAGTGAAAGGATGTCATAGTGAGCAAATATAAAGTGGCTATGTAAATTCTATAGCATTATTGTTTATTAATTTATTTTTTCTTGATAAAGTTATGTCAGTTTAGGTTTTTTTGACTCCTCCCAGCCAATGTGAGGTCTCCAAAGAGGCAGTATTTCACCTGACTGCTTAAAATTCCTTGCAGTAAGATGCCTGTTTCAAACATTGCACGTTCAACCCCACCCTCTCTGTTATTCCTATTCATTATATATCACTTCCTATTACCTAAACTCTGTCGGTCCCATCCCCTGTTTTCCTCTAAAGCTGCTCCTTATTCCCATCCTCTATTAAACAGTCACCGACAGTAATGTTGTCCCTCAAGCTATTTCCCTTCACTGAAACCTATCTTCTGATGTTTTTACTGCTGCTGTTTTAGTTTTTCATTGCACATTTGCCCAGGTTGGGTGATCTGTGCCTTGTCAAAATTCTGCTCACCATGCATTTTGTCTTTTATTTGATGACACCTTTCCCCTCTTCATCTCTGCATTTCCATTTGGGGCCTTTTCCTAACATCACTACTTCTAACCTTTATATTATCTCAAACTCTGCCTGTCCTGCCAAATATTTTGCTTCCCTTGTATGTGCTACATCTAGCTTTTTTTGTTTTCCCTGTGGTGTTCCTACTCACATATAACAGATAATCCATATGAATTTGGCTTGAATCAACAGTTCATAGCATCATAGAATTGGAAGGGACATTAAAGGTCATCTAATCCAGCTCCTGCCCAGTGCAGGAATCCTTATGTTGTATTGTTTTGAACAAATGGCTGTTCAATCTTTACCTGTTACTCCCACAACTTCAGAAAGCAGGATATTTAACTGCTCAATAGCTCCCATAGTCAGGAAATTCCTCCTAATTTTAATCTTCAATCTCTCTCTGTCCATATTCAAGCATTTGGTTCTGGAGAATAAATCTATACCTTCTTCCCCATGTCATCCCTCCATGTATTGGAAGACTGCTATCCTGTCTCCCTTTAGCCTTTTGTTCTTCAGATTAGTCAGCCTTTCGTAGGATTTAGTATCCAAGCTTCTTGCCATTCTTGTTGCTCTTCTCTTCCAACTATTATCAACTTTCTCAATGTCCTTTTTGTAACGTGAGAACTGTGAACAGTGAGAACTGGGAACATTATTCTATGTGTGATCTGACCTGTATGACATAATGCAATACTGTTGCTTCCCTGGCCTTATATCTCTATTGATACAGCCTTAAACTGCATTGGCTCTTTTCACAGTGCAGCATATTTCTGGTTCATATTTAATCTACTGTCCACCAAGACTCCCATGATGTTTTCACAAACATTACTGCTAAGTCATGTACCTATATATCTGGCTTTTCTGCCTTAAGTGCAGAACCTTACATTTTTTACCATTGAACATTATTATGTTAGATAGAGCTCAGTGTTCAAGTCTATCAAAATTTGAATCTTGAATCAAGATTCTGGAATGTTACAAATCTCCTTAGCTTTGTGAATCCACAGATTGTATGAGCGTTCTTTCTATTCTCTTATTTAAATATTTAATGCTGAAGAGTATTGAACCCAAGATAGAACCTTTCTGTGATATTCCACTGCTTACCTCCTTTGCTGTAGACATAGACCCATTAAGGACTATGTGTTGGATACAGTTGTTTAGCCAACTGTGAATTCATGACATAATCCATCCCATATTATTTAAGTTTTATCAAGAAGGATATCACTTAAACTGAAGTCTTAAGTACACTACAGCCATAGCAATCTCTTGGCCCATTAATCTAGTCACACTGACACACACACACACACACACACACACACAGAATAAAAAAGTAATAATTGTCCATTGACTTGGAACACCATCCAAAGTGAACTCTATATGTATGTCTGAGCAGGATGGGAAAAGCATAAATATACAGAATGGGCTGAAATTTGCAGAAGCAGTAGATATTTACTTGTGGATAATAATTAATTGGTTTTAGAAAAAAATACAGAGATTTTAGAATTAGCGTGCTCAAGATCAGTGATGATCAGAAAATCACATGGAACTTGGCTGTATTTTGGAATTTTTTTGAAAAGAATTATAGCAGAAAACTTTTCTTCTTTGCGTATAAAATATATAAAATTTCAGAAAGGTAGTTTGATAAGGGTTGTTCAAAAATATTTTTTTAAATTGGGGAAAGTCTGAATGAGAAATTTGGAAACATAGGTTCTATTTGGATAAATTAAGGTTTTGTAACTGGAGAAAAAATGTCCACAAAATAAAACATTGTTAAAATCACATCTCAGAAAGTTCAGATTTCTACATAATTACATACTTGATATTTAAGAAGTTAATGGGTATATGAGGAATAAGCAATTATTATTTGTAGATTTGTAAGAATGTTTTACAAATTCACGATTGACACATTACATTGTTGGTTACTGGGAGCTTTATGATAAATCCTTATGTTCTTTACAATATGCATCTGAAAGTGCATGTCGACTATGATTGTTTATGTTTTTTAATGACTTACCAAAAGTAAAAGGTATTTTTTTAATGTGCTAAGAGGACTGAAAGTGTATCCATGGCCTTGAGATTTAAAGATGTATCCATTTTCATCAAATAGTTGATAAGAAATCTCATTAAGAATCCTATTAGGTTGTATTCCTACTTTTAAATAACTTCGTTTATGTCCATTATTTCCAATGATTTTTCCATAAATATTATCATTCTGTGTAATCTTGGGATAAAAATTTACTGTAAAGGATTACACTGTTTACTCAAAAACCCTTAGAGTTATACTATATATCAGCAACATTTCCTCTTAAACTATTTTGTGTTGAGAAAACTAAGTAACAAGGCAATGTGTACTGATGTTTCATCGTTGTCTAGTGTTTCTCAGCTAAATCTTTTATATTGTTTCATTTCCTTTCTCTTACTTCATATATCTGCTTAATTAAGTACAGCTACCCATAGTTTAACTGAGTTTCATTTTATTAACACCACTCTTCTATATTTTGTATGTCTGTTATATGAAGTGGCAAAATTTTTTACATGCACCCAATCTAGTTAAATTTAGAACAACATAAAATCCTCAAGAACTGCATGATTCCTTGTATTGGAGTTCAAAAACCATAATACCCGATTAGATCATGGGTTTTGAGAATTACATCGGGCAAGGATCACATTTGGAAAGAATGCCTGGAAATTACATTGGCTGTAGAAATTTATTTTTACAACTGAGAGCATTCATATATATGCCTGGCAATAATACGCCAATTAGTTAGTGTTTTGGAGCACCAGTAGTGATTAAGACCGAAGGCTAGAAACTAAAACATCATGAGTTCTAGTTTCTAGAATTTAGTTGACACAAAGCCAGTTCAGTGACTTTGGACCAGTCATTCTTGCTCAGCCCTAGGAAGAAAGTAGTAGCAAACCACTTATGAAAATTTTGCCAAAAAACCTCTAGGGCAGGGGTCTCCAAACCTGGCAACTTTAAGACTTGCGGACTTCAACTCCAGCTGGCTAGAGAACTCTGGCAGTTGAAGTCCACAAGTCTTAAAGTTGCCACGTTTGGGGACTTTTGCTCTAGAGACATGTCCAGGCAGTCATCAGAGTCAAGAGTGATTCAAAGGGACAAAAAATATTAGTAGTATTAATTACTATAAGTTAGTGTATGCAAAAGAAAGAATCTATTGTATATTTGAACCAAGAAAGAATATAGGTGATATTATCTCCCTAGAGATCTTTCTGATTGTAGTATGCATCACTGAGGAACTCCACTTGTGTACTTCAACATCCAAATCCCCAGCGAGAATTTTGGGAATTGAACTCCACAAGTCATGAAGTTGCCAAGATTGGACACTCCTGCATTAAACTATAAGGCCAATGTTAAATTAAATATTACATCTTGCAAAGATGCAATCATTTGTGGGGTGGGTTGGCAACAGTCAGTATAAAATAATATAGTTTTCATGAACCAAGAATATTCTTATTTGATAAAGGCAATACTTCTATATAATTTAGGTTTGTCCTTAATGACATTATAATCTTATGATACATGGTGTTAACAGAGTAGGTAGCTGAAGATCAGTTGAAATCAAATCATAAAGTTGATCTATATTCAGCAAAATAGGCATTTTTGTATTCAATCCCTGCCAGGCCCTATTGGGTCAGGAAGAAGAAAAAAGAATGTTTTATTTCATTCTAACTTCTTGATTGATTATCCTATCACATTTTTATGCTTATTATGATTGATCACACAGTGAGCCATATGTTTAGATTGGAATTGGCATTTTACCCCCTTATTGAGTCTCTCCCAAAGACTTAGGATAGACAGATGTTGTTTGATGATGTCAAAGGTACCATTGCAGATTGTTCCAAGTAAAGATGCCTTTTGTAATTAATTGATAGTGATTTTGTTAATGTTGATGGTATTCAACTGGTGCTTCAGATGTTTTGGGATTGAATCCAAGACACCTTCAGTATTGCTATTGGTACTATCTTTGCTTTCTTCTGCTATAGTTGTTCTACTATTTGCTGTCTTTGCATTTTGTGTTTTTCTTCAGTTCTTTCTCTTCTCTTCTGCTGTCTCCAGGCACTGCTATGTCCACTATCCAGACTTTATCTTATTAAATCTGGGGTGTTACGTGGCAGGTACTTGTCTGTTTTAATTTTAAACTACCTTCATGTTCTATTACTTTATCCATTTTGTGATCCCACCAGTTCCTGTTTGCAGGCAAATGGTATTTCTTGCAGATCTGCAAGTGCACCATTATTACTACTTCGTTACAACATTGTTTGTAATCAGTCTGTGTGATCTTGCAGCAGCTAACCAGGTAGCCCACTGTTTCTTCAACTTCTTTGCAGAGTCGGCATTTGTCGTCGTCTGCTGCCTTTTCAATTCTAGCTTTGTATGCATTTGTTCTTAAGGCTTGGTATTGGGCAGCTAGAATCAGCTCTTCTGCTTTTTCATGCTGTTAACCATTGCCAAATATTTTTTTTGGATTTTTTAATGTACTTTGCTATATCTCTTTTCTGTTCCTCATTTGGTCTTACATGGGCCAGTTTGGTCTCTCTGGTATTCTTAAATTGTCTTCAATGTTGTTCAGTTATTCTTCCAAGGCCCTTTTTTCTTCATTAACTGCCTGGTGTACTTGAAACATTCCACAGCTACCTGTGCTCCTTGGTAAATAGAGTATATCATTGTTGCTCCATGGATGAAGGGCATGATTTATTGTCACTATTTTTCTAGTCTTTCTATCCAAGGCTTTTAGTTCTGCTTGAATAGCTGTATATCTAATAGCAGTAGCAGACTTCACAGTTCTTTACAGCCCTCTCTAGGTGGTTTACAGACTCAGCATATTGTCCACAACAATCTGGATCCTCATTTTGCTGGTTTCAGAAGGATGGAAGACTGAGTCAAACTTGAGCCTGGTGAGATTCAAACTGCCAAATTGCAGGCAGCTGGCAATCAGCAGAAGTGGACTGTAGTACAGCACTCTAACCAGTGCACCACCATGGTTCTTAACCAGGTGTTCATTCCTTGGTGGTATTTCCACCACTGCGTTTGGATTTTAAGATCATCTTCCCTTTCAGGACCAACCTTCTTCTTTATTTCAGTGTGCTTGATCTTGTCAGCTTGAAGGATGCCTAAGTATTTGAGGTGATCATCCAAACTCCTGATATTATTTTGACTGAGCGTCTTAATTCCTTCAGTTTTCACCCCACCCCACCCCATCCCCACTCTGTTAACGCTAAGGATAGCACATTTGCCCAATCCTAAACCCATTGCAGTATTTTGGCTGTACATACTAATGGTGCTGATGGTTCTGTTTTGGATGGTGTTTTTCCTATCAGCTTCAGATTGTCTATGTAAAAAAGGGATGGAATAGCTTGGCAAGTTTTTTAAAAATTAATATTAGCATTATTCTACCATTTATTATATTTAGATTGTTATGTTTCGGCATATTACTTTACTTTGCTTCCTTTGTGCTGATTTGCAGTTTTACTCTGTAAAAAGTGAAGTGGTTTATAGTTACAGTGTGAAGATTTTGCTGTAAAATAAATTGTTATCCTATAAGCTAGGAATCCACAAAAATGAAACAGCAAGTGACATTCCGAAATTTAAATTGGTGACAGGGTTTTGAAGATTTTTCATCTATGGAATAGGAAGCAGAGATCATTGTTTTCACAGCAGTGCAGCGGGTGGTGTCAGATGACGAACTGTAGCATACTGTAGTTGCTTGATTTAAAACAGTGGGATTGGTCTAAGTGCTCAAACAGGAAAGATTCCACTTTGATCCACGCTTGAAAAAGGTTTACTTGGCAGGACATACAAAAGGAAGTGCAATAGAAAACAGAAAGCTGAAGCTTACTAACTCCTGGAAACCATGATTAGTTACTAAACATGCCTACTGGAGTGTGCCTTCTTTTTGACCCTTTATTGAAGAATAGCTTTTTAACAGTATTAATTTGTTTGGTAATATTTAATGACAATTCGCTTTTGAAATCTGCTAAATCAGAATGTGGTCCAATGATATTCTATTTATGGGGCTGATAAAAGTTGATGTGGACCAGCATATAAATAAAATCAGAATGCTGTAATTCATGACTTTACTGTATATGGTTCCCATCTCCACTTGTATGCTATGTAGCTAATAGATTTGAAGGAAGAAATCACAAAATGCTATCGAATTTATCTGTGAAACTGTAGGAAATGTTCCCTATAATACCTAGCCATTATATGTTAGAATGGAAAAATGTATTAGTGAGGATCTTTGTCATTGGAAATGTGGAATAAGAGGCTTTGTAGTATATAAAGTAGTGAAATTACATTGCACACATGGTTAACAAAGATGGTTAATTTAGCAACAGGTATACACTCATATATTTCCTCTCAGCCCTCGGGAGAAGGCAAACTACTTTCAAAATTATTGCCAAGAAAAATGCATGGACCTACTCAGGTTGTTACCAGAAATCACAATTGACTTGAAGGACCATGACACATATACAAGTTAAATCAATTTAAGAATACTCCACATTCTTGTTTTACTTTTTTTCCTCTGTTCTGAACACTGTTTCTTCAAATTCACATTTATTTTAGTTTCTTATTCATTTAGAACAGGGGTATCAAACTCAAGGCCTGTGTGCCAGATCCGGCGCACAGAGTGCTTAGATTGGGCCTGTGGGGCCACCCTGAAAACAGCGAAGGACTGGCCTTTGATGCCCCTGTCAGTGAAAACAGAGCTCATGAGGGCCATGTGCAGCCCCCCAAACTCCATTTTCATCTGTGACAGCCTCCTGCAACCCTCTGCTAGAGAAAATGGAGCTCAGGAGGGCCACGTGTAGCCCAAGCTCCATCTTCATTGGCAGAGCGCTTGGTCTACCACACACACTCCCGACACGAGTGATGTCCAGCTGGCCACACCCACCCTGGACATGCCCTCCTGGCCCAAGGTCAAACACAACTCCGATGTGGCCCTCAATGAAATTGAGTTTGACACCCCTGATTTAGAAGATTATTCAGAAGAATGATTAGACTTGCTGGTGTATCCCTTAACTATCATATGTCCCACATTCTGGCAATTTCTATATATCAAAGGAATTTCTACGGTCAAGAAGTAATGCCTGTGTATCTTCTCTCTCGTTATCTATTTAGCTGTTTTATCACATTACAGCCATTTCCAGTACCCTACGGTCATGTGATCACAAATTTTAGTGGTTTTGCTGGTTTCTGGTATTTACTTCCAGTTTTTGACCCCCCAAAAAACCAATTGGAAAAAACAAACACACTTAACTGCAGGGTCACTTAATGCCCACAACATTTGCTTAACAACTACCACAAAAAGTTTCACAAAATTCAGCAGGATTGTGTGGTGATCTATTTAATAACACAATTTATGGCTATAATTTTAGGTTGTTATAGTCAGAAGTCAAGGACTACTGTATTTGCAAACATTAAAGGCCAATATTAGACAGAATATAGTATTTTAAATTTGATACTTCAAGAATGTTCATTGCCATTGTCTCATAAGACATATAACATGCAGGATTATTTAGAAGGTGAATTAGATTTTGTGGAAAGATTATATAGATTATTTGCATTATGAAAGATAAAAATTCTAATTCTTATTTGTTTAAATATAGTAATAGAAAAATGTTCTTATTTAGTGACACTGTTATCATGAAAAGAAATCATGGAGGAAAAAGGAATACATTTTAATTAGAAATTAAATTCCTTTTAATTTTGCTATTCTGAACAAATTCCTGATCATAAGCAAATTTAATTCAATATAATTTGCCCCAGAATTTCAAGGTAGGTATATCCTATATATCGGAAGTGATTTCAGGCCTGATTTAGGCACTGTATAATAATAAACATTATTACATTGCCCTTTCTCTACAAGTTGATCTAGGGCAAAAAAACCCAAAACCTCAAATAGCTATATAGCAAATTTGTCATGAAATTATTTTTCATGAAATTATATCACACTAGATGCATTATTTAAACAAAGGGCGTTGGTTTTTCGCAAAAGTAATGTCTGTGGACCATCTTGAAACTAAAATTTTCAAATTGTTCTGTGTTCCCAGAAATCACTATAATAAGGGTGATTTTTTTAATTGCTACAGTCATATCCAGACCTTGTCTGCCAGCTAAACTATTGCTGAACTATCAGCTCTGTGTCCAAAAGTTTTGCTAAATAAGATTCACATAGTTTAGTAAAGGTTGATAAGAAAGTAGATTGGCAAGTCTTCAGCATTTAGTTTAAGAGCTTTTGTGGAAAAGTCATCCTCCTTTTGTGTTGATCTTAGCTAACTGAGTTGCATGGTGTTAAAGTAGTGGTACACAACCTTTTTAATACTAAAGTTTGAATAGAGCCTTTGACTGATATACCAATCACCAAAAAATGAGTGAGGCCAGGACAGCAGTATTTTCACATAGTGTGATCTGCGCAGTCATATAGATGCTTTAATTAATTCATTCATTTAAAACATGCAATTAAAATCAATGTAAACTTATTAAGTCCAGTGAACATACTTCCTTCCCATACATTTAATAGTTTTGCTTCTCTGACACATTAACACTTTATTTCCCAGCCTTATCAACTTTAAGCTGTATGGACTTCAATTCCACACATCTTCACATTGGCAAGGTTGAAAAATATTCACTGGGTAGCAACTTCGGAGATGAATCAAAGCTGTTCAGGAAC
This sequence comes from Pseudonaja textilis, assembly GCF_049901715.1. NCBI lineage: Eukaryota > Metazoa > Chordata > Lepidosauria > Squamata > Elapidae > Pseudonaja > Pseudonaja textilis. The sequence goes on along the minus strand of NC_141991.1, from coordinate 194,855,045 downwards.
TACATGCGATCCCGAGGGCATCGTGTTAAATTATATAAAAGGAGCAATAGTCTACTAACAGAAATCAAGTTGCAAAGAGTTTTGTGAAGCCTTCGAGGTAGGCCAGGTCAGGAAAGAGACACTGGCTTGAACTCTGTTGCTGCAAGCATTAACAACAGAATCTTGAAAGTCTTGATAGCAGCCCCCCATTCAATGCAGAATCAGTACGGGGTTATTTTGAGTCTTTCTCATGCTTCTCCTTTCCCAGGACAGGAGTTGCTGTCTATTAACAGATTTGCTCATGATTACCTCTGCATTCCTCCATACCCCCTCCCCCAGCAGAATCCATCTCCCCACCTACATGCAAAGACATTCCAGGCACGTTGCCATGGGAATGATTGCAGACTCACTTCCTCCACCCTCACTTGGCATTTCCCAGAGTCAACCGACAAGTTTGCTGCTATGCAGTCAGATGAAGTTGGAAGTCCCCCCCTTATGGTGGGAGGCAGAAGGTCCTTCTCATCTTGGGCTTCCCTGTCTATTGATACTGGGCAACAGGTCACAAGGATGCCCCAGTGCCTCTAGATAGGAAAAAAAAAACTACTCTAGTTTAATCCTACCACTGTGTTCTGAATTATGATCCTGCACAATCTAGGCTATGAAAGTGTCCATGAAATGTTTGCTTTTCTCCAAAACAGGTTGAAATTATTTACAAGCTAGCGTCAACTTTTATGAAGGGGTATCTCCTGTCATATTCTATGCTGTGTAAATGTACAAGTACTGCACTGTTCAAAATAGACAGGAGAGGGTTTGTTTACAAGGACAAAAGACCGCAGACAAATATGCCCAATGATATGTTACTTTTTAATGTAACAAATTTAACTATCTCAATAAACCTTAATTAAAAATGATATCTTAACATATCTTAATAAATATTAGTATTTACACAAGTAAAAAATAGAAGATAGTAAATTATTTGTGAGAGGAATTAATGAAGAAGATGAGAAAAAAAAACAAGCTTGAAAATATTGTCCTTGTATAAAATAGAAAATTAGAGTACATTGTAAAAAGGAGGGAGGAGGGGAAAGGGACAGAGCAATTGAATGAACAAGCCAAAGGAGGCTTACTTTGGATGGTTGTGTACAAGAAATAGCATCACTAGAAATACAACCACATAGTCATAATAGATCCTGGACAAAGTAAAAGAAATTGCATGCACATTGCATATGCATTACTATATTACCGGTAATATGGTGCAAGTGCGTAAACATCTTCTTGAATTGCCACAGCTTACCAACTACTATTAAAATACACTTTGCCTTCCCACAGCTGGGTGGATATGAGATTTATTTTGCAGTATCAGTAAACGCTAGTAGCAGTAGCTTTATGTGCTACAGAAATTGATCTTTAAGTTACAAAAGTATGGATGACAGTAGCTAGATCATTTTCTTCTAAATAGTTATTGTTGCTATATCAGCTGTACTTGATACAGAAATAAACATGATGTAATCACTGTTGAAAAATTTATGGTGATAAGCAGTTCTAAGTTGAAAATAAATCTGGATGCCAAAAGATTGTGTATACCATCATTTGTGTTTTGGGTTGTGTAATGTAGATAGTGTATTACTTGGACTTTATAAAACATTTAAGTAATCTACTCATGGGAGGGATTCAATATATTGTAATTTATATTAATTAAACAGAGAGATTAGGAATGAAGTTTAAGAAGTTCAAAGTCTCTAACACATGTTCTTTCTATTTCATATAAATTTCAGAAGCAATATTTTATTGCAGGATACATCAAATACATTATTGGCTTCAAATTAGAAAGGGGGTACTTTTATTTTTATTTTTTTACCTGGAATGGTTTCTGCTTTCTTAAAATGTGGCAAACTTGAGTTTATATTAAATAGTTGACATTTGTACTAAATTCTCATAGTTCTCATGGTTATTTAACAAACAATTACTTGCTCAATTAATATTTCCAAAAATAACTGCTCTAATCCAAGTAGTTTTCAATGTTTTTTTTTACTTTTTAATGTTTGGTTTTCTGTATTTTATATTCTAAATGTTTAGCAAAATAATCTTGAAAGAATATGTTTTTAAAATAGTTTACTGAAAGTATCCAAGTCATGCTTTATATGATCGCATATATATATAATAAATATTCCATAATTATTTTGTATTGATTATAATATGATTTATATTTATGTTTATAATTATACTAATATTATAGGTTATTTTTAATATTACAGCATATATTTATAATGTTTACAGTATATATATATAATATATGTGATAAACACTACAACTCAAAATATCATTATATACTTTCTAAAACTTAATATTATTAAGTATAATAAGTTCTTCTCCATGGTCTGTTTAATCTTGACTGATCCAAAAAGGATCAGATAAGCATAGGTTTCATAATTAATTGGAACACATACGTACATAGCATTGGCAAATGTTTTCTCATTAAAAATATACTTTTCAACCTCCCATTTGTCATGCAGGTTTTAATAGAAACTCGTGAAATTTTCAGGGAGTGGTTTAATCTGCTATGCAAAAAGCCATGGAAATTGTTCAGTTCTGTAATTGATTTCTTATCCCTTATATTGGAAGTGCATTGCTGGCAGATTAGATGGTTTCACTGAGCAAACTGCTTTGCCAGTGTTTGACCTAGTTATTTTTTCCCCACTCCAGTCCTCATCCCACAAGAGTAGTGAGGGAGATTATTTAATATGCATAGCAGCATTTTCTAGCCAGTTATATGCCAGGTGAGAGGTTATACCATAGAAAGAGAAAGGAAGGAGAGGCAGCTTGTGAAGAAATGGAATGCATGGATTGATTAGTTCAAAGAAAGAAAAAGAAATCAGAAGCGTCTGATTTGAGAAGCAGCTGCAATTCCCTATCTTTAAATCTTTTGGAATGTTAGTTTTGTGTCACTGACATGATAGCTTGGTACACAACCAGTCAGTTGTGCTGTTTAATTTTCATATAGTACAGAATCACACTTCATGGTCCATCAGGTTATACTTGCTGATCTTGGGAAGTAAAAAAGAATTGAAAGCTACTCTATTAGGATTAGATTCCTAACAATTATATTGCTATATAATACATAGCATGATAATAGAGTACCATCTTCCGAAAAATTCTGCACAAGCCTGATGGATAGTTAATTTTCCATAGCTTCATTCCTTTTATGATGGATTACTGATACAGTCATTGGTTAGCATATTTTTATTATCTATCTATATAATGGTTAAGCTGTTGGACTAGGACCAGCATATTCTGGGTTTGAGTCCATTCTCAGACATGGAAACTTACTGGAGATCCGATTCTCTCACCCCGATCAACCTCACATAAAATATATTTGAAACTACCACAAATTCTTGAGATAAAATGGAGCTTTTAAGATAACAAATAAATGAATAAATAAATATGCAAAACTATTGACACTAGCCACCATAACATATTCTTAAAAAGGTTTCCAGTCCTCATTTGTCTTGTCTGTAAAATTCAAATTAATCTAAAATCAGATTTTGTAAACTTCTAGCATTTAGTCAGGGTTAGAATCTTAGTATTTGCAATGATGCAAATGCTTCAGTTCCATAAATGTCTACTTTAATGTGTCTATGCTAAATTCTTTCATGCAATTTTTTAGTGTTGAGAATAGGGGATTACATTTTTCCAAACTAGTGCCTTCCAGATGTATTGGACTGTAGCTCATAGAATATGCTGTAACCATGGTGAATAGTTATGAATCTAGGTTACAGTCAAACACATCTGGAATACACAAAGCTTATTTAAATGTATGATTTATTGTTATAATCTTCTGGTACTTCCTGGCAAAATTAGCGTTATACAAATGGAATAAATAATCTTCTAGAAGGCAGTTTTTAATGAAGCTGGTTTTAGATTGTTTTTAGGCTCCATCCAATTTTATTCTTTATGTTCTTGTGTACATTGTTCACTAGATGGACTTTCTGAGGCGATGCAAAGAGTAGAAAAATTCCTGATAATAGTTTACATTACCATACACTGAATTTTGTTTCTGTTGCAGATATTAGGTCCTTGATCTCTATCTAGTCTTAGTCAACTAATTTGGGTCAAGTTTATGATTTTTTTTAAAAAAATGACACTATAATAGAAGTAAAACTTCTATGCATCTTTCATTAGAACCAGATGACATATATAGTAATGTTGTATTTTTAAACTCAGATATTGTACAGTATTGACTTCTGTGAAAGAGTGTTTATGTTTTAAAAAGATTCCTAATTCCAGTTAATCTAACAGCTGTCTGTGAAGCCCCATTTTGTACCAGCTGAAGCACATAGATAGTTTTCAAGGATAGCCCCAGGTACACCACATTGCATAGCCCAAATGGGAGATGACAGGAGCATGAGTGACTGAATCATCTTCCATTTGGACTACAGCAATGCACTCTACATGGACCTACCCTTGAAGAGTATTCAGAAGCGTCAGCTGGTAACAAATGTGGCTGTACAGGCAATCTTGGCACCCAAAGAATGGCACATGTAACACTTCTGCTATTTGAGCTGCATTGGGTGCTGGTCTGCTCCCAGGTCCAAGTCAAGGTGTTAGGACCTATAAAGCCCTACATGGCATTTAAATTTTTACATACTGTTTTTATGCTTTTTTATCTTTTATTATAATTAGTTATAGAATAGCTATGGGATAGTTAAGACTGCAGAAAGAACATTGCAACCAGCCTGCCTTTGATAGAAGACCTATAAATTGTGTGGGTCAGAAGGAGGACTGAAAAAAATATCTGCAGACCCCTCACATCCTAGACATAAACTTTTTCAATTCCTCTCTTTGGGATCTCATTATAGAGAATTGCAGGCCAAAACAATTAGATACAGTTTAGTTGTTGTTTTCCTCATGTCATCAGTCTGCCGGAGACTTAATTCTCACAGTGTTGTGACTGCTGTCAAATGTCTGCATATTTACCCATGTAGTATGGCTGTAGTATTATTATTTATCCTTATTATCTTTCTTACTCCCCCCTCTTATTAGTATTATGATTATGATTCTGTTGCTTTGCATGTACATTGAGAACTTCTACAACAGAGACAAATTCCTTGTGGTTCTAATCATACTTGGCCAAATAAAATATTAAATGTAATATTGTACATAGAGTCCCTCCGGAGGAATGGGCAGTTCTTAAATATAATGGATGGATGGATGGACAGACGGACAGACAGACAGATTCTGTTTGGATAGAGAAAAGTTTCCAGTTAACTCTACTAGTTTTAACCTGTAAAACCCTGTGTGGTTTGGTTTTCAGGTGTCTCCAGGACTGTCTTTTTCAAGTTGAATTAGCCTACCATATTAACTTGATTGGGGAGCAGAGGCTATGGCTACCTACCATCATGAGATTACTTTAAGGAAGGTTTGGAGACAAACATTTTAGTGATGGAATCTACTCTTTGGAATAGTCTTCTCTCAGACATTAAATTGCCAATTACCCTGCTAACTTTTGAAAAAGTACTAATGACTTTATGGAACTTTTGGCCTAACAGCAGTTGGATTCACCTGTGTGTGTTAGGAAGCTGAGGTTTACTAGTTTTCTGTTATTAAATTTTAATTGATCTTTAAATATTTAAGAGTTTTTAAATTTCTATTGTTTTATTCATGTGTTGTGAACTGTTGGGATTAAAATGGCATAGAGCAAAGCTTAAAAACTAAATAACTAAATTTATTGGTTATATTTTTCCACTCCGATTGCTTAATTCACTGCGGTAGTTAACTATGGAGAATACTTCTGGTTTGCTTCTATATTTTTGTTTATTGTTTATACTAAATCCTATTAGCAAAATAAGAGCTCATCCTAATACACAGATGGAATTTTGACTAACAGCAAACTGTTTTCATTTTGAAAAACCCTGGTACTAGCAGCTAATTCTGAACATTCAGAAACATATTTTTTTTAACTAAAAGAACAAAAATTACTGTATTATAATATATGTCTGGCCAGTATCACAACATTTAGAGTGTCAGATTTTCTTCTGAAGATTTACAGCACCGTTGATCAAAATTTGAATGACCACAACTAGCATCCTGGCCTTTCAAAAACATGGGCCATCCAACAGCTTAGATACATTTCCAGAAGGGGTGGGGACTTGCTATCTGCTTCTGTTTTTTGTTTTGTTAAAGTTTTAATACTAGGGATAGGAGCTGGAGACAAAAATCTTCTATTCCTCAGCCTTAAACTCTTTAAAATGGCCCTAAATCTTCATTTGGTTTGAAGGCACACTTAGTATAATTCAAAAGATTACTGCCAGTATTTTAAAGTGATTTGTTTACTTTTATTGGCTTTTAAATTAGATTTAGTAGAACTCCAGCACTAGTTGTTTTTCATATTGATAAGAGCATGTGTGGCGCCTTTACCTGTGGACTTCAACTCCCAGAATTCCTGAGACAGCTACCTCTGGATAAGAGGAATAAGTAAGCTACCTTTAAAGTCTGCATAGCCGGGGAATTTTTAACCTCTGGTGTAACTCTAGTGATAAAAGTAGTAAATATATCTAGCAGATCATATGTAAACAGCTACATATAAGAGGAAGGGATGGAAGCTATCAAACATTCAACTTTTTTGGAATTGTTGGAGAAAGGGAAACTGCTAAGATGTGTTTAATGGTGCTGTACATCTTTTGGTTTACCCCGATGGGGAGAGTTATATTATGGCTTTATTAATAATTAAATATTGGTGGAGCTTGTTGTTGAAATTTAGTTAGGATAATGAATGTGTGTATAAGCCAGAGGTGGTATTCAACAGGTTCTGACCAGTTCTGGAGAACCGGTAGTGGAAATTTTGAGTAGTTTGGAGAACCTGGAAATACCACCTCTGACTGGCCCTGCCCCCATCTGTTCTCTGCTTCTCAAGTCCCAGCTGATTGGCTGGGTCTTCTTTGGTTGCCCTGCACAGGAGAACGGAGCTGGAAAGTTGGTTAGTGGGTGGGGAGGGAATGGGGATTTTGCAGTATAGCCTTCCCCTGCCACCCCACAAAGCCATGCCACCCCCACAAAGCCACACCCACAGAACTGGTAGCAAAAAAATTTGAATCCCATCTCTGGTATAAGTGTATGTAAGTAGGATTTCTATTACTGCAACATACAGTGTCTGCTTTACAATATTCTTGCTGTTACAAATGAGTAGTGTTTTCATGCATTTGCTTAAATGCTTTGCAGCAAAATAAATCAGTGTTTGTCTCACTTCTCCATGCAGCGACTGGATGCTAACTGTTGGGAAAGAGCTGGAAATGAAACAAGCATTATTGTCAACTTGATGTTGTAGAACATTGTGTGTAAGAAGAAGAATGGTAACTTAAATTTGTTTCACTGGTAAATTTTGTAAAATAATACCTGCTATTTGGAAGGAAGAAGACGGTGAATTTCTAAGAATGGGGTTTGCCTGTGAGAAATTGTGGTTCAGTTTTTAAAATGGAATGGAATTTGATGTTGGATCTTTGCCGTTGGAGTATTTTATCTGTTAGAGTACTTGGCATAATAGTACTACTAATGTATTCAAGTTCCCAGGAAACAAGCTTTTTAGAAAATCCTTCCTTTTATGCTAAGTCCGTCTTCCTCCTCTTCATTTGGAAGAAGCAGCTTTCCCCGCCTGCCACAATATTGCTTTCTGTACTCTTAACGATGTCACATAAGGCCAGGGAGAGATACGTGCATCTCATGCATGACATCAATTGAGTTGTGTGCTGCCTTTGTGGGTGTATGTGTGTGTTTGTGTATGTATTTTATTTATTTCTTTAGAAAATTTATATAGCCACTTGCTCACTCCAACACCAACTCTGTATCTATATATGTATACATATGTGTGTGTAAGATCTTTAATTGGCCAAAACATGCATCACAGGGCAACAATTTTTGAACCACAGTACCTCAAATGGGCTTATAAAATATGTCCCAAATCCAGGAACTATAATCAATCAATCAAACGTTTATTGTCAATGCACAACATGTGTACAATGAAATTGATAAATAACTCCAAATGGAAAGAAATTTGGAAAAGTTGTGGATGCTTCAGTGTTACTGGCTGTTGCTACACTGCTAAACTGGTCACATGATCTCATTTACAGTGCTCCATGACAGTTTCCCAACCAGTCTCTCAATTCTGGGCTCCCTCCCCCATCCAGCAGCCACCACTTACCTGTCTGCTAGAAAGGGAAGAGAAAGGAAAGGAAAGAAAGAATTTTCCAATGTTTCCTGCCAGATTTCCTCAAGAAAAGTCAGTGGGGAAGCCATTAGGAAATTGGAAATTGCTTCTGTTCCCACTGTTTTTTTTTTTTGGGGGGGGGGGGTTGCTCATCTTTGGTCATTCTGTTTTTTTGTTTAGGTAAGGAGATGCCCCAAAGCTTCTATTGCTAAGTGAGACAATAGTTAAATAAGTTTTGCCCCATTTTATGACCTTTCTTGTCACAGTTGTTAAATGAATCACTGCAGTTCTTAAGTTAGCAATGTGGTTGTTAAACGAATCTGGCTTCCACATTGACTTTGATTGTCAGAAGGTGATTACATGAATATGAGGTAATTTACAGCATCCCAATTTTGGTTACATGGGGATGCTGCAATGGTTGTAAGTGTGAAAAATGGTCCTGTCACTTTTTTCAGTGCCACTGTAATTTCAAATGGTCACTAAATGAATGGTTGTAAGTGGAGGCGCCTGTACATAAAAATTGTGGGCATGATGTGAATTGATACACATTTTAGATTTAGACAATTGAGTTCTCTTGGGGAAAATTGATGGTGCAACATCTGTGTCCTTATATGGCTTTCTTCCCTCCACTATAAATGTTAACTTCAGTGGGAATGAAAATGCTGATATTAGCCGTTGACCAGGTGAAAAATATTAGGGAAAATAAGACGTGATTAGGATTCACATCAGCTCAATAGCTGTCCTTCAAAGTAGATCAAATCACAGAAACAAGGATCAGAGGAATACTATTTTATTGCATAGCATGACAACTTAATTATGAAAGCCTGCCTTTGAATCCTTTCATAGCAACAGAATCAAGTGGCATTATTTTGAGTTTCTTTCTCACACTTTCCCTTTCCAAGACTAAGTTTTATTTTATCCTCCTCCCTTAGTGCATATCTGCATATTTATATCTAGGTTATTTCCACATTCCTCTACACCCTACTACATTTAACTTGTTCTTGATAAAATATGTATAATAAGTACTACCTGCTATGTTAATTGTAATCTAAACAATGAAATAATTTGGCCTTTGAAATATAAACTGAGTACAATCCAGAGTAGTGAAGTATAATATTGCTTACTATTCTGTGACAACTAGTGACGAACTACTAAGGTTTCAGAAGAATGGAGGAATATAAATGTTGCCTCTGTATTAAAAAAAGAGAGAGAGAGAGAAAGGAGGACAATGCAGAAAATTACAGACCTATCAGTTTGATAGCTGCACAGGACAAGGTCCTTCAGCAGATTATTAAGCATCAAGTTTATGAACACTTAGAAAAGAATGCAAAGTTAATAAGAGCACAAGGAAGTCCTGGCAAAATAACATTTTTCTTCAAAAGAATTATTAGATCAAGGAAATGCCATGAATATAGTATACTTTGACCTCAGCAAACTTACAATATTTTCATGAGCAAAATGGTAAAATATGAGCTAGAGATCATAATTACTACATATTCATTATTGACTAATAATCAAAACCAAAGGGTAGTTATTACTGGCTTTACTTCCAATTTGATTGGAAGATTGAGACAAGTACCATATACATTGCCCTGATGGCAGATAATTTAAAAAATGTTATTATAGTTGGTCACACAGCCATATGTTTGGATTGTTTTTGGCATTTTTATCTACCTATCAGCTCCTCAAGGACCTGGGATAGGCAGATGTTCTTTGTTGTATTAAAGTATTGTCTCAGGATATAAGCTGTTTCAAGCAAAGCAATTGACTGATGGTGATTTTGTCAATGCTGATAGTATTCAAATGGTGCTCAGATGTTCTGGGATTGTTCCCAAAGGGCCTATTACTATTGGTAGTACTTTTGCTTTGTTTTCCACAATAGTTTTACTTCTGAAAACATTATAAACTTCATCAGTGAACCCAAGCAAAATGAAGTTTAACAGGGAAAAATGAAAGGATAGAGGAGAACTGGCTTGAGAGTATTACATATGAAAAACATCTAAATGTTCTAATCAAAGAAAAGTTGAATATAGGCCCATAGTATCATGTGGCTGTTAAAACAGTCAGTGCTATTTTGGGATGTACTAACAGGAACATAGACTCAGGAAGTAATTGTTCCATTTATACTGCCTTGGTCAAAACCCTCTTGGAATACTGTGTCCGGCTCTGGGCACTGCAGTCTGAAAGGACATCAATAAATTGGACTGAGTTGGTAAGGGAACTGAAATCCTATGAGGAACAGTTTAATTAAGTTTAGCTTGCAGAGAAGAGAAGAGAAGAGAAGAGAAGAGAAGAGAAGAGAAGAGAAGAGAAGAGAAGAGAAGAGAAGAGAAGAGATAGCCTTCAGATATCTAAAGCAGGGATCTCCAACCTTGGCAACATTAAGACTTGTGGACTTCAACTCCCAGTGTTCCTCAGCAAAGCTGGCTGAGAAACTCTGGGAGTTGAAGTCCACAAGTCTTAAAGTTGCCAAGGTTGGAGATCCCTGATCCAAAGGATTGTCAGAAAGAGAGGAGAATGGGCTTGTTTTTTGTTATCTCCAGGGCCAGAATTAACATAATGGGTTAAAACTACTGGGAAGTAGAATCATTAAGAATGGTTGGACATTAGAAAGAAGGCAAGGCAAGTAGTGGCCTTCAAAGAGAGCTGGATATCCGTTTCCCTGAAGAGCTTGGGTTGGACTGGAGGTTGACTGTAAAATTTGAGGCCATTTTTGTTCAACTCTGTTACTCTGATTAGTCTGAATAGATCCAATGAAATTGGTGAAATGAAGTGGTCATGACAGACCACTAAGCCTGAGTTTATTGTATGACCATTGGAAAGCAAAATTCAATTTCAGTGAACTCCACAAGTTTCATCTGGCACATAGAAAGCATAAAGGTTCAACAGAGTTTTTCTGCTGTTGTATATGTAATAGGCGACTTAGAGTTTTCATGCCTGTTAATGAACTTGAAGAAGTAAGTTAATCAACAACTCCTTTATCTTACTGACACTTCATCTTTAGTTAGATGGTACAAAGTTTGCTGCAATTCATTGTTGATGAACTTTAGACCAGAGACATTATCAAAGTTTCTCTTCACTTCATCTTAAAACAAAGAGCTGGGTTATATTGGGTCAACTATTTATTTATTTATGTTATTAATCACATTTATATACCACCATCTCACTGTCTCTGAGCAGTTTACAAATATTTACAATAGCAGTTTAATGTTAAAATTTGCTGGAATTCCAAAGTATATAGCAGTATCAAAAGTTATCAATTTGCAGGATTTATACTTATAGCCAATATGGTGATTTCTGTTGGTATAGAATTTTAATGCAAAAAATATATATCAAAGAATAGAACCCCAGATCTGTTGAGGATTTAAATTACTTTTAGAATATGGAACAAAGAAAACAGTATATGGGAAATAATCGTACCATTTTTCACTTCTGAAATTGAAAAAAATGATTGTATATTGTGCCAGCTTGATATTATTCACTAATGTTCAAATAAACTATGAACATTAAAATTGGATTTTCCAAATCTTCTCTTTATGTTTAACAAATACATTGAGAGTCTTACAGTGCGCTCTTACATTTGTCAATGAAAAAGTAAATTTGATTAAGTTGAGTGACCTACTCTTTCTTTTAGTTCATTTATTGGAGTGGTTTTTTTAGACCACCACAAGAAAGTTTCTCTTATACTGTATTTCTTTCTAAATCAGCAATGTGTTCAAATAAAATTCAAATACAATCCAGCTTTCTTCATTCTATTCAAGCATCCTTCACTATAAGGAAGAAGGCTGATTGTAATCTACCAACAGCTAGCATTGCCTCTTGTTTGCAGCCAAGATGGGCCATTTATATCACGATATAAGTGGCCCATCTTGGCTGAACTGCAAACAAGATGGTTAATAATTCCTTATTAGACAGTTTATGAGATCTTGCAAAATAACATCATGTTCTATAGTATTAGTGGCCAGGTATGTGGAACTTCCAAGGAATAGAAAACCATATCATATCAAAATCATGTTGAGGGTACAGAAACTGCAAAATTGTTAAAAGTCACTCATTTCATTATGTAGGGATAAATTTCCTTTTCCTGCTATCTGCCTGGTCACAATTTGGATGTTCTCATTTTTCTAATTTTCATCTTGGATATAAAAAAATAGTTGAATGGTTGGCAGGCTGATATATAGAATTGTTTTCCTTTGGGGCATCTACTTTAAACATCTAGAGTAAAATCAGGAAATGAATATGAGTTTCATTTTTTTTTTAGTGCATGAACTTGTTCATTGTGACACAAAAATAGAAGCATTGCCTCTGCAGTTATGTCACATGTACAGTGTCTTCTACATTTTGTTATGTTTGTAAAATGTTTTCTTGTAGAAAAGGACAACGTTTACTTGGGTCCTTTATAGGAAAGGAGCAAGGGCACCTAAATACTTCCAAATGCAAATTAACAAAAATATTAAAACAAATTCTAAAGTGTAAACATAGTTAGAGAATTTTAAGCAAAATGCTTTTAAAATTGATTGAGGGGATCTAAAGCTACTTCGTGATGATATGGATATTTTTCTGTATTTCATTATCACATAATCTAGTGGTACCGTGATGAAGTAGTTAATTATTTGATTATTAGTGACAAAGAATATTCTCACTTGGAAAATGAGATTTACACTGTATATAAAATGTTTAATTGTTAGATGCAAATTACTTCTTTTTCATGTGACAAGGCAAAGATTAAGTAACATAAGTTTTAGGTTTGATTTAATTCATTAACCTAGTATTGTGAAATGAAATAAGTTAATTATTAGGATTAATATTCTTTTATTAGTTTAATTCTTAAAATAGGCAAGTAAAGCTGTGGAGCTGATGCTTTTTCCTCCACCATTGTAATCTAATGATGATCTCTTCAAATGTTTTGCAGGTACAGGAGAAAGTGGCAAAAGTACATTTATCAAGCAAATGAGAATCATTCATGGTTCAGGATATTCTGATGAAGACAAAAGGGGGTTCACAAAGCTCGTGTATCAGAATATATTTACAGCAATACAGTCTATGATCAGAGCTATGGATACACTCAGAATCCCATACAACTATGAGCATAATAAGGTAGGCTATCTGTTTTAAATATATCAGAAATTATTTTCCAATTATTGTATTGGAGGCTTTGAATTTATCGATTCACAGTTCTGGAAAACAAAATACTCTATAATTTAGTGTAGAAAGTAATAGAAAAAATATATCCTGTGACATTTAAAGCTTATTGATAAATGATATTAAGTCTCTATTAAAAACTACTCTGTTGGATGTTTTATCTTTCTTAATTTTTCTGTAATAATAAGACTAGTAGATACATATGCATAGAGTTATGGACTATTAAATGGGAAGTCACATGACTAATCACTCTTCCTTTCACATAGAAAATCATCCTTATCTCTCTCTCTTTATCTAAAATGCTTGCTTTGTGTGTGAAGAAATCTTTTTCTGTAGAGTCATATTGAATCATATGAACTCCTATTTGTACGCCAAATTGCTATACTGTATCACCCAAATATTTTTACAACCTAGGTGAAAAATTGGGAGATCTGTATAAACTAGTTTAGAAGTCTCCAAACTTGGCAACTTTAGGACTTGTGGGCTTCAACTCCCAGAATTCTCCAGCCAGCTGGAGTTGAAGTCCACAAGTCTTAAAGTTGCCAGGTTTGGAGACCTCTGAACTAGATCTATAGAACAGAAAAGGATTTCATAGATAAAGCACAGAATGTCTGGAAGGAAATCTTAATCTTTAAATATTTATTGTCATTACTTCCAGCAAGTAGGAGAAAGCTGAATGAGTCTTTTATTGTCTTCTTATCCAGAAGGGCTTCTGCAGGTCATAAGAATAGTTCCCCCAAAGGAGAATGTCTACTGTTTACTTGATATAAAAAGATACAAGAAGTGGTGCCAGTTTCACAGTTTATGTTATCATTGTATGCCAAAGATTGAGGAAATTAGAAACAACCAATCTGTGCTTGAAGGAACACAGCCTAAAAAAATAACTTAACAAATATAAGCTGCATGGAAGCACATCAAGAATTTTGCCCTTAGGCATCATGAAATCTGCTCATTGATGATAGGTCATGGATTATATTCAGAATATTGTCTTGATTCTACCTTATCCCCTAAATTCCCCTAAATTTTTGTTGAAATGTGCTTGGGAAAATTGTGTCTATTTTTGATTTTGTTTTTCTGACCTTGTAATTATCTGCAGGAAAAATAACAATACTGGACATTTCCTGCTAGTGATTCAGAGCAATTTTCAAAATTCTAAGGAGAGGTAGTCCTCAACTTACAACAATTTATTTAGTGATCATTTAAATAGCACTGAAAAAAGTGACTTATGACCGTTTTTCACACAACCATTGCAGCATCCCCATGATGCTGCAATGGTTGTGTGAAAAACAGTCGTAAGTCACTTTTTTCAGTGCTATCCCCATGATCATGTGATCAAAATTCAGAAAGTTGGCAACTGACTCATATTTATGACGGTTGCAGTGTCCTGGGCCCAGGTGATCTCCTTTTGTAATGACAAGCAAAGTCAATGGGGAAACTAGATTCACTGAACAACTGTGCTACTAACTTAACAATTGCAGTGATTCACTTAACAACTGTGTCAAGAAAATTCATAAAATGGGACAACATTCACTTAGCAACAGAAATTTGGGGCTCAGTTGTGGTCATAAGTTGACGATGATATGTAATTGAGTCTGAGGGAAATAGAGGAATGCTAACTTTGAAAAATATTGGAAGTTTATATGCCAACACTAGAGAAAGGAAAAGTTTATCCTCTCTTGCTATGAGTCTAATTAAAGCCTATCACTTGCCAGCTGCTAAAGATAATAAATGAGAAAAACGGTCCACCTTTCCATTCCGATTAAATGTAATTCTGATTTGCTGGATGATTGCTTCTCTTGCATTAGGAATGGGATTGGAGAACAGAAAGTAAGAATGGTCAAAAAGAAATCAGCAATAGCAGGTGTCCTCTTCCACTCATTTGACAGGACAATATTATTACTGCTAAGGCTGACTGGGCCCGCTGGAACCTTTGGCTTTTTTCAGAAGCCCTCTGCTAGGGATGAAAGCAGACTTCTGGCACCAGCTATTTGCAGTGTGCTATGGTTAAGAGGAGGAAAAGAATGAAAAGAGTGTTAAGAGAGAAGTGAGAAAAAAAAGATCTGAGAGAGCACAAGCAGTACTATTCCCTTTGGTGTTTGCCTTGACATATGATGCAACTTCCAACAAATGATTTTGGTGGGAACTGTTACTTTTAAACAGAACACAAGTTGCTCAATCCTAATGTATGGCATCACAAAAGGGAAACGAGTATCAGAGAATATATTCTGGGGACAGTTTCAAGAAAAAAGGGCAACAGAGCAGATTAGAGTGGAGTGGTTGAAAAACAGAATATAAGGGGCTTGCTTATAACGCTTACTTTAAACCACCCAGAGAGTGCTATACAACAGTATGGGGCAGTATATAAGCCTAAATGCTATTGCTATTTTAGGTAGATTGTACTATAAACTGGCGGCATAGATAAAATTCATGAATCTTTATAGGCTGACCTGGGAAGAGTTTGTATATACTGTATAGTAATACTAGTACTGATTGCTTAGATCCATATGAAAAGTCCTGATTTTGTTAATAAGGTTTGACCAAGAGGAAGGGTAAGAAACATCACAATATTATGCATATGTTTACATCCTTAGAATTCTTAAGTAAAGAAAAAATTGCAAGGAGAAATCCAATCAAAACCATTTGATTTATCCCAAGTTGCAGTTATTTTTTTAAGTCCAATTGTTAAATTAAGTCGGTGGCTATATAGCTTGGAAAAATTTCAATAAAATAAAATCCTTTTGTGATTGTTGTTAGTATTGTTACATGCGGGCTTTATTTTAGGTGTACACTCATTAGCAGTACAGCTTCTTTTTAAATATGTCTGCTTTTTTAATTGATCAGTATGAGTCTTAGCAATTCATTTGTTAAGAAATATCCACTGTAAAAGCAATTAGGTACATGTGTGATTGGATGGTCAAATCTTTGGAAAACAGGGAAAATAGCATTTGCTTTCTAAAACAAAACATTATGTGACAATACTTATGTGGGGTTTCAGTTTCTTGTGGGATGAAGTGAGAGCATGTAAGTGAGAGATCTGTTGGGGGGGGATTTACTTTTGGCTCTCGCTTTAGGTAATTCACTAGAACATTTCTCACTTTGTAGGGTGTCATTTGTGTACAACAGCTCACTGAATAAGCAAAGGAATTTCAGGGCTGGCTGATGAGATTGGTAGGGCATCATGAAATAAAGGAACAAAGGTTCATATGATCTGAGGGAGAAATACGTTTTTGGAAAATATGCTTTCATCAATAAGAAAATGTCAACTGAATCAGGAATACCCCGGCCTGTTCATTATCAGTGGAACCTGTTTGTATAAAAATATGACATTTCTGCACTCGTGAACAGCCTAGAACTGGGTGGGAAGGTAGTAGACTGCATAAATCGCCCAAGGCCACATCATTAAATTTCAACCATTTAGTTGATGAATTGTAGTGGCACAATTTTGGATCTTTCAGGATTTAAGGGTGGTAACAGAATTGTTTGCTTCTTTGAGGCAGCCTTCTTGCATACCCTTATCCCATCTAAAAAGCCACAAAATAAACACACACACACACCCAAAAAACCGACAGTGCACTACTTCACTTCATTGCCAGATGGCCTTTATAGCTCTCCAGAAAGTGAGGCAGCTGAGTTGTGTCCCTGTGGCTTCTGAAACATTGTCCATCCCAGATCTTGAACAGAAGACATGCCAGACAGGAGAGGAGCTAATTTTGTGTCACACAAGTCCTCTGAGATGCTTTCAGGAAACATGGAAAACAGCAACTATTTTCCATTGAGAAGCCATAGCAAATGGCACACAAAGTACAATAAACCCCCAATTAAGATGTGATCTCAATTTCAGGCAAAAAAGTTGCATTTGCCAATTACTAACTAAGCTCCTGACTCTGCTGTACATGTTTCCCCAATTAGGCTTTAAATTAGCCTTTACTTTTGTTGCCTATGATACTGGGGGTTCTAGATATAATGACCAGTGCCATTGATGACCTATGGAAAGCTATTTTGGAATTACTTAAATCTTTTACTAAGAAAATGTATCTTAGTTCATTTTAGTAAACTATTTGTTTTTTTCCATCAGTTTTGAATTTTAAAGTTTTTCTGATTGCTGCATGCGTAGGGCTGATAGGTTAAAGAAGGTGGCTTGAAAAGTACCAGGAATATATACAAATTTAACCTTTGCTGTCACGATAGCAGCCTCACTATAAAGTAACAAAGTTGTTGATTATTTGTTTTCCCTAATGAATCCAGATTGCAGTGAACTCCTAATACTGTATGCTATTTAAAAAAAATATCCAAGAATTATATAACATAGCCTAGTGAAGCTTCATTCCAAAGAAGCATGTTTAGAACTGCAGCCTAATTCAGTGGATAAGAAACAGCTGGAATGTTGACAGTGGTGGAAGTTAAAGGAGATGATGTACATCTTTTGGATTTGCTTTTTCTTTCTTTGCATTTGCTTTGTTTTTTGTTCTTGCTTTTTTGTTCTGCATTTTTACATTTGTCTTGCTTTGTTGCTTATATTTTTAAAAATACTCAACAGACCAGTTTATATTTTGCCTAATGCTTAGAGAGCATCATTGTTGCAGATTCAAAAGCTTAAAATAATGGTTTTGTTTTTTAAAAAAAGGAAAGAGAAAAGCACTGTTAAAATCTCTTTCTGGATCATTTGTAACCATCCAGGAAAAAATGTACGGCTCTTAAAGACAGTTACTATCCCGTAAAACCCTGGAATAGTTTCTTTCTTGTGGGACTTATAATGGCTTATTTTATAACGAGCTGCTCTCTCTCTCTTTTTGTTTTGTTTTGAGCTGTAATGTGCATAGAGATAAGGATGGCTCCAGAGTTTCACAAAGCCAGTAGACAAATGATCAAAAATGTCTTCTTGCATATCACAGAGAACAGGTAGGTTTTTACATTAGGCTGAAGAAATTTTGTCCCTTCTTATATAAATGAAGGAATGGAAAAGGGCTAGCAGCTAACTCTGTATCAGGCCTGTGTAGCAATCTAGTTCTTTGGGTAATGAATGAACAACCAGCAGGTTTCCAAGTCTCCACTATTTTTTATCATCAATGGGAACTTTGTCCCAAAACTGCAGGGGAAGTAGGAAGACTTAGTAATATCTCTATGCTTTTGGTGAACCTCAAATTTACTGCTTATAGAATTTAAGGGTAAAGCAAGGCCAGTTCTCTGGATATTGGGTTTTGGAAAAAGGTATCTGAAGAGATTAAACAGGTTTCTGTCATTTTGTGCAGCTTTTTACTCTTGGACAGTTTGCATAAGTGACGTTTTTTCTTTTTCCTCTTTTTCTGAACTTACCTTGAAATGTTTAAGAAAATTTTGAATTATTGGATGGATGGATTGATGGATGGATGGATGGATGGATGGATAAATAGATAGATAGAGAGAGAGGTGGATGGATAGGTGTGCATCTTTTATTTATGAAAGAATACAAATCAAATTTGAGTTCAAATTATGAAAACGATTCATTTAAAGGTCTTATTAGCCCGGTCTTTCGGAGAAGCGTATTTACTTGAACTCTAAGTGTTTTTTGTTTAACTATTTGAAGAAATTGTTTCTATTTTTTTATTTGAAAAAAATATAGTAGCAGAAATTATGCAGTGTCCCTTCAAGGATCACTTGATCACTTGAACAAGAATTGGTGGAATACTAAATAAGTTTTCAACAATCATTACATACCTTTAGGCTCATGTTGTAATCTATCACACTGTACCCCAGATAACTCACAGTTCAGAGAAGTTGGTTTTTAGTTTAGTATTAGATCCTTTGATCAAAATAAGATGCTTGCATATGTAGCTTAAGGAAATCTCAGTTTAATAGCTCACCTTTTTAATAGCTCACCTCACTTAAAAGGAATGACTTTTGAGATAATAAAAAAAGATCAGTCACTTAAAATATGCAGATACTAAGATTGCTGACATATTTATGGCATGGTGCTACTCATCATTTCTCTGTGCATTATGGACATGAATATTTGTCATTTTCCTCTCTTTGCCAAAATTGTCATCAAGAAAAGATTGATTCCACATTAGAAAAACACCATACTCAGCAACAGCAGTGAGAGGAAGTGAACCATGTGTTGCTATTGATAATCCTGCAGTACTGTGATTCACAATGTGATCAGAACTTCATCTAAATTAATAAGGAAATTTTGATTAAACAAACAGTATTCCAAGAAGCATTGTGTTTTATGTTGATCCAATATTCGCTGTAGGATAAACAACTTTCCTAAGGAAGTCAGTTGAATCAAATGTTCCAATAAACCAGACAGTAATCAGATTTGAAACTGAAAGGCCCTCTCCTAAAAAAAATACAGAATGTATTGATTGCTCCATTGGAGGACACTCTGTAAAAGTGGATCAGGTAGACCTCAAAAAAGGGTACTTGATAGTTGCAAGGTTGGAAAGAGCAAGAAAACATCACAAAAGATTTTGGTATCCGTCAGACCATGATTAGACAGATAATGCGGGGAAAAGTCATGCTATTGCTAATTTTCCCAGAAGTAATCATCCAATGACAATCACCCCGGAAAAATACATTCTGTTCCAATACATTTCCCATAGAGTAAAAACAGAGGATTCACAGATCACTTTTGTACTATATATTATATCCATTATAAGAAAAGCACTGAACAAGAAAGATAAGTGTGGGAAGATAGTGTAGAAAAAAAGCACTGTTGGTGAGCTGAAGCTTATATTAACATGGATCATGCTGCAGGGTAATACTTGTGCAGGTAGTATTGTATAAGTAGCATATAAGTACAGATTGTGCACACTACTTTGTGTAGTGACTGTCTTAGTTAGTGATTGCTCACAGTTATGAGGGCGATGAAAAAATCCAAATATGAAATGGTGGCTGTCTGGGACATACATAGGAAATTAAGAAGCTGAAGACAACTTTTTTTCTTCTTATGAGATATATTTTGCTATTGAGTTCCTCCCCCACTTCTTGCGTTCCATAAATTTCAATCAGTAAGATGCAATACCTATTGCCATTTTAGACAATCAATTAAATACTTTTTTCGCCCTATCTTGTTTTTATTTAAAAGGACATTTTTTAAAAAGAATTCTGTAAGCAAGCA
Organism: Pseudonaja textilis; assembly: GCF_049901715.1. NCBI lineage: Eukaryota > Metazoa > Chordata > Lepidosauria > Squamata > Elapidae > Pseudonaja > Pseudonaja textilis. The sequence goes on along the minus strand of NC_141991.1, from coordinate 194,834,631 downwards.
ATTTAGCCATCTCTGTGCTTTTTCCTCTCGCCTTCCAGAAATAACTGTGTAACCTCGTTTGGCCCTTCTGTAGTTTTAAGTCAAATCTAGTAGTGCATCCTTCTTTGCTGTCTTCCTGTTGGGCTTCCTGTGCTCCTGTGTGCATTGATGATACTATGTGATTCAGCACTGTGTCTGGCAGCTTGTCTATTTGACAGCAGATAACGTTAAAAACGACAGTATTTACTGTATAATAGTTTCTTTCTTCAAATCAGTTCGCTCCAGATGACATAAAATAAATTATCTTTTATTCACAGAGTATGTCTGTGTGTATGTAAATGAGTGTGTGTGTGTGTGTGTGTGTGTGTGTGTGTGTGTGTGTGTGTGAGATGCACAAGCATGTAAGCATCTTCAACCAAGTAGGATTTTTTTTTTTTAGATACAGTATGTGCCCATTGACATAGTAATAGGCTCTTGGAAAGGAAACCTTTTAATGTGCATCTTATGCCAACCACTGCTTCACAGAAAAATTGTGTTGGTGTTCAGATGGTAAAATGACTTGCATTATTTTCCTAGGAGATGAACTTACTTTAGTTGAAGTTCTTTAATTGTACCATAATGTAATTATGATTCCTTAAAATTGGGAGAGGACATCCCATTTTAGATATCTGGTTCCCATTAAAGGTAAGCAAGAAATAGTCTTAAACCAGAAGTCAATTGGCTTAAAGAGTGAGTTAATCTCATTAATATTATATTTAGTTCCCCTTCAGTCTTTCTGAAACTACTAATCAGCATCACCATGGAGGTGCTAATTTTAATCTTACACTAAAATATTAAGATGTTTTTTAAATTCATTCGTTCTTTTATTTATTTATTGGTCACCCATCTTACAGAATGAAATGAGTTGGCAAGTTATCAACAGAATTTTAAATGAGAAAAAAGAAAATTGGTCATTCTCTGGGGGGATTGTTGACAGTAGAAGTAAACAGTCTATGCCATTCTTATTACTAAGAAACTGGTGCTTCAGCAGCACAAACCTACAGTTATAATGTCAAATAATAAATAAATTGAATGCCTGATGTTACTTGCAACTTGTTTAAAGATTTGGATGATGTTTAGACAATTAAAATAAAATATAATCATCTTTTATTGAAACTATTGTGTAAAACTTTGTATACTTATGTATATGGACAAAAAGCCTTAGTATTTATTTTGCTGTTAGCATTTTGCTTTTTTCCATTTTCTTGTTCTTTTCTTGTTGTTTATTTAATTACATAAAGCAAACAAAAAAAATTTTCCCTCCTCCACCAACACATTATGTTATGTGAACACAATATGTACTTGGTTAGTTTATGTTTCAGTTTATGTGTGACACTTTCATATAGTTACTTTTATAATTAAGAATGTTATCTGAGTATAGTTATTACACATAGTAGAGAAATTTCAATGTGAAGACTGATAAGCTTAATTCTGTAAACTGATCATATCTAGTAAAGTTTCTTTTATCATACGAAATTATGTTTATAATTAATTTGTTCAAATACTATGCAATTATTACTCAATGAGAAGCTGTAAGAAATTTTTTGCATTTATTTATGTAATCAAATTTAGAGACTACTCTCAGAGCAGCCTACATTTTACCTTTTCCCTCCTTTTTTAATTGGTGACGGCTGTTGTAAAGTATTTCAGAATTTATAGATTATTCTTTCTTTATGTCTTTTCATCTTTTTGCATCTTGTTTGTTTGTTGAGAAATAATAGATTTAAATGAACAAAAGTCTTGCTGTCCAAGGATAAATGAGAAATAGCCAATCAGGGCCTCCCAAATGATGGGGTTTCTGTCAGCTTCTAACTTCTAAACAGTTCCAGATTATGGGTTAATTTATTTGTATGACTGAATTCCATATTCTACAGACTTATGTATTATTGAAAAGAGTTATATGTCAGCAGTTCCAGTTGCATATTTAATCCATAAATTCATAATATGAGAGAAGGTAAACTTGATAAAAATTAATTCAGTACATGCATATTCTTGAATGAGATCACAAATAAGTAGTAAGATGGTAGTGTACTGAAAGTGGCTTCTGCTTTGTTTAAAACATAACCAGAACACAAATAATGTTTTGTATTCCCTTTTATATACTATACCTATTAACAGTACACGATCTAAAGAGAATATTTGGGTTTTTCACCTCAATTGCTCCTAACAGGACTGCTAGAATAATCCCTTTTATAAACAATAGAGATTTTGTCCTCAAAAGAAACTCCAGTTTCATGAGATTTCTTGCAAGCTCGGACTAGCTTTTAGGTCAGAGCAGACAGCCAAGCTAAGACATCTCTCAGGCCTTTAATGCAAAATGCAGCATTAAAAGATGATGCAAGGATATGGATTTAGACATTTAGAAGACTCTAGCTGAAAAAAAGAGAACTTTTGTTTAGAAAACAGATTTTGTTCCTTTATATCAAGGGTCTTCAAACTTGGCATGTTTATTTGACTCCCAGAGTTTCTGAGCTAATGTGACTGGAGGAGGAATTCTGGGAGTTGAAGTCCACAAGTGTTAAAGCTGTCAAGTTTGAAGACCTCTGCTTTATATAGTAGTTTATAGCTTTGCCTATGCAGTGTTTTCTATGCATATGTGCCTGTACAACATAATACATATATACACAACCCTGTCAGGCAAAATCCAACCCAAATTAAACAGGGACATTTACTGAATTTGTTTCTTTTCAGGTATTTCTTAGAATGTGGCACTTTCCCAAGCATATGCCTTACCTTTTTTTGGAGGTTTGATTATATGTATGTTTGTACATGGTCTGATCAGGTTGTAAAAATGCAGGTAGTCTTCAACTTACAACCACAGTTGAGTCCAAAATTTCTGTTGCTAAGCGAAACAGATGTTAGCTGAATTTTGCCCCATTTCACAACCTTCCTTGCCTCAGTTGTTAAGTGAATCACTGCAGTTGTTAAGTGAGCAAATCTGGCTTCCCCATTGACTTCCTTGTCAAAAAGTGGCAAAAGGGGGATTGCGTGACTCTGGAACATGACAACCATCATGAACATGAGGCAGTTGCCAAGCACCTGAATTTTGATCACATGACCATGGGGACGTTGCAGTGGTCTCAGTGTGAAAAACGGCCATGTCACTTTTTTAGTGCCACTGTAACTTCGATAGCCACTGAATGAACCAGAGGTGGTATTCAGCAGGTTCGGACCAGTTCTGGAGAACCAGTAGTGGAAATTTTGAATAGTTCAGAGAACCAGCAAATCCCACCTCTGACTGGAGATTTTACACTAGCCTTCCCCTGCCACTCCCACCAAGCCATGCCCACAGAACCAGTAGTAAAAAAAATTGAATCCTACCACTGGAATGAACAGTTAAAAGTCAAGGACTACCTGTAATTATATCAAAGATCTGGTAGAGTTAGATATGTAGCAATAAAGATTAATTGATAAACAGGAAAAATACAGAACACAAAAGGGTATATATGTGCTCATATTTAGTAAATTCTGTTTCTGAAAAATTTTCTGCCTAGTGCGGATAGCAACTATCAAGTATTGAGAGAAAACTCTTTTAAAACTGATTCGTTTGCACCAGAAGGTCACGGGCTCAATTCTTACACCTCCGTTGAAGAGTATATTTCACATTTGAAATTCACCATTCGCCTTAACCAGAGGCCTGCTATTGTCTTGGATCCTAATATGGGGATAATAATTGTAATTGTCTATTTCCCAGATGCAGTCTTGGGTTGCTTCTCTCTAAGGACTCTTCCACATGAGGATTCTGTGCCAGTTTGAAAGCAGCTCTGGGCCTCTGCAATCCCATGATGTCAATTGAGTTGGAAAACTAAGCTGATTTATTTCCAGACTAGCTTGAAAGGGTGGGGAGGAATCTATTTACTTTAAGTTAGTTGTTTGTTTTGTTTTTGGGATGTTGTAGCTCCCTTCTCTCATTAAGGGAATACTTGCCTCATATCTTCATTTGTCTTCCCTTGAGGTTCTGTGAGGGGAAATCTACCCCGATGGCTTTGCTGCTACCCCTCATCCCCAAGTAACCAAGGTGAAAAGAACTGGGCAAAACTGGCAAAATGTGAAGTTGTCTTTAACCCTGTGCTTTTCTTATCCTGTCCTCTGGAGTAAGGATGAGCATTTTTTTCTTAGTGCAGAACATGAAGTAAACCAATTTGTGTTGCTTGATCTCACCATTTCAAATTGACAGAAATTAAGACTAAAGATACCTCTTCTAAATGTTTTTAAGGATTTGAGTAGGAGTGTGAAAGGGTTCTGACTTCTGGCTGAATATTGCTAATTTGATATTTCCTTAAGATAATAATCTATCTGGGCAGGCAATAAGAATATCTGAGTTTTGGATACTGGTTTCGGTCGAATAACTGAATTATATTGCTACAGTAAATGTTCTGAGGCTATGTACTTTAGCCTTACACAGATAAATTTGATTACCTTCTAGGAGACAGTGATGGATCGTGATAACAATTAAGGATTGAGCTTAAGCTTGTTTTAGCGCCTATCTAGTTAAGCTCTATTCCTTAGAAGAGAGCAAAAAGAATTTTAAATTGAAAAAGTGTGAAACACAGATTAGTGATCTTCAAAATAGAAATCAAAGGTAAACCCTCTATTTATCCTCCAAGCCACTACTGAACTGAGTTTTGTTCATACCATGAATTATTGAGTGGCAAATGAAATCCATCCAAAATTGCAGTACATGGATACACCTAAACCATTCCCCACTGACACATTTAAAGAATGCATTTCCTCCCATCTGCATCATTGGCCTTCATATTTTTTACATGCCAAGGCTAAATTTAACGTGCAAGTTATTCAGGTTTGACATGTCTGTATTGGACAGGCTCAGGTAGGAGCAGCATTCTCTGACCATGTTTGAATGGAGAAAACCAAATGAGCTTGGACAAGGTCAGTTGTTCTGCATACTGTGTCCTTCAGTGTCCTTCAAGTTAAGCTTGATTTCTGATGACTTCATGGTCAAGCCCACGTAGTTCTCTTGGAAACAATATGGAAATAATTTGTCATTTCCTTCTTCCGAAATGGTTTTCCCTTTGCAGGTAGTCCTTGAGTTACAACAGTTCATTTAGTGGCCGCTCAAAGTTACAACGGCACTGAAAAGAATGACTTATGACCAGTTTTCACATCTACAACCTTTATAGCATTCCCCATGATCATGTGATCCAAATCCAGATGTTTGGCAAATGATTCATACTTACGCCCGCTGCTGTGTCCCAAGCTCATGTGATCACCTTTTGCAACCTTTGAACAAATCAATGGGGAAGCCAAATTTACTTACAACTGTGTTATTAACTTATCAACTGCAGTGATTCATTTAACAACTGTGGCAAGAAATGTCACAAAATTCACTTAGCAAATGTCTTAACCACAGAAAATTGGGCCACAGGTGTGGTCGTAGGTTGAGGGCCATGTGTATTTTTTTAAGGGCCCTGGATTTCTTGACAGTCCCATCAAGCTCAACCTGAAGGACACTAAAGGACAGAATGTGCAGAACTAGCACAAGCATTTTCCCACAGAGGAATTAAGTAGCTGAGCAGTCAATTAAGTCATCTATTTTCTCATTATCCTGCACAATCTAATTCAGGCTAAGTTTTTGCCCACTAGACAATTGGAAGCCAGTTCTGATCTTTCATTGCAAGTATCTTATAATCCCTGTATGTTGCACTGGTAAGCTACCACGATACAGACCAATTGCAGCTTTAGAGTACTTCCAATAGTAGCCTCACAAAAAGCAGTAGCAACGCCAGACTGTAATCAAGGCATAGAGAATTATGGTATTGCCAAGCAAGCCATGGAGTGGCCCCAGTTAGCATATGTCCTTTGTCACAACAGCAAACCCAGCAATAGATGCGAGTCAAGGAGCACTCCTAAACTAAACATATGTTTGCTGGGTGCAAGCCCATCCCAAACAGGATTCACTTCAATTCTCAAGTCCAAATTTCTCTTTACCAATAGCGCTTCTGTTTTGCCTGAATATAATTTCATCTTGTTCTCTCTCATCTAGCTCATTTACAAGCTCAGCCAAAATTCAAGAATGCCAAATGGAATTAGAGAGTGGGAAGCTGTAATCCTTTTATTAGCATTCTTAATACGCCTCATTCCAAAACTCTCAATGATCTCTCCCAGCAATGTCACCAGTGGTGGGATTCAATTTTTTTTACTACCGGTTGTGTGTCGTGGTTTGGTGCGCAGGGCTGGGGAAGGATACTGTAAAATCTCCAGTCAGAGGTGGGATTTGCCGGTTCTCCAAACTACTCAAAATTTCCGCTACCGGTTCTCCAGAACTGGTCAGAACCTGCTGAATACCACCTCTGAATGTCACTATTAGATAGCAGGGACTACAAAGATCAGTAACCTAAGCGCTGAACAATGGATCTCCACCACCTTTTGAACTCAGCTTTATAGGATAGAACACAACCGCTATACAGCTGCCCCCAATACTCAGCTCTGCCAGGAGTCCCTGAAGGATATCGTGGTGAGTGGTACTGAAGTCCTGGAAGTTTATTAGAGTTGCATTCTCCCCCACCCCACCCCTTTCCAATCTCTTTTCTTGCATAAATCACCTACCAAGGTGGGTACATGGACTACCAATACTTAAAATATGGGATTGGCTTTAAATGTATATTGTTATCAAAGCCCCATGCTAGGTATGCTACACATATTACATAGAACTATCCTCTGTGTGTGAGAGAGAGAAGTGGGGAGGGAGACAGATGATCAGAGTTTCATAAATTTGCCCCTTTTCTACTAATGATTATCATCTCCCTTAATCAGAAAGCAAAGTAAAAGCTGTACTGAAGCACGACCGTACCCTGTCTTACTGCAGACATTCATTCCTATGAATTCAGCTTTTGCAGAAAGTACAATTAGTGTCTTTCTGGCATTGCCTTCAGCAATTGTTGGCATGAGGAGAAAGAATCTGTTTCTTTGCATTTGTGTTCATTCTCACATGAGCAGAATGACAGTGCTGACACAGAAGCATAATTCACCAAAAAGGAGAGAATATCTCCTCCCCCTCCCCTCCCCCCCTGAAAAAAGAGAAAGGAAAAACAATGTCTGGTGGCTCCATCTAGAAGGCACCGACAGAGCTATGCAGATTCTGATTCTACAAAAACGCAAAATATTTTTTTCTACTCTAAACGTTTCGCATTTTACTCTTCCATACTTGTACTTAAATTCAGTACAAATACTTGAAATAGATTTGTACAATTAAATACAGGTATATCTGGGTTAATGACAGCGATTGGAAGTGGAATTGGCATCGCTAAGGGATGCAATCGCAAGACATGACCAACCCCTTAGCAACAACAATTCTGGCACTTCCAGTTGCATTATTAAGCAAATTCCTTGCTGTCGTTAAGTAAGGATGTTACGCATGGTCACCAGTTGCAATCTCCTGCCATCTTCTTTATTGACTTTGCTCATCAGAAGCTAACAAAGACCAGCAATCTTATGGCCGTGGGGACACTGTCATGGCCATTGAACGGCTGCTGAATGAGTGGTCATTAACCCAGCCTAGAATTTTCAAAATATTGAACTATTTGTCTGTCTTGTTACAGAAATCATCATGGAGAACAGAAAGGAAGTTTGCTGTATTCTTATGTCGTTTTCTTCAGTCGTTGCAAAATTCTTGTCTCATAGTAGAGTACCTGTCCCCAATGTTTGTTGTTTGGCGGCTGGCTGGGGGGGTGGATAGGGAAACGGGGGTGCACAAACAGTGACCAGTGCACATGCACACACAGCTCAACTTACGCAAGATGAGCAGCACGCATGTGTGTATGCTCACCAGCCTGCTGCTCACATAGATTGAGTGTGCGCCCACCACTCGTGTTGCCCAGTCCTGAATAGACCATGGACTGTTAGTGGGCCACGGCCCAGGGGCTGGCGACTCCTGACATAGAGCAAAGCCTTTGAAAATAATTATTGCCACTTAAGTATACTACAGTGCAATTCTTGAGCTTCTTTTCAAATTACAAAATACACAGCTAATTCTTTTAAAGATATTTACCGAGTTTTTCAAAACTATACTTTCAGCCATTGGTCTTTTTCTTCCAAACTTTCAAATGTTTTTGTATTAGCAGTTGAAGAGTTGGCAGTGTTTTTACACTTGTGGAATCAATTATTCAGAGACTAGTGTAGAAACCATTGTTCAACAAAGCGAGTACATAAAGCCAAAGGAAATTCTTCCAATTTTATCTCTCTATAACAATATTTGTAATAGGGTCTACTCTGTTCTACCTGGCAAGCTAAGCAAGACCTATAATGTTCTCAGGCTTTACAGTGGGAACATAACATTTCATAGAATTCAAAAATAACATGTTTCCAAATGAGTCCCACTAAATGTTTTTAAAAAGGCTTTAAGGTTAATTGTTTCCTTTTGCAGTTTAGAGTATTTAGCATGCTTTTGTGGCGTAGCGCATGTCTATGACATGATGTGTATAGCATGAGAAAAACTAGAACACTCTGTACCTTGGATATCCAAGTGTAAACCACTTCTACTCATATACCCATCAGCGAGAAATATGTAGTCAGAACATGAGAATCTGATTTGAACATGGGAAATCCTGTGCAACCATATACAGTACTTGCAAGCCGAGAAACTTGCTTTATTAAAAATTAAATCTATTATTTGTTAGAGCAGAAATGGGACAGGAGGTTCTGCTCTCTCTTTGATACAAATCAAAAATTGTGTTACAACTTTTCCTTGGTTACCTTGATGTTTTGTTGTTGTTGTTTTTTACAATTTTCAACTTTTAATAGAGTGTGATGTGTATCTTTGGTTCTGGGTGTAAGATGTAGAAAAATGCTTTTGTAGCTTGTTTTCTTCGGCAGAATTTTTATTAATTTATTTAACATCATTAACAAAGAGACCTTGAGGTTTTTGACACAATATATGGTGAAAACCTACAATGTTTTTACTGAAGTTTAAGCATAATATACTGATTAAGAAAAAATCATTGGTAAAGAAAAAGAAAACTGTTGTCACAGAAATTAATCTCATGAAAGATTTATTGGATGAATGTTCTTGCTATCCCATTTACATTTCCCATTAGAGGGAGATTTGTCAAGAAAGACTTTCATCTACACGAAGTCTAAACAAAAATTAATTATTTGTTTTGTTACTATCTGTAATATAAAATCTTAAAATTGTAAAAAGGAGACATATTGCAAATTAAGCTTATCCCAAAAGTGTTTTATCTGATTAGATCTCTTAATTTTGTACATTCAATATCTGAATTAGATCTGAAAAATGATGATTGTGCCTCACTCAGATTTATGATACTTAGCTTTCAACTTAGAATTTACTTGTTAATCAGGTTGACAACTTTGAAAGCTATCATTTCCCCCAAGGCCAGCCTTTAATCTGCAGGATGTCATACTATATTCCCTGCAGATCCCTCTCAAATATCTTCTCCATTATCTTCTTCTCTTCTCCTTGAGGCTTTATTTTTCATCAGCTTTGTTAAACCAGCTGATGATTCTTTCCAGCTGATTAACCTCACTTGCAAGTCATTTCTAAAAGTGATGCACAGAAATCATATAGAAACATGGGAAGCAACATAAATATGAAAAGTAGTTTCATTTTAAAATACATACAGATATTTTCTTCCTGTATCTGAAGTTTTAAATCACTGAACTGTATTAATAAATATTATATAAGCAGTAACCTAATTTTTGATTAAACATATCACCAAGGATAATTGCAGAACACCATGTGCTTATTCAAGTCCAGTTTTCATATAAATTAGTTTTGGTAACAAATCAGAAAGAAGGATAATTCTGTCTGTAACAAGTAGATCATCAATCTATGGATGATCGACTGGGGCATGATCTTGAGAATCTCCTTGGGGATTACTAGAAATAATGCATGAAAAACAAATCTCATATCTCTAGGACAACAGCCTAGATGAAAGTGAAAATCTAGTAGCAATGAATATCTCCTAAATGCAGCCATGTGCAGGCCTGATGTTTTCATTAAAATAATCATAACCCTGCAAACTTTGACCGTCATGGATGCAAACATGATCAAAGTGCATATGTAAAGGGACAGATCTTGCAGTACAATACTGATTTTATTAGTTAATAATAATAACTAATAACTGATCGAGTACCACACCATTCCCCATTACACCTTCCATCCCTGAAGATGAATTTACAACAGTTTTTGTAAGACGAACACTTAAGTGCTCTGCCATAAAGAAAGGGGAAGGTTGCTTTTAATGCGATTTCTTATTGGAAGGTAAGCTGGTATGTTAATCTCATACTGTTATTTTGTTATATGTTTTGAGTTAACATTATTGCAGAGCAAAAAGAGTCATGAATCTGGGGCCAACCATCACGACTGTTAGAATGTAGTACAATACTACTGAAAAGGGCTTAAGACATTTTCTCTTGAGTTGCCGAGGAAATTATTGCAATATGGTCTATTGTTTACAGGGTAGTGTGATGGCTCAGTGGTTAAGACACTGGGCCTATCAGCTGAAAAGCCAGCAGCCCAGGTTCAAGACTCAAGCGCCACATGTTGGGGTGAGCTCCCATCTTTGCCCCAGCTTCTGCCAATCGAGCAGTTAGAAAGTATGCAAATGCGAGTAGATAGTAGGTACCATTTGGGTGGGAAAGTAACAGTGTTCCACGGTGTCATGCTGGCTACTTGATTGCAGAAATGTCTTCGGACAGCGCTAGCTCAGTGGCCTTGAAATGGAGATAAGCACTGCCCCCTTTAGTCAGCAACGACTAACAGTAAAATTGGCATGGACTCTTAACTTTTATCTATTATTTACAGTATTTATTTCTAATATATATTGAAATGAATGTTCATCTATAATACACAAGATAACAGGTAGAGAAAGGTAACAGACTTGGTGGGAATAAACCTATTGCTGTTACCTAAAGTAAAAAAAAAGATGAAACAAATTCTCACTAAACAATGAAAAATTCTAATGCTAGTACTTATAAATATAGAAATGACACACTGGGCTTAATCACCAAATAAAATGTGAGCAATTTTTATTTAGTATATACTACAATGTATTTTCTATTTGTGACACCATTAGACGTCACACACTTTTCTGAGTATTGTGATCCATTAATCTTATACTGTCAGATACTTTTGGAAGTATAGCACGTGTTTTTTCTCTTACATAAACCAGATATTTCCCAGCCTTATTTTTGCTGATTCCAAACTGGCCATCTTGTTATACCTTGTTACACTTTAGAACCTTTTACAGTTACAGATTAACAATTGCATCCTGTTGATGCTTATTTGAATATGAGATCCATTATTTAAAGGAGTTCTTTCAATGAGCTGTGTTTTATTCTATGTATTGAGCCTTTATAAAAATAATTTTATAACTTTTTAGAAACAGAATTTTAATGCATAACAAAATCATTATTTCATTGGACATATATACAGATCCAAAATAGGAAGCAACCATTTTAAAAACACTTTGTACAGAGCTTATTTTTCTATCCCATAATAATTTACAGCTATTAATTTCCCCCCCCAACTTGTTTTTCTGTCCATCAATTAATTTCAAAATAGATGTTTGCCAAACACTAACTATAATAATTTTTGCAATTATGAACATAAAACTCACTGTCACTGTCAAAATACTGTACAATGCTATCATGAGAGTAAAAGTTTTTTTTTTACAGCTCTATTAAGTAATGAATAGGGGTACAATCATGTAATTTCACCACACAGTAAAACAGAAAATGTAGCTTTTCAAATGTGTTATTATTATATGCCAAGGAACCAGCTAGGGCAAGAAATGTTGCAAGTCATTTACTGGAACCCATATGTATTTATAGATCTCCATTCAAAATAATAATAAACTTTGGTTGACTGGAATGTCTCCTGTTGATTGTTAATGATGACAATGAAAAAGTGAGTCATGGTAGATATTTTGCATTTCATCCTTTTAAAGAATTTTTAAAAAGACAAGTGCAGAACTGTTATTATCCTTTTCAGTTTTTTTTCTTAATTTTACTTTCAGTCCTATCTACTCTTACTACTATTAATGTGATTAATGCAGTCAATTTAGGGGAAAACATTAAATATTAAAATAGAGCCTTGTTTAGTTGCATTAGTTGGTTTAAAAAATTAGGTACAATTTTCATTGGAAATTGCATTTATGCAAATGCAATTTCCAATGAAAATTGTACCTAATTTTTTAAACCAAACAAACCTGCTTTCTGGATCATTAGCAGAAAGCTAAGTATTTTCTTAACATGTTTGTCTTTACTTTGGATGAAACCAAGAAGGCAATCATAGTTTAATGAGGTCTAGGATATTTAGGCATGATTGGCTATTTAATCCTAATTAATGAGATGGCTAAATTGGTGGTAGTTTTTTTTAAAAGGGGGTTTAAACACAATAGTAGTTTTGTTTCTATTCTATTTTTCCTATTTTTATTTCTATTTTAGAAATAAAAAACAAATGTATAAGTTGCTAGCCAAGTCTGGTTGATTCCTCTAACAGATATTGGTTGATTTTATCAAATTAAGAACAGTCAGATCTGGTTAGTACTTGAATGGAAATTAAATACAAAAGGCTTGAGACGGGATAAACTTGGAAAATTAAAAAGGCAACAGAAACTGAAAATAGCAAGATGGTAACAAACCGTTTCCATATTATTGTCAAGAAAACAACAATAAGGACAAGTTCAACTTGTCATTATTCATAGCTGTGAAAAAGCTTTCTTTGCCCCTTTTTTCTAAAGTATTGCTGAATTTTCCAGTTCTTTGCTGGAAAGGATGAGTTTGAGTTGTTTTCCCCCAATCTTATCACACAGCATGTATTGTATATACCAGTCTTCAATCCTCTAAGGCAGGGGTGTCCAACCTTGGCAACTTTAAGATTCGTGGACTTCAACTCCCAGAATTCCTCAGCCAGCTTTGCTGGGTTAGGGTTAGGGTTTGCTGGCTGAGGAATTCTGGGAGTTGAAGTCCACGAGTCTTAAAGTTGCCAAGGTTGGACACTCCTGCTCTAAGGTTTATCAAAAATATTGTATCCACTTTGATCCCTTTGCAGTGATCCCTAGTGTGATCCCCATGATCACAAATGTGCCTGGAGACATGTTCCTTGGTACAACCTCAGCATCCCACCCAATTCTGTGTTTTATTTATTTCATATCATTTCAATTCATTTCAATTTCAAGGCTGCCTGTGTCTGTCACCACTCTTAGCAGTTTACAGATAAAAATTGAAAGAAAACAATATAACCAAAGAAAGATATCTCACTGGAGACCAAAGGCCATAACTCAAACAGCAGATAGCCAATAGAGGGCTTAAAAATCTTGAAAGACCTTAGTAAGAGTATGTTTTAACATTTGATATTCTCAAGTGCAATAGAATCTGCACAAAGGGTTGAAAAACAGCAGGATGGTAGATAGCAGAGGTGGTATTCAGCAGGTTCTGACCAGTTCTGGAGAACCGGTAGCAGAAAATTTGAGTAGTTCAGAGAACGGGTAATGGAAATTTTGAGTAGTTTGGAATACCACCTCTGATTGGCCCCGCCCCCATCTATTCTCTGCCTCCCGAGTCCCAGCTGATCAGCTGAGTCTTCTTTTGTTGCCCTGCACAGGAGATTGGAGCTGGAAAGCAAGTTAGTGGGAGGGGAAGGGAATGGGATTTTGCAGTAACCTTCCCCTGGAGTGATGTGGAAATGGAGATTTTACAATATCCTTCCCCTGCCACACCCACCAAGCCGCACCCACAGAACAGATAGTAAACATTGTATGATAGACAGCATTGTGATACAAGCCCTGATCCTTTTGAATATGCATACTTCACTGACCCACCAACAAAAAGAGGCAGTATTTACATCTCAGTGCATTATCTTCCATCTTACCAATTTTTACCCCACCTTCTCTACCCCAATGCTTCAGAATGGCACAGTGTTCAAGTTGTTATTTAAATTCATTAATTGTGATAGTATAGCTACCTCTGAATCTCATACTTGTTAAAAGTCTTGGAAGTTTAGTTACAGAGACAAAACCTCGTCTTTGTAAGAAACTTTAAGTAACATATGAAATGATTATCAAATATTTATACTATCTTTGAAATGATGAACTTGTGTATTCTTGCAAACTGGGTATTTTTAAATATTTTATATTAGGAATTTCAGAAAATATTCAATAAAATTAGATTCAAAAGTTGGAGCATTCATTGATATTGTTTGAACATGTCCTAACATTGCTGTTTTATTCTGAAATTTGTAGAAATGTGAACATGACTTTGGAACATCATTATTTAACAAAGAAGTTTAATTTCTTTTTTATGATATATTGAGTTTTTTGAAGCCATTCAAGAGGGAATAACCAAATATATATATTATAGATGTACATGTTTAGTTATTTTTCAATTGAACTGTGATTAATAGATATCAAATAACTGAATAACTTGAATCCATGAGGCACATTTTAAAAATACTATTTTTCTTCTGTTCAAACATATCCAAGGGACTGGCTGAACAAGTCACTGCAGTTTTCTTGGCAAGGGTTTTCATTTGCCATTGACTTCTGTGTAGGGCTGAGAGAAGCGTGTGGCCCAAGATCACCCAGTTGGCTTTGTACTTAAGATGGGACTAGAACTCAAAATCTCCCAGATTGTAGCCTGATGCCTTAACCACTATACCAAAGGGTCTCCCCAAAAAGATTTAAAATCCACCCCAAAAGAAATAGAGAGACAATATACATGTTAATATTTACTGTATAACAAAAGTATTGTTGATTATAGGTCTATTGCAATTAAGGTAAGATACAAAATCATCTCAGGCTGAATAAAACTGTCTGTCTCTAATGTTTTATTTTAACGATCTATAAGCTTTTCTAACACAACAGTTGAAAAGGCCTTATTAATCTTATTAATTTATAATTCAGTTGTTAAATTATCTAAGATTTTCTAATGTTGAAGCATCATTATTTTAGCTGCTGAAAAAAAAACATTCTTCATTATTAAGCTTAAGATTTTATCCCATACATAAATGCTAGTAACCCTAGCTCTGGACATCATTCAATTTCTTGTTTAATATTGATTAATATGCTCCTATGAAGTTTAAACCAAAAGAGATCACAAGACCATCACATATGAAGGGAAGACTCTTTTGTAGACCTCTTCTCCATCATTTAGAAGAGTCCGGTTTTGTGAGTGCGCACATGTGAATCTGACTGGAATCAAGTTCCATTAATTTATAATCTTCCACTGAAGTTGTTGCATAGATGAAGCCAAGATGAATTTGCTTGATCTCCATAATACCATTCTGTCTCCTGTATAGCTTTAGCAAGATTAGTATCCTAAGCCTCCTTGGGGAATAGCCAAGATATTAAAATGTAAGACTGGAAATAAAAATCTACACCTGATTTATAGCAGTGAATTCTCATCTGTGCAGTTTAATTAGTCCTTTTAAAAAAATATAGGGAAGGCTGTTGAAATTTGGGTAGCCAAAATCTAGACAATCTTGACATCAGCAAAGACATAACTAAGAATATTTGATTAAGCTGATTTTGACCCTGGGCTTCTGCAGCTTAGATATGTTAGCCTTGTAATCAAAAGCAAAAAAAATAGGGCTTTTAATTAATCTGGTTCATGTTTTAGACTTATCTGTGATATAAATCTGTGATATAAATATTTTTAATTTAAATGTTATCTATCTAATACTGTTAATTCAGATTATATGATTTATTTTTAATTATATAAAAAGGTACATTTGTTAATTGTATCTTTTCTTTTTACCACTATTTATCACTGTTGGTACAGTATAATAGTGATCATTCTGTTAAAAAAGCATTAAACAAAATAAATGTTTGAGCAGAAAATGTACAAAGCAATATAACCTAATTAATTTTTACATAAATAATGGGATTTTTAAAGTGAAATTTACAAACATGAGTTCTTTCTCCTAATATTTCTGCATAACTACATGAGTCACAAACCTGGCAACCATGAAAATGTGGGTGCTGTATTTAAGTTTTACTAAACCAAGATTCCTTAACAATATGATTTGGAATTATTCTGAGGGGTTCTTTTGCTTCTTTTTTGTTTGGTCTGGTGGGAGTAGAAAATTACTGTTGTGTTTTATCTAGCTTTTCCTTTTCTTGCCTTATAGTTGTTGTTGGTGACTGCTTGAACTAAGTCCCTGCAGGCTTACAATGTTGTCAAATAATTTAGCAATTTTTCTGCAATTATTGTTTAACACAGGTCCCGATGGATTTCATTTGCCTTGCCTGAAGGCCTTTTTCTAAAGCTCAAACTACTATCTATAATGGGCTATCCTTTTTAACCCCCCTTCATGAAGGCCTATGCTGAGGACATCCTGTATTCTAATATTCCAGTGGAAAAAAGCTGCTGTGTGAAACATACAGCTGTGTGCTGTGGACAGTGAAATTTAGATAGTATACATACTGTCTGAAACTTTTGGCTTTTATATTCATCACTTCATAATCATATTTCTTGATCTGATATTCTTGGATCTAGGTACCCATAACTTTTGTCCAGGATTTTCTTTACAGGATCCTTTCTGAGTTACATATATAGAAAGAGAGTTGATATGTGTATAGACTATAATTATTTCAAGCAATTAAATTAGCACTTCAGCTGGTTGAGCTAATAGCTTCATTGAAAGGTGTGTGAAAATAATTAGCAAGCATTTACTACTTTACACAAGTCAAGATTTAGGCAAGGTGTGTTTAAGAACCATATTAGATAGATAGATAAATTACGCATCATTTGGTCTCAGATGTTTGCAGAAAAGTTTTCTTTTCAGTGCCCACACTTGGAAAATATCTCGTTGGGACAACTGTATTAAAATACAGATCTAGAACATTGTCCCCAGAATCTAATTTTCAGGCAGGAGAAGAATGTAGATATGTCTCGGTGACTGTGCAGTAAAGTTGATTTCTTGTTGTATAAAAATTATCTCTCTGTGTCTCTATCTCTTTGTCTCTCTCTCTCTCTCTCTGTCCCCCATCCCCTTCTCCCCTTCCCTCTATCTGTGTGTATGCGTTTATATACTTTTATTAAGAATTTTGAGTATATACTAAAATCTAATACAAACTAAATGAAAAAAAGAAAATAGGTAAGAGTAAAAAGTGCAAGATGAAAGAAGAAAAATAAAAATAAGACTGTCTATATTCTCTGTCTACTATATCTATATCTTCTAAACTTTATCAAAAGTATAAACAAATTTAGTAACTCTTCACCCTCTTTAAGTTATTTATCTCTTCACTACCTATCCTGTCTCTTTTTTATGAACAAATCCATAAAAACATCATTTCAGTCCTGATGTTAGCAGAATAGCTAGAAGTCTCTTATTTTAACCTTGATCAAATAAATCAAATTTATATTCCTTCCTTTTATATCTAACAGTCATAGGATTTGATTTATCTTCATTTCTTCCTTGTTCATTGCACAAAGTTCTTCAAGGCTTTAACAATTTAACTATTGTAATTTCAGTAGAAAAATACTATCCAGGTCACTCTCTTTGTCATTTGTATTTCTTTTGTAGAGTCATCGAAGCATCTTTTTTGAATCATTATTTTCACTTATCAGTTGTAAATCCACTTTTATCTGGTAAGATAGAGATGTCATCTCTATCTTACCAGATACAATTTGTTCTGTATCTAACATTTCTTCAATGGCTTTATAGTCTATCCATAGAAGCAGACATCATTACTGACATTTTTGGTATCATGGCTACTATTTCTGATTCTTTTGATTTAAAAGTGTTGCTCAGTATCATTATTCCTCTCTAGTGTCCAGTTTTTGAAATCATTGAATTCTTTATCTATATTATGTCTTGCAAAAACTAAAATAGGATGTATTTCCCATAATAAACTGTTTGCACTTTACAATTAATTCAAAAATATTAATTGAGTTTCATAGTACCAAAATCTTAATGTTCCAGTTTTATCTGGATCCTTATTCCCTTTCTAACTTTTTAGGATCAAAATCTCATGTAGCTTTTTGCTGGGTTTTTTCCCCCAGATTCTTTAAATGCTTAATTTTGTAATTAAAATTTTCTTTCATGGAAGATTAGATTCACTTGGCATTTTCAAATCTGTTATTTCAAAGGTCACTTAGAAATAGCTAAAAGAGCAATTTCCCAAGATAATTACAAATTTGTAGACCTGTTATGTAAGGAGAGTGAATTTTTTTTTGATAATATTTGTCAGCATTCATCTGAGGTATATTTTTTATGTTTAATGTTACTTTGTCAATGATGTATTCAATATGGGAGGGTTGTTTGTACATATGTTTTTTATTTTCATTGTTGGTGGCTGATATCTTTGTTTTTTCTTTGTTTTGTATTTTAACTTTGGAGACAAAGAAAAATAAAAAGATGTGATACAGTAATAGATAAGGAATCCACACAGAATACATACGTTCAAGGTATTGGAAACTAGGATTGTGCAAACCATTCAAAAGACATCTTCACAAAGAATAATGCAACTATGTGGAGCAGGTATATGCACAGTCTGCATTTTGTTGGTGGTCAAAATAGAAATGTCAGTACATTTATACATACTACATATGTATACGTGCACATTACCTGATGTTCATTGGTGGCATGCAGCTCACCTTCAAACTATCCCAAGGTTCAGATACTATGACTTTGGAGATTCTCAATCATCCAGGTCATGGTTGTCGCAAAGGTGCTTTTTAAAGAGGCAACTGAACTTTTCTGGTTTTTCTTTGAAGACATTTAGCTTCTCATCCAAGAAGCTTCTTCAGCTGTGACTGGATGGTGTGGAATGGAAGGATTTATGCTTCTTGCAGACAGCTGGTCTTTTGCATTCTTTTAGTTTAAATATAGTTCTGATATAGTTCTTTTTGTAGCATAAAACAGTCATCCTTTTCTCCCTCCACGGCTATTTCTTCTAACTCTAACCCATGGTACTCATGAGGATCAAGAAGAGAAGTGACAGGAGAATCATCAGCCTGAGAGGATTCAGCTGGAATATTAGCAGGCAGGGAAAGCAGTGTGGCCTGCCCAACAAGAGTGACAGCTATCGCTGGCCTCTAAACACAAAGAGGTGGAGCTAATGTCACCACCACCCCCACACTCCCCACCAGGAGGAGAGGGGGTTTAAACAAATGCTCAGCAAGGCTATTGGCCACAAAGAACCTGTCCTGCCAAAGGGATAAATCCAGGTCACACCACCCCTATATAAAGGGCACCGCAAGCCTCACAGATCTATTGGCAGCAACTCTGTTTACCTCTCCACTGTGTTCCTCAACTTCTCACCCTGTGTTCTCAAGTAATGACCTTGGACTCGCATACTACCTTCGTTTGACCTTCTACTACCTTGTTTATGGTTTGGATTCTCCTCCAATTAAACCTGGTTGGGCTTGTGGGCTGAGTATTTTGGGGGTGAGGACTTACAATTTTTTTTCTTCTGCTTGAAAAGCGTTTTAGTAAAGATGTAAGACTTACCTGTGTCTATGATTTCTATAGGCCGGGACAGGACCTGCTGCATGTCTTCCATTTTCTTATCTTCCACTCCTCCCTCCCATTCCAGTTCCTCGCCCCTGCTGCTGTTTCTCTTGCTTTTCAGTCTTCTCAATCACTTTTGGATTATACTGTCACTCATCTTTCTCAAACAGTCATGTATCATTACTGCATTCTTCCTTTTCAAGTTGAGCAGTGTCACAGAAATCACAGAAAAGGAATAAAAGCAAGTGAAAGAAATTAAAGGCATGGGATTAGAACAAGGAAAAGAATTATTGCTAAAGCACGGTTCTTTTCCATACCTTGCTATTTTTTCAAACTGTTCTTCTATCACATTCATTACAGCAGTGGCCTTTTTGCTCTGGTCTGTCTTTCAGATACTCATTAACACTATCCAGGCAAGACTTATGTAATCTTCCTTTTAATAAGATTGGTAAGAGTTACATAGATAGTCCTCGACTTACAATCACAAGCGAGCCCAAAATTTCTGTTGCTAAGTGTGACAGTTGTTAAGTGAGCTTTGCCCCATTTTAGAACCTTTCTTGACATGAAATGTAGCTGTGAGGTTAGTAACATGGTGGTTATTAAGTGAATCTGGTTTCCTCATTGACTTTGCTCATCAGAAAGTCACAAAAAGTGATCACATGACCCTGGGACAGTGCAAACATCATAAATACATGCCAGTTTGTCAATTTTGATCAGGAGACCATGGGCATATTTCAATGGTCATGTGAAAAACTCTCATAAGTCACTTTATTCAGTGCTGTTGTAACTTTGAACTAAATGAATGGTTGTAAGTCGAGAGCTACTTGTAGACATAGTTGCAGTCATGCCAAATGCAACATTCCTGGCTAACGGCACAATAATGTAAACGCAGTAAATGTAGTATATAAAAACAGACTCAGAAACATGGGCTTCTTCATAGATATAAAAAAAAATTGCCTGAGTCATCCTTATGTAGCCCTTCATATTTTATAGATTTTAAAAAAAATACTCTTGCAATCAAAGAAGGTCTAAGTGCTTACTCTAAAGTTGCAGAAAAGAGATTCGGGACAAAGGAAAGTAAGATAGTGAAGAGTCAGCTCATTTATATAGCTAGAAGCAAAGGTTTGCTGTTATATCTGAGGACTGTAACTCTAACTCTAACTTTCTTTAAGTGTTATATAATATAATATATACTTACATTTATTAAGTATAAACTTCACATGTAGTGTTGTATCATGGTTTATTTGATTGACTTATGACCACAATTTAACCCCAAATTCCCGCTGTTAAGAAAGGCAGTTAAGTGAATTGCAGTTTACAATTTTTTTGGCCACAGTTGTTGAGTGAATCACTGCAGTTGTTAAGTGAAACATGGGTCGTTAAGCAAATCTGGCTTCCCCCATTGACTTGTCAGAAGCCGTCTGGGAAGGTAACAAATAGTGATAATAAATACATACCAGTTGCCAAGCTCCAGAATTTTGATCATGTGACCGTGGGGGATGCTTCATCAATCATAGGTGTGAAATCCAATGATAAGCCATTTTTCAGTGCCAGTGTAACTTCAAATTGTCACTAAATGAATGGTTTTAAGTTGAGTGCCTCTAATAGGGTCCAGATAGATGAAACAAGCTAAAATTCAATCTGAACAAGATAGAGTAGTTGTTAATTGTGATGGTTTGTTAGACCCATTTTCATCTTTTCATATGAAAGCACTACTACAGGCCTATGACTTGAGGCATCTTCCTAAACTCGTGGCTACTGGTGGATGGATTTATTTATTTATCCCATTTTTCATTTAGTGGTTGAAGGTAGAATAAACATCAAAATGTAGCAGCAACAATAAATACTTACTAAATACGGCTAAGTTCAACATCATATTTGCCTGTGAAACATGGCTCAACACATCTCTCTCTGACTCCATTACTACTTCATTACTACTCCTATACTACAAGAGACTATCATGTTTACCAATCAGATCGCGAAAGCCGTAGAGGAGGTGGTGTTGCTATCTTCTATCAAAAGTCCCTACACCTAAAAAGCATCCAAGTTACCCAGGAGCTTGCTCTTCCTGAGACTATAGTCTGTGAACTGTCTTTAGATATAACATTTCAATTCTTACTATGTTACAGAGCCCCTGATTATGACATCAAACATGTAAACAAGTTAAATTCACTACTAACATGGGCAACATCATGCCTACACAGTTTTATCTTTCTTGGTGACTTCAATCTACCTCATATTAACTGGACCCTAAACGAATGTAAAACTGAACCCATACATGCAACCTTCTACAATGCTGTAACAACTTTGGGACTGGAACAACTAGTAACCAACAATACTAGACTTAACAACTGCCTTGATCTCATCTTCTGCAATAGTTTGAATTCAATTTATGGAATACAAATTAAAGAATCCTTTTCCAACAGTGACCACAACATGATTGACTTCTGTCTCAACATACGTACACACAAAAATAATCAAAACGATGGGATCCCCTATTATAACTTCAAAAAAGGCAACTATGACCTTATAGACAACGATCTCTCATCTCTTGATTGGCAATTTCTATTCGCTGGAAGCAATACAGTTGAAGACCATTACAACATTTTTTTACTTGATGTCAAAAGAGCCATCAAACTGTATCTACCAATAACAACTCCCAAAACCAGAAAAAACAAATTACCCATAACAATAAGGAAGCTTCATCCAAAAAGAAATCACTTTGGAGAAAAAACAAATCTAGTCACGTTGCCAACTTCAAAAGCCGATACAAAAATTTATTCCATCAGATAAAGACTGAATGCCCCAATTATCACATTAAACAAGAGGAAAATCTTCTACGCACAAATTCCACCCGTGCTTTCTACAATTTTGTAAACAACAAACTAAAAGGCTCAAGGTCCATCCCATCCCTGAAAGGACCTAATAGTAAAGACTGCAATGATGACACCATTAAAGCCAACGTCTTTAACACATTCTTTAGCTCAGTATTTGTAAACAGCAATGGATCATGCCCAGTATTTCCTAGTCAAATCACAGACAACTACAATGATCTAATACACATCAATTTTACAGAAGACAATGTTGAAAAAGCACTACGC
Source organism: Pseudonaja textilis (assembly GCF_049901715.1). NCBI lineage: Eukaryota > Metazoa > Chordata > Lepidosauria > Squamata > Elapidae > Pseudonaja > Pseudonaja textilis. The sequence goes on along the minus strand of NC_141991.1, from coordinate 194,812,077 downwards.
AATCTAAAACCATCTCTATCCATTGGACCAGATGGAATTAAAAATCCTATCTGCTGCCATAGCCGAACCTCTAAGCATAATCTTTGGAAAATCTTTCAGGACCAGCTCCTTGCCTAACTTATGGTCACTAGCCACGGTCATCCGCATCTTCAAAAAGGGAGATCGCAACCTAGTTGAAAATTACAGACCAATCTCCTTATGCTGCGTCACCTGTAAAGTCATGGAATCAATTATTAACCAATCCATTATCCTCCATTTAGAGACAAACAACCTACTCTCTAATAAACAATTTGGTTTCAGGAAAATCTATCCTGTAATCTGCAACTCTTACACTGCAAAAACATGGACTACACAACTTGATCAGGGCATAGCAATAGATGCAATCTACCTAGACTTCTGTAAAGACTTTGATTCAGTGATACACAACAAACTACTCCTAAAACTAAAATCTTATGGTATCTCTGGTCACCTTCATAACTGGATAGAAGCATTCCTGTCAAACAGACAACAAATGGTCAAAATTGGGAACGTCCTATCAAATTCTGTACCTGTCAACAGTGGTGTCCCCCAAGGTAGTGTTCTAGGACCAACTCTCTTCATTCTCTATATAAATGACCTCTGTGATCATATTAAGAGCAACTGCGTTCTCTTCGCTGATGATGTAAAACTATTCAACACCACCGACAATACCACCGACCCTTCAAAAAGACCTTGACTATGTATCAGAATGGTCAAACAAATGGCAACTTCAAATCTCAACAAATAAATGCTCCGTCTTACATATTGGCAAAAAAAATCAGAAAATAAAATACAAGCTGTATAGTCAAGACCTTGTTGATGATCCAAACTCTGTAAAGATCTTCGACTATTCATCTCTAATGACCTAAGTGTTAGAGCCCACTGTAACTACATAGCCAAAAAGGCATTAAGAGTTGTTAACCTAATCCTATGTAGCTTTTTCTCTGGTAATATCACACTACTAACTAGGGCATATAAAACATTTGCTAGACCAATACTTGAATACAGCTCATCAGTCTGGAACCTGCATTATGTATCTGATTTTAATACAGTTGAGAGAATCCAGAAATATTTCACAAGAGTTCTCCACTCCTCTACCCGTTGCAGAATACCTTATGCCACCAGACTTGAAACTCTAGACCTAGAAAACCTAGAACTACGCTGCCTTCAGTCTGATCTAAGTATAATATATAAAATTATATATTGCAATGTCCTACCTGTCAATGAATACTTCAGCTTCAACCATAATAACACAAGAGCACACAATAGATACAAACTCAAGGTAAACCGCACCAAACTTAATTGCAGGAAATACGACTTCAGCAACACAGTGGTCATTGCAGGAAATACGACTTCAGCAACACAGTGGTCAGACTCTACCTGACTCTGTGGTTTCTTCCCCAAACCCCAAAAACTTTAACCTTAGATGGTCTACTATTGACCTCACCCCTTTCCTAAGAGGTCTGTAGGGAGAGTGCATAAGTGTACCAATGTGCCTACCGTCCCTGTCCTATTGTTTCTTTTTATTTTTCTTATATATATCCATTTCATGTACTCATAACTATGTCTATACTTATACTTGTAATCTTATAATTGCTTGACAAAATAAATAAATAAAATAAAAATAAATAAAAAGCAGAATATAGTAGCAGAAATATTAATAATAGTATTGATTGTGTGGTCAATTTTGGGGGGGAAGGTGTTTTAGGAAGATACTGTAAAACAGGTTTCCAACCCCCAGATTGCAGCACAGTATGGACTGTGGCCCATTCAGAACTGGATTGAGGGGGAGAGCTAAGCATGCATGCAGCTCCATCTGTGCAAGCAGCAGGTGTCCGTGCCCGCCACTCATGCAAATAGAGCTACAGGGACTCACCCGCTGCTCACATGGAATAATCCCCTCTCCCCCTCTTCACCCTCCAGTGAGGAGTGCGCCCTCACCAAACTGGTTGTTACACCGGTTGAATCACACCGCTTCTGCTGTAAAAGACTAGCAGAGATACCTTTGGAACCCCATTTAATGAACTCTCCCTTTGTAATCAGATGCAAGCTTAAATTATGCAAGTTGATGTATGTTTAAATTTGATTTCTCCAAAATGCATTGTTTTTCATTTAAATGAGAAGTGCATATGCAAAATTTTGAAAAAAAAATAGAAGGACAATGCTAAAATTAAAAATCACATAAGAGCCAATATTGGAAAGAAAACATATACAGTATTTTGAGGATATGTAAAGTATATTTGGAATCTTAAGGAGGTATATAAGAATTTAACAATGCATATTCAATATTTGGGTCCAAATGCAGTTTTCCATAAAAATGGAAAGATTAGGAATTACTCTGTTTATATAGCATAACAGCTGCTTTTGGGTCTTCTATTTTCTTCCCTATCCAGATCAAAACTAATTTGAAGTAATTATTTTGTGGAAAATTTGGTGGTGGGTTTTTTTCTTGTTTTTTATTTTTAAGAGCCAGCAAGTCTCAAGGGAGTTGATCACCTATGATGCAAGAGGGAATTAGGAAATTAATTAATTATTTAAAATGGCTAATCAAAACCATGGAAATTTTTTTACTGCATTTCTAGAAAAAGACTTTCATTTCCTATCTACAGTGAAAATGTATTGCTATAGGACTATAATGGTATATTCCTTACCTATGAATCAGTTTCTTAGTGGGAATTCAGTAAAGAAAATTGGTCTGTGTATATTTTACATGACAAATGTCTGTTGATTTTCTTTTTATTTCTATAGGCCAACGCACAACTAGTTCGAGAAATTGATATAGAAAAGGTATCCTCATTTGAGAACCCTTATGTAGATGCAATAAAGAGCTTATGGAATGATCCTGGTATTCAAGAATGCTATGACAGACGACGTGAATATCAGTTGTCAGATTCTACTAAATAGTAAGTATAGATGTCTTATGAGGTTTTTAGCAATGTAATTTTTAATGTATATAAATGTATACACATTAATATTGGGTTTTCTCATTCAAGTTTTGAAAATTAGTTAATGTAACTTCTTCACTGGTGTTTCAACATGCAAAAATAATCAGATATTACTTAGATGTATATTTCAGATATAATGAGATGCTTTCTGAAGTGATTTGATAGTGATAGTATTATCCTAAACCTTCTGGTTAAATGATGATCACTCTGTTAGTATAGCTGGCATACATAAATATGTCACATTGCTTATCCTGCTCTTTCAGGGAACCCAGTTTTTGATAATCTTTTATTTTGTTATCTTTCAGCTTATCTAATTAAAAATTAAAATAATTTTTAATTAATTTTTCACAACCTACAATAAGTGCAACAACAGGGAAATATTTAATTATTGGAAAATTATTTTATTTCCCCTCAAAAATTAAGAAATAATCTGGTTTTTTAAACGATGTTCTCATTCTGAGTCTTGTATAATCCTGGATGTATGTATGTATTCTCCTATCTTTTATCCAAAGATATTAAACAAATATGCATTGTTTTTTCTTCCCATTTTGTTCTTCCTTACATCAAAAGCAGTGAAAGCTAGACTAAGAGATAGCGACAGGCCTTATATCAAGTGTTGAATACTGTGGAAAAAGAGACATCCTGTACTTTGGTTTGCACTTATTGCTATATGTGTGAAAACAATACATTACTATAGGGCAGGAAGAGAAATAATATCTCATATTTCAGAATTTCTGGAATAAAGAAGATAGGGTTACTTCCTTTGGAGATAATATGGTATATTTTCCAGAATTGCCTTTCTTATGACCAAGAAGTAGAATTGGCAGTCAGAACTAATGGAATTTGACTGATAAGGCAAATGACTGTGTATGAACATGAACATTTTGAACCTAGACCAAAATGTCTGCATATAAAAGCTCAAAAGTTTTATTTGGCAAGATTTGCAAAATATATTTCTTTGCCTGTTGTACTTTCTAGCTTTCAAAAGCTCAGCTGAATTAGTTAAGCAGCACCAAAAATAAATACATGCTTGGTTATTTTGGTCTTGCCCCTCATACTTGCATTCTAAAGTGCTGTGTAGGGTTACTTATACATAGTATGAACAGAATAGATGATACAAGTAATATATTATCTTGAATAGTGTTTTTCATTTGCAGCAAATTCTAGTTGAAAAATTGTACATACTAAAGTGTTATGCTTTATATATCAATAGCAATAGCACTTCGACTTATATACTGCTTCAGAGTGCTTTGCAGTCCTCTCTAAGTGGTTTGCAGAGTCAGCCTACATCCCCAAACAATCGGAATCCTCATTTCACTGACCTCAGAAGGATGGAAGGCTGAATCAATATTGAGCTGGTGAGAATCGAACTGCCGAACTTCAGGCAGCCGGCAGTCAGCAGAAGTAGCTTGCTGTACAGCATTCTAACTGCTGCGCCACCACAGCTCTTGACATATGTATATGTTTTGTATTCTTTCTAACAGCAAGTTCAGATAGTTGAGTGCCTGGCGCTTGAAATGAAATGTGTGGTTTCCACATGTTTAGGATATTCTTGATTCACTCAAATTTAGAAGGAAAATATTTTTTTAAAAAAAACCCTCTAAAACTCTATTTAGTAGGAATTTGGCTTGATAACAGAATGACCATGATAATAGTCACAATTAGGATCATCAATTTGAAAAAAAAAGTGTAAGAGGAACAGAAAGATAATGAAGAAGTGTGAGACAGTAGTTGACAGCTTAGAAGCGTGAGACAGTGGTTGAAAGCGTCTGAGATCTTGATTCTTAGTTTTAGGGTTGGACAGGATTTCAAGGCAAACCACATAATGAAATAATGAGTTTGAGTTGCAGTAGCCCATTAATGTTGTCCACTGCAGGAGGCTTTCTCCAGTAAGAACAGTGCAACTCCTCTTTAATTACTCACTACTCTGCACTCTGGGTTCAACTTTACATTGTATATTATGGTCACATGGTGTGTTTATTTTAACCTATAATTATATAATTTCAAATTTGATTACAATTAGGCCTGTTGTGTCCAAAGTTGAGTAGGTTTATCAAGTAGTTTGTACAAAAAAGGCTAATATCCTAGGAAGGTGCAACACATTAGTGGTTCTTTCCTGATTGTATATGATGTAGGTTAATGCATCCAGAGGAGAATAAATTAGGGTGACCTTTGATAATTAAAACTCCAGTAGTGCATACATTGGCAGGGTCAGTTTTAAATAGTTGTTGCATACTTGTAGCCAGCCAAATCCCATGAGAAAAGGCAGGCACCACAACCAAAAAGGGTCCTTCCTGGATCCAGCTAAATCATTGAGGCTTCTAAATTTCTCTTGTTATGTACCAAAAATGGAAGCCTCAACCAAAGATGATGACTTTCATTCTGAGACACACGTAGAAAATTGTAGACTTCTGTAATTCAGGCATGACCTATTTATTTTTGCATAATTTATATTTACAGTAATGCACTGTAATGTTTTTTTTCCTGGAAATTCTCATTAGTGAGATGTGATTTGAAAGATGTGTAGCACAGAAGCGCATGCTCCTTGGTTCTCCTGATCTCCTAATCCTTTACCATATTCTGTTGGGAAATATTGTAGATCTGTCATCAAAAGATATTTTAACCATTTAAGCTCATCATTAATGGTTGGTGGCATACAGTTATTGAAAAGAAATTGCACATCTTAATATATTTCTATTACAAGCCATATTTTGAAAGTTAATTATAACTGTAATTTGCAAAGTAAAATCTAGAGTGGCAGCTGTAGTAATTTTATTGGGTTGCCATAGAGATAGGCCTAAGGTGCTGTAGCAAGGTAATTTGTGTGGTCATAATGCAATCATGGCTCTCTGAGGCAGTCACAAATTCTAATACAACTAAAAGTTGTTGCACCTTTATATTATAGTACACTGGAGCCCTTAGAATGAGCTAATTCAGTTAACTAGTCAGCAAGGTAGACTATGATAAGAGGCCAAGTGATGATCTTTCACAGGGTTAAGCAAGTTACCAGTTATCAAGACAAGCCAATGTATCCAAATGTGAAAGAAAGTTTAAAAAAAGAATATCAGGAAAGGATGGATAGAAAAATCTTACAGATATTAAGGGTTTTATTACAGAGCATAGCCCATGTGTTGAAAATGAAGTATCATGCTTTTTGGCGAGAGTACCCATATGACAAAATTTTCCCTTGCCTCTGGGGAAGTCCAGTTCACCTCTTCTTGCTAGTTTTAGCTAAGAAATGAAAACTTGTTTATTCAGCAGAGGTACGTAGATATAACCTAATGATGAGCTTACTGCTATATATTTCCTTGACGGATTGATAGATTGATTCATTGATTTGGCTGCCCAAATTATACAATATGGCTGGGTGACTTATAATTATATAGAAGTGTGGGAAAAAAATTATAGGAAGCATCTGGAATCCAATGATAGAATAATAATATAATGAAATAAAGAGAAACAGAATAGCCAAATTACTATTATATGCACATTCAAAAACTTTTCATTCTGTGTGTGTTCACCTCACAGTCTGGTCTGGTGCCTGGAGGAAGAATTAGATTTCCAGGGCCTTTACAGAAGAATAGGAAGCACAGGGCTACCTGAACGTTGGAAAGAATCCTATTCCGTAAGCCGAGTGTTACAACAGAGAAAGTTTGCCTCCTGGATCCTTCCAGGTGACATGGCTTCAAACAAGGAGTTGCAAGTAACTTAGCTGGCGTCATAGAGGATAATCAACAACTTGAATTGGGACATCTATTGGGAAGCAGTACAGATGTCAGAGGAACGATCTTTCAAAGATCTCTTAAGGTGGCCCTTTCTAGATCAATTGCAGCTTGCAGGTGGTTTTCAAGAGCACCCAGTCTAAAGCATGTTTCAGTAATCCAAGTTAGAATGGCACAATTGAACACAGGATGGATCTATTGAAAGAGGCAACAGTCCCAAAGTAAAGGTAAAGGTTCCCCTTGCACATACGTGCTAGTCATTTCCGGCTCTAGGGGGCGGTGTCCTCTCCATTACAAAGCCAAAGAGCCAGCGCTGTCCAAAGACATCTGTTGCCAGCATGACTAAACACCAAAGGCACACAGAACGCTGTTACCTTCCCATCAAAGTGGTCCCTATTTTTCTACTTGCATTTTTACATGCTTTTGAACTGCTAGGTTGGCAGAAGCTGGGACAAGTAACTCCGTTATGTGGTGCTAAGGACTCGAACAGCCGGACTGCTGACCTTTCTGATCAACAAGCTCATCATCTTAGCCACTGAGCCACCACATCCCTTTAACAGTCCCAAAAGACCACCCAAAATGCATACCAACTCTGATTGGGAAATGCAATCCAATTCTGAACTGACAGGATAGAATCTCCAGAATTAGGAGACCTCAAAACCCACAGCCATTTATCATGTATTGAGCTGGAGCATTTTCTTCCCCACCCCACAGCCTTCAGTACTGGGAAAGAACACTTAGTCATCCTACAATGGTGATGTGTAGATGGGCTTCATCAGCGTGTTAATGATACCTGACCCCATACCAATGAATGACTTCCCATGACTCAATATAAATATTAGATAAGAGTAAATAACAAGTAGGCCATAAGAGGTTCCCAAAAGAAGGGGTTGATTTTTTCTCACCCAAACTATTACTGACTGGATCCATTGTACTTTCCACTCCTAACGCTTGAAAATGGTCCGGAAACATACCATGATCAATGACATTAAAAGCATCTCATCATTTCTTTTCTCTTTTTCCCTATTCTAATTTTTTTTAGTTCTGTGGTTTAATGCTTTAACTGTTGCTCATAGTGAGTCCTATTCAATTTTATTGGGCATATTAAACAGTTTTATGAGCTTATGAAATAGGTGCTATTCAGAGGTGGTATTTAGCAGGTTCTGACCAGTTCTGGAGAATCGGTAGTGGAAATTTTGAGTAGTTCAGAGAATCAGCAAATCCCATCTCTGATTGGAGATTTTACAGTATCCTTCCCCTGCCACGCCCACCAAGCCACGCCCACAGAACCGGTAGTAAAAATATTTGAATCCCACTACTGGTGCTATTTGTATAATGGGGGTTTTCTATTTCTTTTTTATAAGATATATTTGTTTAAAAAAAAGGATGTTCTTTTTGTACATGTAGTGCACTGTGTTAAGCTGTATATCTCAGCATGCTTCAAGAAAAAGACTCAGTGGAACAGACTGGTACCTATTTTTTATGTAAATAATGGTAAATTCCCATTGCAAGTCATTGAGGCAGCAATGATATTCATGCTCATAGGAATAGGTTTGTACTATGAAGGAGAACTTGACTGTCAGTAATTTCAAATGAGCTCAATCTCTGCCTGGAATTTAGTTTTCAACATTAAACATAGGAACAAAAGTTGACATACTGTTAGTTCCATAATTGTGTAATATGTGCATACCCTAAAAATAGAAATTTGCTAGCATCCATTTTGGCTGTAAGTCTGTCCAGATTTTTCTGGGCATATATATGACTCAGAATAGACAGTTTTGAAAACAGGCAGTTACTCAAGCTTTGCAATATTACAACCCTTAAAATGCTAAATGAATTTGTGCAGCCTTCTCCCATGAATAAAACCAGTTATTTCATTCAGGTTAGTAGTACATTGTTTCTTGCCAAAAGTTAACTGAAAGACATGCAATTGTGTTTTCTTAGCGTAGCTTTACTTCTGTGAGCCAATCTGATAGATTTTTCACAGTGAGCTTATTTATCACACACCAAATACACAAAGGAACCAATTGAACTGGCACACTTTTCTTTTGATCAGAGCTACACAATTTCATTTGGATAATAGCAAATTAATAACAACCATTTGTTATTCAGTTGCTAAGTTCTGTCTGACTCTTTATTACCCTATGGACCGTACCACACAAGGCCCCCCCTGTCTCCTCAGTCTGCCCGAACTCATGCCCACTGTGATAAGCTCATATAGTATTTAAGATGGACAATTTTAACTATTCTATTTCTCTTGAATATAGAAACACATATTGGCCTCTGATCTACCTCTTTTTATCCCAATTCTTGATCATGCAATGCTCAGTAAGAGGAGAAATTCATTTACTTCTCCGAAGAATGGGAGGATAGATTGCTTTACTGAGTGTCTCAAACATAACTAATAAATTGCAGAATGTATTGTAGATAGAAGGGAAACAAGTCCCCATTTAATTTCAAAGAAGACAGATTCTTCAGAAATTGTATCAGTAACATTCATTGAAATATTTGAGAATGGTTTTAGCAGTATACACGTTGAAATTTTAAAATAATATTTGATATTTCCAGGTACTTTAGAAAGAATGAAAAAAGTTGGGAGTTAAAGGTTTGATCTTAATGAATCTCAATGGAATTATTTGACAAAATAATTTATTTAAGATACTATTTAACAATTTAATCCATTTCAGGAAATAAGTAAAAAAATTACAATTAAAAATAGTGGTAGCATTGCAGTGCATAGTGAGTCCAGTTTCTATCTTTTCTTTATCATTTAAGTGATGATGTCATTGTGTCAACTTGGTTGATTTACATTATGTTGTTGTCACACAAATTATTTCAGTTGCTGTGATGACACATGCTTTATTATAACAGACCCTGAGAAATAATGGACTTTCCCCAAGTTAGTCTATTAAATCAAGGTTTCCCTATATAAATAATTATGCATTTCCATAGTATAACTGTTTCTTCTTTTTTTCCCTTGGCTTAGTTTTATGCTGGTGGGAAGTTAGTTTATATCTGGCTATTATATTAAATGCTGTGGTTATGTAATATGTAATTACAATACGTAATATGTAAAAAAGCTCCCATATTGTCCTATTTCAAAATGATATAAATCTATATAAAAGCAAAATACCACTCCTGCATCATAACAACATCTCAAGAACCATAAAGCCTACAAACTTGAAATTTGGCACATATGTTCCTCTTGGCTTCTAGATGCTAAGAAAGGATTTTTCGAAATGACCATCAGAGCATTAGTATTTCGCATATTTATTATTAACATGCTCTGATGCTAAGGAGTTCTACTTTGTCTCCCCACCTGAAAAGAAATCTGTTCCAAATGCAAAACACAAGCAGAGGAGAGGAGTTTCAGTTTCAGTTTTAGTTGTTCCACAGCACCAAACAGCTTTAGTACAGAACACTAGAGCTAAGCCACGCCTAGGCTCCTTGCTGTCTCCTTCTTGCTCACGCAGCAAATACTGATTCAGTTTCCAAACAGTCCTCAACTCTCTCACACACACTGATAGGATGCTAGCCAGAGGAATATCGATGAATGCTGGTAGGCAGAGGCAGAATTTTCCCCCCTTATTTTCCTCCCCCAAAACTAAGCCCTACCACATAGTTTTGTAGCGAATGGGCATTGGTATAATTATCTGAGAACGCCCGTTCTATCTACACTGCAAGAGAGTCCAGGACTGGGATATGACTCCTCCCTCTAAGGTCATAGAGCTGAGTCTGCCACTACATAAAAAGCCAGCCCGTAGCTGGCTCCCCAGCTTTTAGGTGAAGATTCTTGACAGACGTAACGTGTCTCTGGAAAATAAATAGTGAAATTAATTCCCCACCAAGACCAGATGTGCAAGGGTGCAGTGTAGATAGAAAGGGCATTCTTTGATAATTATACCTATGCCCATTCTCATCCACGCTGCGCCGAAAGTCCAGGAATGGGACATACTGCATGCCTGCATGTCCACGGAAGGGCAATCATCTGGTCCACTCACTCTGACTGTGGGACAACCATCTGAAGTACCCTTCTTCGAAACATGGCATCAGCAGAGGCAAAGGAATCCAGGTGATAGTGCCGTATAAACGGTGAAGGAGATGCCCAGCTAGCTGCCCTGCAGATTTCCTCAAGGGTCACCTGGGTAGTCCAGGAGGCAGAAGTCGCAGCACTTCTAGCAGAATATGCTGTTAGGTTCCTGGGCACTGACAGGTAGGCCTTGGAGATACATGCTCTGATCCATCTACCAATGGTAGATGGCGAAGCCTTGTTCCCCAAAGAATTAGGATGAAATGATACAAACATGGGCTCGGACTTCCGAAAAACCGCAGTATATTTGATGTAGATGTGGAGAGCTCGTCTTACATCCAATGTATGCCACTTCTGCTCCAACTCATGATGTGGCTTGGGGCAGAAATCTGGTAACACTATGTCTTGTGCCTGATGAAACCAAGAATTTACTTTAAGAACAAACGTAGGATCTAGCCTCAGAACCACCTTGTTCTCATGGAAAATGCACAGACCCTGTCTAACTGAGAGTGCTGCAAGTTCTGATACTCTCCTGGCTGAAGTAATGGCCACTAGAAAGGCCACTTTGATGGTCATAAATTGAAGTGATACAGATTTGAGAGGTTCAAACGGGGGTCCCGTAAGGGCCTGCAAAACTCTAGGGAAATCCCAGGTGGGATACCTGTGAACTACAGGAGGGCATAGATTAGAAGCCCCCTTCAAACTGAGGGATGATGAGATAGGGATGAATAATTGTCCCAGGACAACACTGATGACAGAGCCACCATCTGACGGCGGAGGGTGTTATGTCCAGCCCTTGCTCTAGCCCATCTTGAAGGAATACTAACATATCTGCGACAGATGCAGAAGTGGGATCAGGGGTGGATTTTGAACACCATGTGCAAAAGACCCTCCAGGTAGCATCGTAGATGCAAGTAGTAGAAGGCCTGTGAGAAGCCTGGATGATCTCTATCACCCTGTCAAGGAGATTAGAATCCCTCAGAGATTGCCACTCAAGCACCAAATGGCTAACCAGAACCACTGAGGATCTGAGTGGAGTAAGGCTCCTTGATGGAGAGAGATCCTGCTGGCCGGGATTTTCCACAGCTGAACTACAGACAGATTCACCAGATCAGCGAACCAGGGTCTCCTGGGCCAATGGGGTGCCAGGAGTTGACTTCCACCTTTTCCTTCAACATCCTCCGAATGACTGCCGGAATGATAGAAAGCGGGGGAAAGGCGTAGAGGAGACCTGGAGGCCATTTGCTCCGAAGTGCATTGGTCCCCTCCACCCCTTGGGTCGGAAATCTGATGAACAATCTGCTTACTTGTGTGTTTTGAGGGGTGGTGAAGAGGTTTACTGCAGATATTCCGAACCTGTGGGTTAGTTGGAGACTCCACTCTGACTGATCGACTCTGGATCGACTCAACCAGTCAGCCTGGGTGTTGTTGACCCCCCGAATTGTGGTCTGCCCTGATAGAAAGCAGTTGTCTCTCTGCTCACCATCCCAGGATTTCTGCTTCCCTCATCAAGGCCCTGGACCTGATCTCCCCCTGTCTGTTGACATGTGTCTTTGTGGCCATATTGTCCGTCATGACCAACACGTGACAACCTGCCACTCTGTTCTGGAAATGCTTCAGGGTTAGGAAGATGGCCTTGAGCTCTAGCCAATTAATGGGGCAGGCCCTGTCTACCTGAGACCAACTCTCCTGGGCTATCTCACTGGCTAGATGGTCCCCCCCAACCCTGAAGACTGGCATATGTGGTGAGCAGGATTCTGTCCGGTTCCTTGAATGGATGTTCTCTCGAGACTGCCGGCGATTGCCACCATTTGAAGGAGCAAAGGATATGTGGTGGAACCTGAACCCTGATGGAAGTGTGGCTGGTCCCTGCCTGTTGAAATGGCAGCAGGAACCATTGAAGAGCTCGAGCATGGAGCCATGCCCATGGAATGATGCCAATGCAGGAAATCATTTTCTGAGGACTTTGGACAGGTAAGACAAGGGGACTGTGCGCTGTCATGGAATCTGAAGGATGAACTCATTGAGGCTCTCCCCACGATCCAGGGAGAGAAATACCTTGCAGAGAGACATATCGATGATCGCGCCAAAATGAAATAGTCTGGTTGTCGGAGAAAGATGGCTTTTCTTGAAGTTGATGGAAAACCCATGGTCTTGTAGGAACTGCAACGTGGTCTGGAGGTTGCGATGGGCGGAGTGGACCAACACCGACTGAATCAAGATGTCATCCAGGTAACATTGGACCCTCACTGGAACAGCAAGCTGCCAGGACCTTGGTGAAGACTCTGGGGGCCGTTGAGAGGCTGAATGGAAGGGCCCGGTACTGGAAATGCTTGTTCTGATAACAGAAATGAAGAAACTGGCAGTGATGGAGCCAGATGGGAATATGGAGGTATGCCTCCGTGAGGTCTATGGAAGAGAGGAGATCGCCCTCCCGAACACTCTCTAGGATTGAATGCAAAGTCTGCATCTTAAAATGCCTGTATGGGATGAACCTTTTCACAAACTTGAGGTCAAGAATGGCTTGCCACCCTCCCGAGGCCTTTGGGATCACAAAGAGATGAGAGTAGAAGCCTAACCCTCATTGATCCATTGGAACCAACTGTATGGCTCTTATATCCACAAGGTGTTGAATGGCAAATTCCATGAGGACCTGTTTGGAGCTGTCCCTAGAAACCAGGCAGCAGACAAAAGAACTGGGGAGTGGGGAGAAGAACTCAAGGCAAAGACCCGACCTCACCATCCTGAGCACCCAGGCATCCGATGTAGAAGAAGGCCAGATGACCTCCAATGGGTGGGGAGAAAGGACATTCACTTAGAGCGTCAGAAAGAATGACCTCCTTGAAAGGGCCAGGGTGGTCTGTTGCTGCCTGCCTGCAGCCTCAGGTCATTGCTCCTGATGAGGAGGTTCTCTGGCCCCAAGAGAAACGAGCGGAAGACTTGGGATGGAAGGAAGAAGGTTGATAGTATGGTGCTGGATGAAACTCTGACTTCTTCCCCACCAAGGAGAGAACCTTTCTCTTGTTCCTGTTTTCCACCAAGTATGGCTCCAGGGCGTCGCCAAACAGTTTTTCTCCAGCGCATGCAGCAGACGCCAGCTTCCATTTTTGGCAGGAATCAGACTTCCAATTTCGTAGCCAGAGGAGCCTCCTGGCCACCAACGATGATGCCATGGCCCGTGATGCAAATTTGGCCAAATTCAGTGTAGCATCCACCATGAATTCTGCTGCCACAATGATTTTATTTAGGTCTTGATGTGACCTAAAATTGGTGGTAGGAAGCCGATCTTGCAGTTGGAGCAACCATCACAGAGATGCCCTCGTAAGAAATGAGGCTGCTGTGGAGGCCCAGGCTGCCCAGGGCACTGCCTGGTGGATGCGCTTGAGAGTTTGCTCTGACCTCTTGTCCCCTGCCTTGAGCACATCCTCTGGCTCAGTGAGGGTGTCTGATGTTGAAAACAAGGCAACCACCGGGGCATCCACAGCTGGAACCAGGACAGCATTGGCCAAGGAAGAGCCCATGTTGTTAAAACGCCTGTTGTGTGAAGAAGCTGAGGCCCTGCCCCAGTCGAGGCACACTGCTCCTTGACCAAATCCAGAAATAACAGAGGGGATGGAAGAACTTCTGTATGGACCACTGGCTTTGAAAAGAGCAAGTCCCCATGGCTATTAGAAGCTGCTTGAATTTCTGGAGCCACCTCCTCTGGACTTAATTGGGCTGTGGCCAAGGCCTTGTGCGGAAGCGGTTTGAAAAGAGAAGGTTTAAAAATCGCTGCTGATGTGGGTTGATCAGACCTAAGCCCCTCCTCCTCTGATAAGTTGGGATCCTTGATCTTACCTGACATGGAAGAGGGATTGTGTTCTGAGGGATTTGTTTAATCCCTCTCCTCATACTCGCCCCAATCAGATTGGGTAAATGGGCAACTGAACTGTTGTTGCCTGGGAAAATCCCTCTGAGATGGGGGCCCTTGGGAGAAAGCAGGGAACAGAAAGGGGCAGAGTAGCTGTTGGAATCCTTCAACTAGCCCCTGTCTGATGGCTACAGAAACCATGATATCCTCTTGCCTACTCCTGTGGGAGGATCCACTGGCTGCAGGCCTGCAGCAGTGGGAGTAAAGGTGGCTTTAGGCCTAGGCCTAAGGCCACCTTGAATCATCTGATCTAGGGGGGGTGAGGAACCTGGACCCCAGACAGCCTGCCTGAAGTTGGGCCCAGACCTTCTTAAGTCCTGGGACAGGAATTTTCTTCTACCCTTTCTGGGGACCAAGCCTGAAGGTGGCTGGCAGAGCTTGTTTCAGCCTCACGCGCCCTGGCCATAACCTCTGGGCAAACCTGAAATTCCCCTGATTGGGAAGATTGTTGCATCCGACTCCTCATCTAATCTTAGCAAAGTGTTTTTCTAAAGCAGCATGCCTTTGTTTCTCAGCCCTGAGTTCAGATTTAGAAGTCTTCTTGGGGGCTAAAGCCTTGGCCTTGATCTTTGCTGATGATTTTTTGCTTTTAGCTCTTTCCCCTATCCAGAGACACTAGCTCTTTAGCTGGGGAGCCAGCTAGGGGCTGGCTTTTTATATAGTGGCAGACTCAGTTCTGTGACATCAGAGGGAAGAGTCATATCCCGTTCCTGGACTCTCGGCACAGCGTGGATGAGAAGCACAGGTATCAAGCTAGTTTAAAATAATGGTTAAAATATTGTACTTCACTAACGCTGTTCTACAGAAAATCCAAGCCTATGGATATAGTCCAGATGCCATGATGAAATCTACCAGAACCAATCACAGCACTCATAGCACTCATAGGGTTAACCGTTTCTTAGAATTCCCCTTGCTCTTGTTTTTCTTGAGAAAGCTTATTACCGCCTTATCTAGACAAAATGGGAATGAGGGTTGACATTGGTCTCACTTTTCCTGCAGAAGCCTGGTCAGCTTTAAACTACAATAACTTGTTATTATCTGCCAGTTGCTTGCAGCTATCTAGAATGTAACCCACAGCTTGAGAACTTCTTAAATAAGGCAGTAATCATTTTGCTAGAAATACTTTAAAAGCAGGGCAAAACTATCCAATTCCAAGAAAGCATTTGTGTCTGCAAAGGAAATCATCTTAAACAGAGACAAAAAAAAAATAGGTTCTTGATCCAGAAACCTCATTTTCAGCAATTTAATGTAGCTATATGGCTCTTTAATCGTGAAGATTAATATTTGTGAATCCAGTTTCAGTTTAGATAAATAAATATTTTAATACTAAAGTTAAATTATTTTAAAGATATGCTAATTTGAGATGATGCATTGACTTACCAGTAGATCTGTGTGTTCTCTGTCTTTGTATTTCTTTCTCTTTCCCACATAGATTAGAAATGAAATTTAGCAGTTAGGCTTATGCATTAGTTTCCTGAGGATAAATATAGCTCCCTGTGATTTCATTTAACAGGGAGAAGACTGTATTATGTGTCACCTTGCTTGGCAGCTGAATTGGATTGAGGATGGAGATCAATCTGGGCATCAGTTACAAAAATAACATAATTGATGCAGTTATGATGAGCCGGAAGCATATTTTTAGTCGACTCATCTCGAGTGAATAATGGGATACTGTTGATCTATTCCAGCTTGGTCCACCTGAATCCGTACTGAAACAGGCTCAGGAAAGTGAAGCTGGTGTCCTGTATCAGACAACCATAGCAAAAAGGAGTACTGTCCCAATAGAACATGCCAAAAAAAAAAAAAAAAAGGACAAGATGTAGACCAGTTTCTGATACAAAATACAAAAATTTGTATCTGGGAAAATTACACAAATCAATATAGTAAAATCTTGGGGGTCAGCCACCTCCCAGCTTTCTCTGAAAATATCTCTATTAATTGAAATAGTCCAGATGGACATCCATTTACTGACGTGTAAGTTTAGATTTATGCTTAATAATCATTTTATTTAAAATTCTAATTTTGCCAGTCTATAACTTAGTTACTTTGTCCTCTGGGTACTTTGTCATATATGGCTGTTTTGTAAATTATTTTGCTGTGAATTTGTCCAACTCCTTTTCTGTGTACATGAGATAGAAAGATTTTATAACAAACAGGGGCAATGGGGAGAAGAGTGTTGTATGTGATTGGCACATTTTTATTACTTCCTGTGTTGTATGTTATGTCTGTGATTTAAAATGTGAGAAATACATCAGTATAATAGGTATCTATAAGATACCAAGACTCAAAATTTCTCCCATATGTCCTTTCATGTAGCGTAGATTCCATTATTTGTTTGTTTTACTTGTTTTTATTTATTTATTTAATGTTTACAACAATCTATCTCACCTTTGTGTCATTCCTACAAGGTAGACTAATCAGGGAACTGACTTCATAGGAAGACTAAAACTATACGTTGTTGAGACAGTCTATATAGCAATAGCACTTATATATCACCTCATAATGGTTTACCGCACTCTCTCAAGTGTTTTACAATATCAGCATACAGGTACTCCTCGACTTACAACCACAATTGAGCTCAAAATTCCTGTTGCTAAGTGAGACAGTTGTTAAGTGGATTTTGCCCCATTTTACAACCGTTCTTGCAACGGTTAAGTGAACCACTGCTGTTGTTAAATTAGTCACATGGTTGTTAAATGAACCCGGCTTCCCCATTGACTTTGCTTGTCAGAAGATCAGAAAAGGGAATCATGGGACTCCGGGACGTTGCAACTGTCATAAATATGAATCAGTTGCCAAGTGTCTGAATTTTGATCATGTGACCATGGACACGATGCAATGGTTATAAGTGTGAAAAATACTCATAAGTCACTTTTTTCAGTGATGTGTGTGTGTGTGTGTGTGTGTGTGTGTGTGTATATACATACATATACATATACCTATACATTACATTTCATACACACACACGCATGCACGCACACACACACACACACACACACACACACACACACACATATATGTTTTCTTAAGTTTTCACGGGTACTTACATGTATGGTATTCAGCTTTGTTCGGGTATTTTCCCACATCACAATAGAGAAGCCAGATGATGGCAGATGAGATTCTGCCAAAACGTTGCTACAACTTTAAAAGCACAACTATAATGACGTGGGAAAATACCCGAACAAAGCTGAATACCACATACATACATACATACATACATACATACATACATACATACATTTGTTTTCGTAGATTTTCACAGGTACAGGTATGTAGGTCTAGGTGTGTTTGGGTCTTTTCCCATGTAAGATTAAGAGTATCTTGGTGATTTTTCGGTGAAGTCCCATTCACTATCCTCAGGCTGGTGCTTTCGGCTTCATGCCATTGCAAGCAGTGTGTGATCGGAGCTGCCGTCTCTCTATAAATACTGGTGGTGGGGCTGGTGTGCTGGGCTGGTTGGCTGCGCTGCTGCCTCTTGATTGGTTGATGGAGTTGATGTTGGTATAATGGGCTGGGTGATGGCCTTGTGAGTTTTGTTGTGGAGATATCCTGGATCTTGTGCTGTAATCTCCTGGGTCGTTTGTTTTGTAGTGATCTTTTTTCCATTAGCCTTTTAAGCCTTCCATTAGTGTTTTAATGGCTTGGGTAATGGGTTGTGTGATGGGCTTGCGAGTTCTTTTTTTGTGGTATCCTGAGTCCTGCGTTGTAATCTCCTGGGTCATTTGTGTTTTGATCTCTTTTCCATTAGCTTCCTGTGTTGCAACGGCTTGGGTAATGGGTTGTGTGATGACCTTGTGAGATTTATTGCTGTGGTATCCTTGGTCTTGTGCTGTGATATCCTGGGTCATTTGCTGTGTTGCAACTTCTTGAGTTCTTGTCGTGTAATTTCCTGAGTTTTCTGATGTGATATCCTGAGCGAGTGGCCGTGATGTAGCATTCTGGGTTTTAGATTGGCTTTGTGTTTGTGGTCTGTGTTCTTGGTGTGTGTCAGCTTGTTTGGTTTTGGGGTCAGGGGGTGCAACAGCTGGTGAAGCAGCTGTGGTTTGTTTTCTGGATGGTGGTTGTCCTTCGTTTATAGGATGGGCTTGGGCCTGAGTCTGATGAGTGGGATTGGCGGTGGTGTTCCATGTTGTTTCGGGTCTGGTGTTGGTTTTTGTGGCTGGGACTCATTTGTTGGTGAGGGCTAGCTTCCAGATGTCTGGTAGGCTGGAGGTGTCATCCCATCTATTCATGTTATGGGGGTGTTTTTCTATCTCGATGGCTTCCCTGATTATTCTCTTGCTGGAGTGTTCAGTGTTGGATATTAATTTGGTTCCTTCGAAATTAATTTCATGTCCTGTGGCTTTAAGGTCCTGGAAGAGGGAGGAAGTATTTTCTTCTCTTCTGACTGCGTTTTTGTGTTCTGCGATACATGCATTTATTCTCCTGTTGGTTTGTCCAATGTATGTGGCTGGGCCAAAAGCACCAGCCTGAGGATGGCGAGTGGGACCTCGCCAAAATGTCGCCAAGATACTCTTAATCTTACATGGGAAAAGACCCAAACACACCTAGACCTACATGTATGTGTGCATGTATGTATGTATGTATGTATGTATGTATGTATGTATGGCATTCAGCTTTGTTCGGGTATTTAAGAAAACAAATATGTATATATGTGTGTGTGTGTGTGTGTGTGTGTGTGTGTATTCTTAAGTTTTCGTGGGTACTTACATGTATGGTTTTCAGCTTTGCTCAGGTATTTTCCCATGTCGTTGTAGTTGTGCTTTTAAAGTTGTAGCAATGTTTCGGCAGAATCTCAAATGCCATCATCAGGTTTCTGTATTGTGACATGGGAAAATACCCGAACAAAGCTGAATACCATACACATGATACCTGCGAAAACCTAAGAATATGAATATGTGTGTGTATATATATATATATATATATATATGTCGGTCTAGGGGTGTTCAGGTCTTTTCCCGTATAAGATTAAGACTATCTTGGTGACGTTTCGGTAAGGTCCCACTCTCCATCCTCAGGCTGGTGCTTTCGGCTTCGTGCCAGTGCAATATATATATTCCATATATGCTGTGTTCTACTAAGTTACCTGACGAACATGAGATCACTGGGAAAAAAACCATGGAATCAGTATAATGAAAATAGCAATAGCACTTAGACTTATATACTGCTTCACAGTTCTTTACAGCCCTCTCTAAGCAGTTTTCAGAGTCAGCATATTGCCCCCAACAATCTGGGTCTTTATTTTACCCACCTCGGAAGAATGGAAGACCTTGAACCTGGTGAGATTTGAACTGCCAAATTGCAAGCAGAAGTAGCCTGCAGTACTGCACTCTACTCAAACCACTGCGCCACTGTGGCTCAAAAATAGCTTCAATTCAGTCAGTCAAACATTTATTATGACCCTAAGGCCAGTAATCAGACAAAACCAGCCAGAGGAGAGGTGAGAAGAGGAGAGATTGGCTAATTGTGATTGGACACCAAAGGAATTTGTGTCTGGTGCATAAGCTCTCAGTTTACATGCAAAGTTGTATAATCATAAGGAGAAGATAGTAGAAAAGATGAGAAGGATAATAATAAAGCAATCATACAATGTGGGTAAATATTTGTAGACATAAGACAATACTGTGGTAATTAGATGTTCAGCAGTGATGCCACGAGGTGAAAAACTATCTTTGCATCTAGTTGTTTTCCCATCCTCAGCCCTCTTTCTGACCTGTGCAGTATACAGGTCCTCGATGGAAGGCAGGCTAATTGCAGTTATGTTTTCTGCAGTCCTAACTGTCCATTGAAGTCTGTACCTGTTCTGTTTGTTTGCTGTACCAAACCAGACAGTTAAAGAAGTACAAATTATAGATTCAATAATTCCTCTGTAAAACTGTATCAACTGCTCCTGGGACAGTCCGAACTTTCTGAGTGGATTCAGGAAGAATGTTCTTTGTTGCACCTTTTTAATGATGGTTCTAATGTTAGGCGTGCGTTTCAAGTCCCAGGAAATTATGGAATCCAGAAACTTGAAGGGTCTCTACTGTTGATACTGTGCTGTCTAATATTGTAAGAGGTGGTTGAGTAGGAGGGCTCCTCCTAAAATCCACTTTAATCTCTGCAATTTTAAGTGTTTTTAGCTCCAGATTATTCCAGCTGCAGCACATGGTCAGTTGTTCAATCTCCCGTCTGTATGTAAATTCATCACTGTCTCAAATGAGACCATTCACTGTTGTATCATCTGCAAACTTCAATACTTTAACTGAGGGATCCTTTAAGCTGCATAGAGGGAAAAGAATAAAGGAGAGAGCACACAGGCCTGGGGGTGCCTGTGCTAATTGTATGGGTATTTGACGTAATTTTACCTAATTTCACCTGCTGCTTTCTATCTGTCAGAAAGCTTATAGATATAGATAAGGTATAGACATCAGGTTGAAAAAAGAAATATATATTTTCAAATGCAAGGGCAGTCAGCTGGTTTATATGCAAGTGAAGAAACTTGGAAAGATATAGCCAAATAATATCAGCATGGGATAAGCAACAAATTGAAATAATGCTTTCTACCAGGGAATTTCTTCAGAATGGGATACATAAATGCCAACTAGGATTATTTGTAGACAGCCATGAAGAAGACTATGGCTGAAGAATTCTACTGACCCCTACTCCCTCCCCGAGGACATATGTGTTAATGTGGGAGAGTAATTTTGTACTACCCCAATATAACAGCAAGAATCTGGGCCAAGCAAAATGGAGAACTTTCAGGATCAAGAAGAGCTGTAGGAAGCTGTCACTTACTCACTTGGAAAGACTCCCTTGGGTTGCGAAACTGGGAACCACATTTTGGTTTGAAGGTTACTGTCCCAAATACACTGCTTAAGGATAACATCCAGTATTTGGGAAGCTTAGTCTTTCAGTCTTTGAAAGAACAAATCTTTCCTTAAGAGTCTTAAGGAGTAAAGCTTGCCAATATTTTTTTTTAACCAAGTTGATTTGAAGTGCTCTCCAAGAATCAGAGGGAGCAGACCCATGGGAAAGAAATTAACATTAGCCAAAAAAATATATGATAATGTCAAAGTCTAGCATTCACTGAGACCATGCCCCTGTTTAACTCCTTACTCCCACCAAGTACTTTTGCTGCCAGAGGCTCTTGTACAGGAAAGACGGGGCCGCACCAAGAGGTGGATGCTTCCACTTTCCCATCTGCGCAAAGGGCACTGGCTCCCCCCTCCCCTGCCACAGCCCCAGCACGGGCGCGGGAGCTGACTTTAAAACGGACTCCATCCACGTCACCTCAGGCAGCCAGAGCAGGGCTTGGCAGAGATGCCTCTGGCAGGACCGCAGAAGAGTGAGCCACCCAGCCTGCTGCTGGCGTGCCAACCTTTGACCAACACTTTGCTCTGGGCATAAGCGGGCACAGCGGCAACCCAGCCCAGCTCACATGTCCTGCTCCTCTCGGGGACCGCAAGCTCACTTGCCCCACTCAGCCTGGCTTCCAGCGCTACCGCCAGCCGCTCTTACCTTACACAGCAGCGGCGCCTCCTGTACTTTCAGCCCAGCAGTCCCCAAGCCAGGGCTGCATGCTTTTGCCCCTGCACCCTGCAGAGCCAGAATCCACCGCCTGCCACGCAAACCCCAATGAGTAGACTCGCCTGCGCTCAGGGGAAGAGAAGCTGTGCTCTGCCAGCTCCTTTTCCCCCAAGCACGGGCGAGGCTGCTCATTGGGTTCGCGCGGCAGGTAGCAGATTCCAGCTTTGCTGGGGCCCGGGTCGACAGCGAGCAGCCCCCACTTGGGCTGAGCTTTTGGCCTTCCGAGCGCCTGCAGGCACCATTGTGTATACTTCGGTGGCGGCTCTGTAAGCAGAGAGTCTGTATCCTGTGCATCTCTGGGAGCACCTGAAGCTTGACGGGGCTGCCTGGGCCCTTGGTGGTCCCATGCCCTGTTGCGAGCTTGGAGTCCATGGGTTGGAAAACAACCCCCGGACTTCCGAAGGGAACTTGTCGAGGGAAGAGATCGGGGCAGATTGGTCGTGGCCACCACACCTGAATGGCGCAACTACATTCTTTTGGAAAGGTCTGGCTGAGAGACTTGGGAAAATCCCAGGAGGTTAGGGAGGATAGAAAAAAAATGGTGCGTGAGACCAGTCAGCTGGTGTTTGCAATGGGGGAAGAGGAGCTGGCGGAGCACCAGCTGCGGCAGGAGTGAGTGTCAGAAAGGCAGCCTGCTTGCCTTTGTCTCTCGTGCAGTGGCAGGAAGCCGGGCATTGCCGGGGCCGGGGGCTCTAAGCGACCCAGCAGTCAGCAGGGCAGATTAAGGAAGCAGCCTCCTGAGTAACGGTTCCAAGTGCTGCAGCTAGATCTGAGCTCGAGAATGTCTACATGGCATGCCGAATTTGGCACTTAATGGAGCTCTGCAGATTTGCCAATGCACTGGACCAAGAACTACATGCACAGGCTGAGCTGGCACGATGCACAGGATGGAAAGTGGTTGGCTGCGTGGGTATCGTGGGAACACGGCCATTCACTGATAAGAGTGTAAATACACATGCACACAAACTACCACCAGGCTGCACATGGGAGGAAAATTAAGACATCCTCGAAAAGACGGCCTAGCCGTTTTTTCGGGGCTCAAAAAAAAAAAAAAAGACCCGGCTTTATTTTATGAGAAACACGGTACATTTACATTGAGCCAATTGATGGTGAACCATCTAAAGAACCATAATTAACTTAAATTGCAATGTTATATCATTGCAATTTTGTTTTAACAATAACTGTTTTAACAATAACTAAACTTATTTGTTAATTCCACTGCTAGATGTTCATTTATAGAAAAAGAACACACAAAACTTCTGTGTTTAAGGCAGAACCTCACTCTGTAGCGAACAACTATTCTATATCGAATTCAGCCCTTTGATCCAATTCACTTCACATTTTGAATCTTACCAATCCACATCTCTTTCCCATTGAACATAATTTGTACAACAAGACTGCCAGGACAGGTTAACACATTTTAAATTGTCACCCTTTGATATTTTGAACATTCTGGAAATCATGAAAAATTCTAGTAACAATGTAAAAGTTATAAAATCTATACAGACATATTTTTTATTCTGCTATAAATTTATGTTTTCGAGATTTTTTTTCCCAAAGTTTGCCCTATCTTTTCCTTTTTTATCTTTCTATATAATTCCTTCTGTCAGTGGGGCATTATCTTTCACTCCTGATGTTTCTCTTCTATTTATAGTTATCTCAACGATTTGGACCGCATAGCAGGCCCTGGATATCTACCCACACAACAAGATGTTCTTAGAGTTCGAGTTCCAACTACAGGAATCATTGAATATCCATTTGACTTACAAAGTGTTATTTTCAGGTAGCTAAAAGGTTTTTTTTTGAATCTTGAAAGTGCTACTTCGGAGGAGTTTGTTTTGGGGGAGAGGGGTTTCCTGCCAGAAGCATAAAAATACATTTAAGCAATTGCACCAATAGAAAATGCTATTTTGGAAATGTATTCTTTTCTCCCATTCCCTTTCTTCTTTTGGCTTAGTAGTAGCAATTTAGGCAAAACAGTTCAATCTCTTAAATGTTCATTGTTTAAATTAATATTTTACACTGATCAAAAATGGAGAATGCAGAGTATTGTGTTAAGTCATAAACAACATGCTTTTTTAAGTAAGGTATGAATATAGTTTATAAATTGCAGACAAATGGTATTTTATATATTTATAGATCGAATCTACCAATTCTTATAAATATCCTAACTATTAATTCTGCTTCATCTTGTGAAAGAACATAAACTGGAAAAATAATATAGATGTCTTTATAAGAATTCCCCTATTTTATTATTCTGTCATTATACATAAAAGACTATTACTCTTACAGTTACTCTGGAAAAGATTGGACTCTTAACCATATTGAACAAAAAAACCTTCCTGTTTCAATTGTAATAATTACACTCATTTTTAAAGGTGTGTTTAACTTATATAATGGTAGCGGCTTTATCAACTTCTGCTCATTTGTAGATTTGTTGAAATACAAAGTTTGATAAATGGTGCCTATTCTATACAAATGTATATTCTAAAGAACCTCTTATGAACTTTGTATTTTGAGTTTCATTAACTGTAGTCCTGAAGCAAAATAAAAGAGGGTCATTTTGTTATTAAAGATGTTATTTGGCTTTATTAGTCTATGTGACCCTTAAATTTGGAAATAATTTGGAAGAGCAAAGCACCTATCAGGGAATCATATAAGGAAAACAAAAATTTCTACCTGCCTAGAGCCATAAGTGCAAAGTCTCTGGGGATAAGGAATGTTATGAAATCAACAATCTAGGAGGAAAAACATTAAATGGGTTTGAGAAATAGCTTATCTATATTTACTCCAAGTTACAGTGTATAAATGCCTCACAATGGTAGGCTTGTGGTTAAATATTTGATGGTAAAATTCAGGAACACTGGTGATATCCCTTTGATTATCAGTGTCCCTAATTTGTTCCGTTACCATTGATTTAGCCACTACAAGACTTAATTGGCTTATATTTTCAAGAGAAAGGCTGATATTATGTTATCACTTCATGCAAATTTGACATCAGTATGATTAGTAGCAGTCTGTCAATAGTATCTATACTTCTATGCAATAAATTTGTTCTGGAATAGTGGTGCTGAATCCTATTCAGGAATATTAAGTTGCTGCTGGGTTGGTTTCTACACCATTACTTATCTCATTTATCTGGATGTCCCTTCAAAGCAGAATAGCAATAGCACTTTGACTTATATATAACTCCATAGTATTTTACAGCACTCTCTGAATGTTTATAATGTCAGCATACTGCCCCCAACAACCTGGGTCCTCATTTTACTGATCTTGGAAGAATGGAAGGCTGAATCAACCTTGAGCTGGTCAAAATTGAACTCCTGGCAGTAGGCAGAGTTAGCCTGCAATACTGCATTCTAATCACTGCGCCACCAGAATGTATGCTTGCTGTCAGTGTAAACATTTGCAGAATGCTGAAGTGTAGATGTATTCATTCTATTGTCATGATCTTTGAGATGTAGCATATAAATAATATAATAATGAAAACATGTCCCAACATTTTAGTATTTGTACATTGTTTTGATTTCTATTAATTTTGCTCCTATTCCAGAATGGTGGATGTGGGGGGACAGCGATCGGAACGAAGAAAATGGATACACTGTTTTGAAAATGTCACCTCCATTATGTTTCTAGTAGCTCTTAGCGAATATGATCAAGTACTTGTGGAGTCAGACAATGAGGTAGGCCATCATCAAATGCCCTTGAAAAGTATGCTTCTAATTAAGGCAATAATTGCTTTCCCAAAAATCCTTCATATAATTTTGTGATATTCTATGACCAGGAAATATGTTTTCTGTGATTTCATCCTGGTTTTGAGATATTGTGCTCAGAAACATTGATCCTAATGGTGACGCTTGAATCTTTTTGGACATTAACTGATATTTCTATTCTCTAAAACTGGAAATTCTGCTTCTCCAAAATTACTTTTTCATTTCTAACTCATACAGCTTATTTAGAATAGAATAGAATAGAATAGAATAGAATAGAATAGAATAGAATAGAATAGAATAGAATAGAATAGAATGTCTTTGGTGCATATGCTCTCAGTGTACATAAGAAAAAATAAAATAGTCATAGGTTACTAATAAGCATCAAATCATACTAGGAAACAAATAAAACAATATAAATTATAAAGATATCAGCAACACTTCTCACTTCTCTCATAAGTGAGAAGAGATAGGTAATAGGAAGGACGAGAAGAATAATAGTAATCCAGTTTTACTAAGTAGTTTGACAGTGTTGTGGGAATTAGTTGTTTAGCAGAGTGATGGCAGTGTAAAGGATAGATACAAATCAATGTTAATTGATGTTTTTATCCCCAAGTAACTAATAAATTATAAACAAAATTATGTTAACATTATTTTAACTAGTTAAGCTCTAAGCAGAATAATGCCAAATTAATAGATGTCTATTATATGATATATACTTAGGATCACTTCATAAAGTCCTGTTCATTCTTAGGTCTACAGATTTAACAGATAATCATAGCTGGAAGGGACCTTGTAGGTCATCTAACCCCCCACCCAAGTGGGAGACCCTACACCATTTCTGACAAATGGCAGTCCCAATCTCTTCTTGAAAGTCTCCAGTGATGAAGCTCCAACAACTTCCGAGGGCAAGCTGTTCCATTGGTTAATCGTTCTCACTGTCAGAAAGTTTCTCCTTATTTCTAGATTAAATCTCTCCTTGTTCAGTTTCCATCCATTGTTCCTTGTCTGGCCTTTTCTCAATTAGCATAATACTTTTCTGCCAGCTCCTACATGGAATAAAGGCCCTTCAGTGCTGATGTGTGGAAGAACCAACAGTCCACAAACTATTTTGCCATGTGATCTGCCCTTTGCTTTGGCAAGTGCTAATTGAAAAGGTCAAATGCAGGGGTCCTCAAAATTGGCAACTTTAAGACTTGTGGACTTTAATTCCCAGAATTCTCCAGCCAGCTGGCTGGAGAATTCTGGGAATTAAAGTCCACAAGTCTTAAAATTGCCAAGTTTAGAGACCTCTGGTCAAAGGTTTCATATTATATTCTTTATTTTCTTCACAGCTTGGAGAAATATGCCTGTACTTCAAGCCTGAATAATTATGTAGACTTTGTTGTTAATACCCTTAAAAGTAAACAGAAACACACATAAAATTCCAAGTTGGAAGTTTGTTAACTTTCCTTGCTAGGCAGATTAAAGATGGCTTATATGTTCAAATTCAGTAATTTAAAAGAAGACAAACTTCTATTTATGAAAATGTTTTTCAGAACCAGGGAATGAAAGCATTTGGACACCTAATCCAGGCATAATATGAAGGCAGTGAAAATTCTGGATTTAGTTTGGAAGAAGTGCTTCTAAATAGGCTTTAATCTGAATGTATACCTATCATTAAAGCATAATTTTATTCTCCAGGATTACATAGTTTCTGCAGGGAGGCTGTCACTATAACTGCAAGATCCTGCAAGCAATAACAATTGCTTTAAGAAGTCCCTGTGTTGATAGTCTTGCCTATTTCAAAGCACTTCTTCTGTATCAGATCTGGAGCACTTTGGAGCCCTAGTATTTACATTTCTCATCAGTTCTTTCTTTTCTCCACTCTGAAATTTTGCTATTGATGCAACTTATCCCAAAATGTCATTTACAATGGAAATATATTGGAGTGAGATATTTATAAAAGTAAAATCGGAAACCACTTTAGTCTGGTGGTTAAGACACCAGGGACTGTGAATTCTAGTCCTTCTTAGGTTTGAAATCTGTATGGGTGACTTTGGGCCATTCTCTTTTAGATTAGAGTGACAAGCTGGTCATAATTCCTGTCACAATTAGTGGATCAACAACACTCAATTAATCTGAAAAAAAAAAAGCAGACCCTGCATTTGCAAGAAAAAAAGGAACTAAAAAAAAGGAAAATACAGCTCTGGAAGAGTTAAAAAGTGCAATGATATTACTTAGAAAAGAATTTTTGTATTGCAAATTATGAATTAAAACATTAATTCTTTGTGCAATCCTCTTTTGTTTAAATTAGAGCAATTTTATGCTTGGTTTTATGCTTGAGTAGAACACAATCCGTTGGGAACATTCTATTTTTATAATGTCAGAGGTCACTTTTGTGTTAATAACTTTAACAGAATATCTCAAGCTATTCTGAAAGAAAACTCCTCATCCCTTAGCATCATTAAGATGACCCTATGATACAACGTAATCCTGCTTTGCATTTTTATGTGTTTATCCCTTTAATTGATACATAATTAAACAACGCTCTGTTGTTACTGCTTTGATTGTTCTTTTGGTTATGTTTTAAGAAGATGAACAACTAGCAACAGTTTTCCTTATTGCTTTCTGATTTCTGTAGCATTTTTGACCTGTGAGTAATAGTTTTTTTAATGACACAGGAAGCATATTTAATTGACATTACTTGGAACTGCTATTCTAGATTAATTGGATCTTCATAGAAAATTTTAAGATTCTTTTATATTGGGAATGGTGAATTGCCTCTTTAGATTTGGGAGAACATAGACATCGGAGAAAGGATGTGAGCGATACTGACTGGCAGTTCAACTTCTAATCAGCCACATACTCTTCTTCCCACTCTCCCTTTTCTTACCTGCCATGATCAAATAGAAATCTTCTATTACCTGGAAACAGCTCAGTGTTCAGTGATGGGAACATGCTTTGCCCGCATAAAATCCTAATTAAATAGGCTATTAAGATAATGGTGGCAATAAAAATATGTACTTCCAATAGAAGAGAATGTATCTAGCTCCTGGTTGAATTGTGGAGTTCTCGTTGTTTTCTGAGCATGGTTATTGCTTCTAGGCTTTTCATTATCCAACTAGCTAACATCATCCGTCCAAGTGAATGTGGGATTTGCTGCCCATATTTTTTGTATATAATAGCTTGCCCTGTTAGTTTTGACATCCAAAACTCCAAAGATACGTGCATCGTTGCTTGGAAATAACTGCATCTCAAATTAAGTAATACCAATTTTCCATATCTGTGTCTATCTGCATTATATTTAGTAAGGATTATAGAATAATTTATTGCGATAAACTGTAAACTTCAAACTCTTTAATAAAGTACATCAGGAAATGTGTGACTCTTTGGGGACTTTCTTATCTACTTTACTTTCTAGCTCAGAAAGTTGTTATATTGTAGTCATTAAGTGAATATACAGTATACAAATCCCTATTCTCGTTAAGTGAATATATACTCCCAAGTTTTTTCTTTATCTAATGTAAATATTTTAAATAAACATTTAGTCTCCATATGGGACTAGGATGCATTCCTGTAGTTTTGGGGAAAGATATATTCTTCATAGCTTTATTCAAAATAGAAAAATATATTTAAAAAGAAATTATAGTATTTTGCATTGGATGACTTTAAATTGACCATACCAAGAAATATTCTGATCTGCAAAAGAAAGATGAGTGAGATTTCACATATGCTTAATTTTAATGTGCACATCAGCATGAAAAATATTGGCAAATAAGTAAGTTTATATTTCCTTATTCAGAGGTGACCTGCATTTAGGAATTCTATTAAATTCAAGTTCCTGCTCAAGGAATAGCTTGTTATGCTTGTATGCAATTGAGGTTTCCTGGAATAATTTATATGTTTAGATTCTTAGCTGCCTAAAATCTGTGAGAATGGGAACTACAGACTTTGGGGTAACTTTCACTAGGATCAATAACTATAGCAGAAAGGAATTTTTTTCTTTATTCTTATTTTTCTTTTTTCCCCTTTCTATTCTTCATTTTTCCCTTTGTAACTTTTACTTGTTCTATTTTCCTATCTCTTTGTAGTTTGCATTCATTTTTATTATAATAATTATAATCTTTAATAAGATTACTTGAAAAAACCTCTCCTATGTGTGCAGCCACACATCATTCTGTTCCATCCTATCCATTTTCTGTATTATTTTTTCACTCAGTTTATAACAAAAGATATTTACAATAGATGCCACATTTACTGAATGTACAGTAATATTGATCTGCCCTGATTGATTATAGGCCATCAAGCCATTTTCAACTCCTGTTGACGACATGGATAGATTTTCTCTATGGCAATCTATCTCTAACCTGTTATTTCGAGGCTCCCAATAGTATAGCCATCGCCACTGAAATGGAATCTCTCCATCTTTCTGTTGGCCATTCTCTTCCCCTCTTCCATTTTCCCAGCGTTACAATGTTTTTCCAGAGAGCTGGCCTTAGCATAATCTGTCCAAAGTAGGATAATTTGAGCCTGGCCATTTGTGCCTTTAAAGGTTGATTTGTTTGACATCAGTTTGTTTTGTTGGCTGTCCAAGAATTTTCTCCAGCACAAAAGTCTCAAAACATCAACGTTTTTCCTATCCTGCTTCTTAAAGTTCATATTTTGCTTCCATAGAGAACACAGAATAGGCCATATACCATGGCTTGCATGATTCTGATCTTGGTAGATATAGACACATCGTGGTATTTGAATACATTTTTCAAGGCTTTCATGGCTGGTCTATCAAGAGCTGGTCTGCAGTGTATTTCTTGACCACTTGTTGCTTTACCAGTGATAGTAGATCCTAAAATGAAGACGCTAACCACCATTTTGATGTCTTCATTGTCTATTCTAAAGCTGGTGGTTCTGCCCGTTATCATTAGTGTGATTTCCTTTACATTTAACTTTACTCCCTTTTTTCACTGTGCTTTTTTACTTTTAGTACTAGAGCTTGCATTTTCAGCTCTCAGGGTAGAGTTATCAGCAATGTGCCTTGAAGAGTATTCCAAATAAAAAGGAACTGGAATAATTTGTGACCAACTCAATGAGGCAGTAACTGCCATATGGTAGATATCATCAGACATTTTGACATAAAGCTCCCAAACATAAAGATATGCACTTAAATCTTAGCCCCAAATATGAAGACAAATGTTCCAGAGAAATCCATAAAGCATTTCAACATACAGTCAAGATACCCATAAATCTTCCTAATATTTTTAGAGGATCAAAAATAAAATATAACAGTTTGCATATTGTGATCTTCTTTAAGAAGGAAAGAAAATTTTGGAAACAGGATTATTACACACTAGATCTACTTATTTTTTTGTGAACAATGCCAGTAAATAGGGTTTGAAAATTATTTAAATGTCTGAGATCCTATTTAAACCTCATTTCACTATTTTTAAAAAAAATCAATTAATCTGCTATGCATTATAATAATTGATAAAGGGCTAGGGTTATAATCAAAATGTTTATTGTTGTCATAAATTGGTAAAATTATGTTACAACTTTGAAGCCTCAAAATACATGTATGGAATTATAGCTGCTATTTTAATGTGCAGAATAAGAGTCAATAATGATTGATGGCACATAATCAGGCAATCGAACATACCATAATAAAGACAAAGAATGAGCATCTAATCCTGCCTACATTTGGTCATCAGCTTATTGATTAGTCAACTATACAAAAAGTCAGCTCACTTTGAACTATTCTTGGCCTTACTTTATTTGTTTACAATCACAGATCTGTTCACTAGCTGCCTGAGGACTGATTTTTACTAAAACATAACATTAGCCTTCCTAACACCAATCTTGCTATAAAAGCTTTTCCAGTGATCATAATAATAAATAGCTAATTTTCTATGACCTTCCCATTAACGGCATTATACATGTATGCTACCTAATCCTAAGTGTCATACTTTATCAAAATTGTTGGTTAATGAATCCCAAAATGCTTCTGCAGAGTTTTCTAGTCATTATCAAAAAAGTATTAGGATCACAAGGATTAAACTTGGCCTTGCCATTAAAGTAGTATTGCTTCAACTCTGGAAAAATCCTCCATACATGAACTGCTACAGTGTTCCAGAAGTTTTGGGTACTTGGTGTAGGCCTTACAACAGCAGGCCCCCACCTTTTGGGCACCAGAGACCAGTTCTGTGGAGAGAGGTTTTTCCACGGACCAGGGTGGGCATGGTTTCGTATGCTGCCTGCATCCCATGGATGGGGATTCACTTGTTTGCATGGTCCAGTTTCTATTATGCCATGGCCCGGTGCCAGTCCTTGGATCGGGGGTTGGAGACCCCTGCCTTAGAATACACTTAAACATATTTTGCTCAATCTGCCTAATGGAATTTCATTCCTGTTAAAAATTAAATAATTTGTAACCTACTTGAAATGGCTACTGAGGATACCTCAAGTCAGCTAAGGCAAACTAATGTGTATAGAAACTATCTGAAAAAATATACCATTAGTTTAAACTATCTTTTGAGAACTGGTTATCTCTGCAATTGTCGCACCTCCTTAGAATTAGTGTTCATATTTTTAACATAATGGCAGCCCATAAGAATGCCATACTTACATGGTTCAGCATAAAATAAAGTTTTACATTGTCTAACTCTAAGGAGAGCAAACAATTGATTTAGCTTTAAATGAAAAACATAAGGGTCGTAATTTACTGATAGGCAAGGATTAAATATCTTAATTTGGGGAAATCCACTGTATGATAAAGTATTTGAAACCAAGTGTTGATATTTGCAGATAAGCTGTCCATTATTCTTAAGTGCCATACCTACAGTTTTATTTTGTAAAGATGAAAATGTAGAAATGTGTAGAGAAGACACATTTAAAAATGTGAATTTGGAGTAGTTTGAAACCCAGGAATTTTAGATAACTCTTTTTAGGAGGTATGTGTGCAAGTATTTAGACCAGCATATGTTCACAAAAGATGCTGTGTCTGCAGAAATGAACAGGGCATAGCATCAAAGCAACTTCTATTCAAAATTTATGAAAGCAAAGAACTAAAGAACAGTCTTGTATACAAAGAATTGTTCTTCTGTTCTTGGTATTACTAATTAAATGGGTAATCCTGATCAAGAGAAAAAACAGCCTAATGACTAATAGATGATAGAAACGTTTAGGTGCATTATGAAATTACTGTGATGAACTACTGCCAACACATATTAAAAGGTCTATCTAGAAGCTAAGGAACCATACTAAGGTGCAAAAAATATATTTATGTGTGTTTGTGCACACATCTTTATTCTTTTAAAAATCATTTACTAATTTTGATTCTCCATTTATGCTGTTAGAGCCTTTTTGTGAAAAACAATACAACTGGAAATGCAACATTTTTGAAAAATGCAAATTTACCAATCGGATTAACTGATTAAATTATAGCCAAATTATATAATAAAACCTACAGCGGTCTAACTGCAATAATCCCTGACTGCAATGATACAGTGTTTAAAGATAAAACATTTCTTTGTTTACAAACTATTAGAATCAAAGTGGTGGACTTAGGGTTCAATCAAAAATAGAAGAGGACATCCTTTATGGGGTATTTAATATTTATTGGGATGATCTCTTCTTTTCTTATCCCACCACTTATTTACAAACAAATCCTTAAAATCTCATCATTTGAGATCTGGTGTCAATCCTGTTTTGTTTTGTTTTAATTTATACATCCCTTAATATGTCTTAAACATAGTCTGTCTATACAGGTAGACTGTAGAGGAATGAATGGCAAACACTGGGGGAAAAGTTAAAAGAAGGATCAGCTTAGAATCTATATAGCCATAAGTAGACTAAGTCAAAGCACCTTGAATTCCATTGACCCTTACCTAACTCCTACCAGGTACTAACCATTAGGCATGAGTAGTAATAAATCCATTTAATTGGACCTTCATGCATAGACTTTATCTTTCACACCCAACATAGACAGTCTTAAAATTAACGTTTGGGCCAGTTGTTCAAAAATATCTTTCAATCCTTCATTCTGCATTAGTACTTTAAGTCATGTTTAAGTGTTCTGCTCCTTTAAATGTAATATTTAGTTCCTTCTGGTTCCCCCTAGTGTCCACGTTCAAAGTCTCATCCTATGTTGTTTTTTTTTTTAAGAGAATTCAAAACAAAAGCATTTTTTTGTGGGAAGGATTCTAATTCTAAAATCTTACTTTAAAATTATTTTGCTAGGTTTGAAGGAAACCTTCCCAATGCTGTAGAAGTCAAACCAAAGGTTTCCAATAGCTGAAAAGCAGTTAAAAAACCACTTCCAAAAATGATTATAAGGGCAATAATAACCATTTCCAAAAGTGAGTTAAAAAGAAAGTATATTTGTCCAGTGTTCTTTCAAAGATCCTGACTGTGCTTTGAGTAAGGTGACTGTTCCCAGGTCTCCCAGAACTCTAAACCCATATCAGACTGTTATCTTGCGACCTTTTGTGAGAAGCAACTATATGGAGCATTTGTGGGTTATTCCAGGTCCTTGCCTTGTTTGAAGAAGACATATGAAGGGTAGGTCTTAACTGGGTCTTCATTTTATTGAAGTCATCAATTTTTGATGGAGCTATGTTCAGTTCACCATTTCTTCCTGGAAGTTTCATCTTGGGGAAAATATCCTGTAGTAAACTGATTTTAAAATCACTTTAGCCTATGAGTAATGCTAAACAATAAACCAAAGGGGAAAACCATGTGCTAGAGCGGAATATGAGAAATAATGCAAACCTCCAGTTATTTTCTAATTGATTAGATAAATTGAGCCTTGGAACTTAAACAGAACTCCAGATTCATCCATTTGTATATTTGTATTTATACATATGCCTGTATCTATTAATTATATGATTTGTGCATCTGTTGTGCCTTTGAAACAATCACTATAGGTATGTTAATGTTTCTTGTCTTTTTTTGCCTTTCCAGAATCGAATGGAGGAAAGCAAAGCACTATTTAGGACAATTATCACATATCCCTGGTTCCAGAATTCTTCAGTCATTCTATTCTTAAATAAGAAAGACCTTTTAGAGGAGAAAATAATGTATTCACATCTAGTTGACTATTTCCCGGAGTATGATGGTAGGTTTGTGGGGTTTTTTCGTAAGACATTATGTGCAAATAGAATACAACAATAAGACAACATTATACAGTTGATAGGTGAGAACAAGCTTCTGTAGTTCTGTAATATTGTGGCCACCATTCCCAAACTTCTAATTAAATGGTGCATTATTAACTAAATGTTCAGATTGTCGGTTGTTATTTGTTAACCAGAAAAACAGCCCTTGGACATACCATGGATTGTGTCTTCAGTTCATCTGAATAAGATTTGAAGTGGAGGAAATTCTATCCATATGACTGGAGCATGTTTTGTTTATTAAATTATCTGGTTGTGCATATGTACATAATTGGAGTGTCATTCTTCCTAATCTCATGGGATTAACAGAATAGGATAAACCCAATTTGCATGTAATGCAGGGAGACTTGCATGTCTTATTAAAAGGATGTGGTTTGTTAAATTGATAATTCTACTTTCTATGCCTTGTCCCCCTACTTATTGGGAAGTGGAGAGAGATACAGTAAACCTACTGAAAAATGTTCCAATAATTGAAGCAAAGAGAAGAGTTATTTTTCCCCTCCACCCTTGAAAGCTGACGTGTTTCTTTCCCAAGGGCTACATTGCCTGGTGTACTCATCCATCTCCCAGTGATAAGTCACTCTAATCTTGTTTTAAAATGAGGCCCCTATCTTCTTTCTCAATCATTTCTCCGCCTATACTTTTTCTATTTGTTTAAAGTATAGTAGTACATTAACTCTCATTGTAATGTACTGTGAAATTCTTGTCTTTGGCTTGTTTTTAACCATCTTTAGTTTAAAAGGTTAAATGTCAATTCTCCAAGTTACCATGATTGTTGATTAAGATGTTGGGATGTATCCTTTTCCAGTCCACAAGTTGTCTTCCACCCTTCAATATTCAGTCCTCATTTCTTGCTTAGATATAGCCACAGTGTGATAATAGCCATTTACAGGTAAGTCCTTGAACACACTGAGGCCAAAAATTCTGTGCTAAGCAAGACAGTTAAGTGAGATTTGCCTCATTTTATAACCATTCCTGCCACAATTGTTAAGTGAATCATTGCAGTTGTTAAGTGAGTCTGGCTTCCCCATTGACTTTGCTTGTCAGAATGTTGCAAAAGGTCATCACATGAACCCCCCCTTCCCGGGGTCAATGCAACTCTCTTAAATACATGTCCCAAAACCAATAGTTGTGAGTCAAGGGCTATCTGTACTTTCCTAAAGATAAAATTCAATCTACTTCTTTTCCGGTGTAACAGGACCTCAGCGAGATGCACAGGCAGCAAGAGAATTTATCTTGAAGATGTTTGTTGACCTGAATCCTGAGAGTGAAAAAATCATCTACTCCCATTTCACGTGTGCCACAGACACAGAGAACATCCGCTTCGTCTTTGCTGCTGTCAAGGACACTATCTTACAGTTAAACCTAAAGGAGTACAACTTGGTCTAACTGTGCCTCTTAGATCTCTATCCACCCACTTTGGGGCAATTGAAGATATTCAAGAGGGACTGTATTATTTGTGAAAATGATCTGCGTAATACTAATTTATTGCTGGCCTGGACTCTGTTAATATTTGCAGAGTTTGTAGTTAAATATTACAATTTTATTTAAACTTTACAGAGGAAAAGAAACAAAAGATGCTGAACTACATTCACAGCTCATTTCCTCTTTTTTTAAGTCAAAATTTTGTGACTTAATGTGTTCTAAATTCTCAGTTGTGCACTCACAAAATGATAGGGGTTTGGGTTGATTTTTTTTTGTTGTTGTGTGACTGAAGCAAAATCAAGTTGGGCTCTCCCTCCTCTTGTCTCTGCCTGTGTCTGTCTTGATTTATTTTTTTTCAGGTACAATACCTATCCCCACAAATTTGATTTTCAGGTGTCCTTCTTAGATTGGTGGGGGGAGAAAACCTGTCACTAGAATTGAAGCCATCAGAAAAGCTACTTTCATGAGGGATCAGATCTGTTGATGTTCTGATTTTATTTAATTTTTGGCAGATGTAAAGTATTCCTACCTTTCCATATCAACTTTACACTGAAGGAATGTTGTTCATTGGGAATATTAATAGCAGTGTTATAGATTTTTATCCATAACAGTACCATAGAAAAATCAACAAACTACTTAGAAACATAGCAACAAATTACCGAGAAAGGACATTTTTGAAGCAGATTAGCTGTTTAATCTGAACTTGCATTTACTCTCTTCCAAAACCAATTTTTCAGGGGGAAACCTCCCCCCTCTTTTTTTTTTTTTTTTCTTCTTAATCACAGATGCTAAATATATACCATGGAGATATTATACCCTGGAACTTCTGCTTTGACTAATTTTTAAATCAAGCTATCTAGTTTTCTCATCCCAATTTCAGATTTTAAAAAAATTGTGCAGAAACTATTGGCCAGATTTGGCTCTTTTCTTCTTATAAACACAGTGACTACAAAATATAAGATGATGATCTAAGATGCCAAATTAACTGATTGGGAATCTCTTCCAGACAACTGCCAAATATTAAAACAACGAGATTTTAGCTTTTTTGTTTCCTCTTTGTACTAAAAAGCATTCCATTTCTCAATGCCAAGCTTCCCCCATAACATTATGATTAGAAAAAATGGTGCTACATACATATGCATATGGCCTAATGAAAAAACAGGTTTAACACTGTATCTAAAGTGCTATAAGATTGGACACTGTTCTTATTTTCCTTCTTTACTAAGACACTTTTAATGGAAAAAAACAAAATAGCTAAAAGAGAGGGCGGGGGGAGAATGAATGTACATATAAAGTTGTATTTGTGTGTGAAATTACAAAATGGAAGGTTAAACCTATATATAATTGTTTGAGAACAAGTCCAGTGGATTCAGAAGAATGGTTTCTGAGTAAATATATCAGTTTTAATATAAGAATGGGAGGGAAAAACTAGGCCTGTTTTGATAGACATTCTTACTCTGCCTCTCTCCTCTTCTCTCTCTTGCTCTTTATTTTGGGCTGAAATAAGATTTTTAAAGTTTTGTGTAAAACAACTCTGTAAATAAAAATTGTCAGTTTGGAAAATTGTAAACGGGGTAGAAAAGTCAGATACGAAATTCAACTAATTTTTCTAAAAGGTAATATTTGCAGTTCTAGGTTTAAAATAAATTATCTGCATTATACTTTGGGGCAACAGAGGAGACAGTGAATGCGATAAATTATGACTAAACCTCAAGTGTAGGAGCAATCTGCCAAGCTTTAGTGTTACTGGCACAAGGGCCAGATTCCCAGTATAACATTTTTAAAATAATGCTTCATGGATGATCTACAACATATTACTAATAAGATTTCATTGATCCTTAATTCTTTCTATTAGAATTGATGAAAACTTGGATTGCTTTTGCTCCCTAATCATGAAATCTTGTAATTTTAAAATAGTAGGCCTAGTGCAATTATGAATGCTATAGTCATTGTGAGATATGTGTACATATATGTATATGTATCTCACAGCATCCATACTGGCTTTGTAATCATTTTGGGCAGATTAAATGTGCTGTATTGATATGTATCTATGTAACTGTAATGTATGTCTTACAGATAATTCACAATTTAAATAATGTTATTTTATTTACTTTTTTAACAGAGAAGAATGTACATTTTGTCAGTTTATTTCTGACTAGGATTTTTTTTTAATTTTTATCTACAAACAGTTGTTATAGTTCAGAGTGGTACTAGCATCATGCAGTATAGAATAATTTGCACTGCGGAATGGACACTCACATGCACATGCAAACACCCAGAGGAATTTAAGCTCTCTCTTGTCAGATTACATTGTTCTTTGGCAAATGAAAAGAAAGGTTTGCGTCTCCAGTCTTTTCATGGTAAAAATGGGGTTTTTTGTTTGTTTATTTTTTTACCACAGTGAAGGTTCTCTGTGGCCACTTAATATTGAAGGCATTGATCAGCTATCAAAAGCCATTGAGCTGGCAACTCTGCAATTAGTTAAGCTTGTCTGCTTTCATAAGGCGATGGGAGCATATGTTGAAGCTATTGACAAGAAAGGATAATAGGAACAAGGTGCAAGAATATGATCATGAAAAATTGCTCTGGGTTGGAAGCTTTTTTAAATATAGGGTGCACATTTCAACATGTATTCCATTTGAGAATTTTTTTTATTTGTATTTCCAACACCCAATGGGAATTTTAAACATACAATTGCTTCATGCTACCAGAGAGTTCATAGAAATTCATTTTTGCAACAACTACCATCTGTTACCCCAAAAAACCAATGGCTCAGCTGTCGCTTCCTTGCTTAAGTCATATTTCAAATTTCAGTTCAAACTAACATTTGAAAAAAAATATGTAAATTTTCTTTAAATGTGACAATGTTGCAGCTGATACCTTTATAAATATTTTTTGTTGGAATGTCAAAATTAACTAAAATTGGCACTGTAGGAGAAAAAAGACACATAAATATTTTCTTATGGGATTAGGGATTCTTTTTCCTGATGTTGATGCGATATGAAGGATATCATACAAAGGAATTATTATTTATTGCACCTTCTTGTTTCCATTGAGCTTTTAAGAATGAAACTTTATATATATAATTAGCAATTTTACAGGATTCTTGTAATAGTTAGGAAGACTGCTGATGGACCTGAATCTCTGTGTAGCATTTGAAATGGCAAACACTTCACTCAGTTTACAAAGCTTTCCTCCCTGTTCTGAATGGAGACAAGGAAGAAGTGATGGCAAGCAGATAACAAAATGACCAGAAAGTAGCTAGTAGCCTTGACTCATCTTTTTCATCACAATTGACCTTGTAAAAGTGACTTCGTATCTGATGCTCAGGATCTCAAAGCCAGTTCACCAGATCTTCAATGACGATGGCACGTGAAAGTAGTGTATACTTTGAAAAGAATTCAGAAAAAGTGCT
This sequence comes from Pseudonaja textilis, assembly GCF_049901715.1. NCBI lineage: Eukaryota > Metazoa > Chordata > Lepidosauria > Squamata > Elapidae > Pseudonaja > Pseudonaja textilis. The sequence continues at coordinate 194,772,190 of NC_141991.1, read as the reverse complement.
TTGAGCCTCTTGTAAGATGGAGTCCAAAAGCTGCCATTTTTCAGGCTTCTTTGTGGGCCTGCAAAAAAAAAAAAAAATCATGACGGTCGGAAGAAATCCATGCATTAAAGTTAATGAGACACTTAAAGCAGGTGAAATTTTTCTTCAACTTCACTTGAGCATGAAGGAGCAGAAAGGTGCTTGGCTTGTGATCGTGTGAGGTTAGAAAAGGCCAGAGCCCAGGCCTGTGAAATGTTTTTGTCTTGAATGGAAGTGGTAACAGTCCCATACCTGGTGTATGACAACATTTCTTCTCTTTAAAAGGGAATAAACAAACCTTTTCACTTTAAGTGGAATTTTTTTCTACTTTTTTTAAAAAATGGGTTGAAGGAAGGAAAGGACAAGAGGTTAAATATGCTGTGGGATGTGGAATTGTTCTTTATTATGGATCATTGGAAGAATTTTGGAAGCGTCAGAAGAGGGAAGAATCAAAAACTATAAAGAAACAACCTCAACGGAGACCATCATCTTGATCTCCTATAGACTTCTGTATTTTTCGGTATAATTTCCATAATAAAGAATTTAAACATGACATATGATTTCCTTAGCTATAGTATAGGTAAATTACATTTTTTTGGTGGGAATTTGAAGGAAAACTTTGACTGCCAAGATAACTTTGAATTGTCATCACTACGTTGCTTTATGCCAGAGATCAAAATGCAACACAGATTTTTAAAGTGGTAGTCCTCATCCCATATAGGATTGATTATCTGAAGATTAGGGTGAGGATAGTTACGGGTTTGGTTTTTGTATATGCCTTAACAGATTTTGAGCCCAGATAATAGTGCCTCCTCAGTTATCCAAAGTAAACTTAAGAAAATTTGTAACTTTGCCAAAACAATGTAACACTGCAAATTAGTTTCTTGGAAAGCTGTGTCTTAATTATGATTAGGATCCCAGTCTGACTGAAATTTGTTCTCAGTCTATTTTATATTTAATGGAAGTTGTGCAACAGTATTTCCCATTCATTTCTATGGGGCTTGTCTAAGAAAGCTGATGGATCATATCCATACATAGAAATGATTTTGCCAGAGGAGATATTTATGGCTTCTCTTTTTCTAAACCTTGAAATCTGCTATCCTCACTCCAGACATACAGTCCAGATATACAAAAGATGAATAAATGGACACGAAGCGTTTCGTTTTTTATTCAAAAGCATTTTCATTGTGAATATTATCTGAACCAGTTTCATTTTAATTGTACCATGGCAGGATTTTTGTTTTTCTGATTTCCAGGTTTTAAAGGGAACAGACTTTTTATGTGATGTATCAGTCAAGAATGACTGCATGATTTCCCCCCCCCCCCCAAAAAAAATGATAGGGGGAAATGTCTGCATATTAAAGAGACAGCTCAGCTTTCACAGCTTTTGGTTGTGAGTGTCAAATTTCTTTTGACGTACAGGTTGACTTCTCCCGTTTGTTTTGGAGTTATCGCAAAACACAGATTAAATGATTAAAAGAGTTTTAATAAGTGTTAAAACATACAACAAAAATAAAGTGTACACCAGGTATAAAGATGTGCTCCTCTTCTTGAAACTATTGTATTTCAAACCAAGATCTTTACTGAGGAAGGATGCTTTCATGCCTGCAGCCACAGTACCTTCATTTCAAAAGTGGTGAGCACAGCCAGATCCACATTCAGGGATGTCTTCAGGTGGGGTCAAAAAAATTAAGATTACGCCACAACCATATGATTGCATCCCACTGCTTTTTTATGTGGAAAAGCTGTGACTGCTATGATTACATTTTTACCTTTTCCTAAGACCCTATTTTAGTGGAATTGCAATTGTATAATTAAGATGGCTTTGGAGTTCCCTCATATTGTTGACCTTAAATTCTGGCACATATTGCAGATGGCTGATTCCTATTATTTAGGCAGATTCCTGGCTTTTGTAAATAGCTTTTTAGCCCACATACCTCATATACATACATTATAGTTGATATTAAATGTATATTTTTGTTCTATAGCCTTATTCTAATTTGAACATTCAGTTGCACATCTTAGCACCTAATCTGGAGTTTTGTGTTTGCTCTCTGGGCCTTTTAGGTGAATGAGACATTATTCACTTAAAGATACAGTGTTAATAAATATATCTGCTTTGATCTCTATTGAATTGAATTGTCCAGGAATAATTCACAATAACTCGTTTACACATTGCAAGGCATGCTTCATCAGCAGTACATTTCCATTTTATTCTAGTATATGGGAATTCATTTTAACTGTGATTAAATGGCATTTAAAACATTGATAATCCCAGTAATTCTTATTATACCTATATTCTTGCAAATGGGTCACTTTTCTTGTATTTCCTTCAAAGTAAACCTTGAATGCAATTACTATAATTTTGTAGACAATACTCATGTTTGAACAGGTTCTCTGGAAATGAAATGGGAGCTAGTAAGTTTAAATAGAAAGATTAAAACAAGATTTTAAAAGTGCCAGGTAGCAGAAGGATTCAGCCATGTGTCCTTCCTTCAACATACTTGTAAAATTCAATTTGTTAGTGACTTCTTTATAACAATATCTTGAAAGCTAGCCTTATAGGACCTACATGTTGACCAGATGGAACTCTTGTAATTTTAACACAGCAGTATTTTATTACTTACGCTTGTTCTTAATATCCTTCAAATGCATGTATCATCTATGATTTGAGACTGAATCTTTTTTGGCAACAGCTAATGTATAATAATACCCAAATGACTGCACTAGTTAAAATTACAGCATTTTGGCCATACTTTTGTACTCCAGCATCTTTCTTCCTCTACATTTGCATCTCTTAAAGTACTTTTGGCTCATTGTTATCTTTAAATGCTCTTTTATAATTATAGGAATAAATACTTTTATTCCCATTATTGTTTCAAAGTGCAGTACTGTATCCTAACCAGGCATGCTGATCTGTAAAAAGCTACATATCCTGACTATATTTGAAAAGGGTAATACGTTCTCCCAGTCCCCCATCTTGGATGGTATATCTTTAATATAGATGTGCTAGTTTATTATCAAGATATATTGCTACACCTTCATATACATGCATATAAAACAAGAATTCAATAGTAAGTCCATACTATGGTATGTAGTATCACTTTATATTAACCAAAAAAACTTAAGGACCATGCATAGCTCCCTACTAAATAATATATTTATAACTATATAAAACTTGATGGATTTTCCTTAATAGACTTACAACATGAAATTCTACTACACACCTTTTAGCTTTTGATTTTGAAATTACAACTACTTTAAATGAATGGTATCTTCCTAATCCAATTTAAAATAATGTTCAGAAGGCAGAACCACCTTAAATATAAAACAGGAATCATATTGTTCATTATAGTTAATAGCGAGCAGTCTAAGACTGAGTCCTACTCAATCTCTAGAACACTAAAAAAAATTGCTTTGTGAGAATTGTGTTGAGTGTAAGTGTAAGTTAAATAGAATGGGGATTTCTAAATTCATGAGAAAAGCTAACTTGATAACTTTACAGATGATCAATCTGTAAAAAGATAAAGATAAAATTTTTCCTGTCACTCATGTGTGACTCTGGGGCATGGTACTCATCTCCATTTCTTGGCCAAGGGAGCCAGCATTGCATGAAGACAATTCATGTGGCCAGCATGGCTATGTTTCAAAGGTGCACGGAATGCTGTTACCTTCCCACCAAAGTGGTACCCATTTACTTATATTTTACATGCTTTTGAACTGTTAGGTGGGCAGGAGCTGAGGCAAATAATTGGAGCTCATCCCGTTGCATGGAGCTCAGGTCTCAAATCCAGGCTGTCAGCTCTCCAGTGCCCCTCTTGATGAATTTGTATTGATGTCTTACTTGAGTTAATATTGCCTACATTTTAAAAAATGGTTTTGTATATCATACTGCCTGGTCCTTAAAATCTAGTAAGTAGAAGAAGGTTATGATTATGTTTGGTCAATGATAACCAGTTAAATTTAGAATGACTGTGTCAGCCAAGGAAAAAGCTATATATTACTCTCTATGATATAATTACTTCTTTGTGTCTGTATAGGATGGTAATAATAGAAGACTAAATATTGCAGTAGGAAATGTAATAATAATTGTAGTAGTTCTTAATGCTTATCCACAAAGTACAAATTGTTACGTATATGAGCACACTATTAATAATTGAAATCAATCAGTTTCCTTAAACCCATCTGTCATATGTTTTACCCAAAGATTATTAATACTCTACTGTATTTATCTCAAGTATCCTAATTTGGAAGGTATTCACTATTAACATGGTAGTTTGATTTTTGACCAAACGAATGTTTGTCTGCTGCCTGCTGTAATAGAGCATCTCCAATATAATATATAGTATAGTATAATATAATATAATATAGTATAATATAATATGATATAATATAATATAATATAATATAATATAATATAATAATATAACATAACAATACAATACAATACAATACAATACAATACAATACAATACTAGTGGCATCTCCAAGATGGTGCCGATGATGACTGCCTTGGTGAAATGCTCTCTAATGGTTTCTTTATTCCTTATTATTATCTGCAATTCACTACGGATTTCATACTCATGAGACCATCTGCTAAGAATTTGGCAATGTTTCCTTAAGGAGCAGCTTTCTGATTCCCCACCCCTACCTGTCTTTGCAAATGTGGAGGAGATTCTAACCAATTCCCCGGTGCTATGGATTACAACAAAGAAAGCAAAGAAGTAACCACACCGGAAGAGGAGACGAGGTAAACAAGCGGGAATTTTAAACAGATTAAGAAATAGGGGGGAAAAAACTCCTCTCCCTTCAATCTTTCTGACTAATTTACACTCACTGGCTAACAAGGTGGATGAAATTTATCTCTTAAATAGATGGAATTCTGATTTTCATAATTCAGCTGTTCTTTGTTTTACTGAAACCTGGCTTAATCCACAAATTTGTGGGGACAACACCATATACATCCCAGGATTTTAGACATTTAGATCAAACAGAATTGAAGAGACCAAGTAAAACAAACAGTGAAGGATTATGTTTATATATCAACAGCTGGTCTCAGGATATAACTATAATATATAAGTTTTGTGATGAAAACTTTACACATCAACTGCAACTTTACACCAACTTTTTGTAAGTGGATCATAAGCTTCCTAACAGACAGGAAGCAGCAGGTGAAGCTAGGCAGAATCACATCTGATACCTGTACAATCAGCACAGGGCCCCCCCCCCCCCAAGGCTGTATGCTATATCTTCTCCCTATATACCAATGACTGCATCTCAAACAATCCATCGTTAAAATACTGAAGTTTGCTGATGACACAACAGTGATTGGTCTCATTCGAGACAATGATGAATCTGCATCAGACAGGAGGTTATACAACTTGCTTCAGACAGGAGATTATACAACTTGCTTCGTGGTGTAACCGGAACAATCTGGAACTGAACACTCAAAACCGTAGAAATGGTGGTAGACTTTAGAAGAAACCCTCCTATACTACCACCTCTTACAATACTAAACAACACAATACTAGACAACACAGTAGAGACCTTCAAATTTCTAGGTTCTACCAGATCACATGACCTAAAATGGACACCTAACATCAAAAACATCATCAAAAAACCACAAGAATGTTCTTTCTGCGCCAACTCAGAAAGCTCAAACTGCCCAAGGAGCTGCTGATACAGTTCTATAGAGGAATTATTGAGTCTATCATCTGCACCTCTATAACTGTCTGGTTGGTTCTGCAACCCAACAGGACAGACACAGACTTCAGAGGGTAATTAGGACTGCAGAAAAAACAATTACTACCCACCTGCCTTCAATTGAGGACCTGTATACTGCACAAGTAAAAAAGAGGGCTGTGAAAATTTGCAGACCCCTCACATCCCGAACATAAACTGTTTCAACTCCTTCCCACAAAACGACGCTATAGAGCACTGCATACCAGAACAACTAGACACAAGAACAGTTTTTTTCCTGAAAGCCATCACTCTGCTAAACAATTCCCTCAACACTGTTCAACTATTTACAAAGTGTACACTACTATTACTGTTAATCTTCTCAACACTCCTTATCACCCATCCCCTCCCACTTGACTGTTTCCTGGTATGATTTGATTGTTGATTGTACCCTATGACTCTCATTAAGTGTTGTACGTTATGATTCTTGATCCTTAACAAATGTACCTTTTCTTTATGTATACTGAGAGTATTTACACCAAGACAGATTCCTTGTGTGTCCAATCACACTTGGCCAATAAAGTATTCTATTCTATTCTATTCTATTCTATTCTATTCTATTCTATTCTATTCTATTCTATTCCATTCCATTCCATTCCATTCTATTCTAGAGGTTAATATGAAATAGTCTTGCATCCAGGCCTGTTGGCCTGCTTTCAGTAAGCATGAGTTATTATACAATGATTAGTTATTCTGCTCTTCTCTCTTCCTCTCTGATCCCCATAAGAGATGAGAAAGGGAGATGAGTCAGGCAGGTAAAATCAACACATAGATTGATTAGGCAAAAGAATAATCAAGTCAACATTGGAATGCAATAAAAGTGTTTTAATGAAAAGCATAGTCAAAGTTGAGAGTCAAAAAATTGAAGAGTAAGAATTATTGGCACACAACTCAATGTGGGCAATTGCAATTATTTGCAAAGGTACTTGTTTCTTTTTTGACAACAGATTTCTGAATTCACCCCAGGACTCAGCCAGCATTCATCTGTAGACTGGTGGTAATTCTCAAGTACCCTAGTTGTATAAACAGCATTCCTGTATCATTCAATTAGCCACTTTTTTTCTGTCACATTCCAAGACATATTAGGCATCAGAACCTAAGTATTGATTCAAGACTGGTTCACAGAGTTCCTAAATGTGGAAAGGGCAGGTAAGATCAAGTTTCTGTCATGGAGTAGGACTCAATTCTTGAGTAAAGAAGATCTTTGGAGGTCAGGAAAGATAAATAGTGTCACGCAATTTTTCACAGTTATGGTTTTGAAGGCATTCTGGTAAAAGTAGGTAGCATGCCAATGTCCATGTCCCATAGGCTGCAAATCATTGTCTGACGTCCATGATAATGTTTATTTAATAAGATGCTTGTGTACAGAGCAGCTGAGTTTGAGGAGTAAATGCTTGGAGGTCTGATTCCATTTCTCACAAAGTCCTTTAGATGATCACAACCTGCCCTGCCTTCTGAGTTTGATAAAGCAGCTGAATAATTCTGGCTGCCATCTCTTATGTTCTATGACTTGCTTCGATACCTCATTAGATTCCTCCCTCTAACCTTGAGAGATATAGGGCTGTCATAAGCCTATCCTATCTTCTAATGTTCAAGAGGTCAATGTGATGCAGCTTGCTGCCCATATAGAGTATATGCATGTATTTAAGGGTTTCAGCCCTTCCTTCTTTCTTTGTCGAATAGATGATTTTCTCCAAAGGCAAAATAAGCTCTCCTTTAAGGAAAAAAAGTCTAAAATTTGAAATGCAAACATTTAATACAGTAGTTATGGAAATCAGTGGTAGAGGTATTCAGATTATGGGAAAATAGCTGCTTGTTGTTTTTTAAATGAAATTTATGGAAGAAGATGTAAGACTCCCAACTGACCACAGAAGGCCACCCGTGTGCTACAAATAAGTTTCTGCCAGGATCTATAGATGCTGGAGAAAGCTTCAAATTAGATTCTAAGGAAAAGTTATCCCTTTGTGCACAATCGAAGGATACAGATGAATTCTAAACTAACTGTATAGAATTGTTAAAACAAAAATGTCAGCACAGCACAATAAATCAAAGATCAGACTGAAGTCACTGCGGTCATGTGACTTGTCTTTTCAGAGGTAGTACTTTCTCAAAAAGAGTTGTTCTTTCTGTTTCAGTTATTTCTCAACTTTTCTCTTTCTCCGAATTGTAATAAATTGAGAGGCTGCTAACCTCAGGGTCTTTTTCCTCAGCTTCAATTTAAGTTGTCTTTATTTAGAAGAATTCCACATGTTTTTATCTTAGCAAAGAGCTTGGATTCAAAGATACTTCCCTCTAAAGCTATGCCTTGGCTAAAGTAAATATTGATTGATCTAGGAGGGGGTTGACAAGTATCCAATTTTTCCCCTTCATGCTACCACAAAATTAGGACAGAAATGAGGACATATTAGAGATAAACACATTTAAAGTGGCCCATGTACGTTGATCCTGATACCATACAAATTTCAAACATTTGATTCTCTTGAGCTGCTGCTGCTATTTTGCTAGAGTAGTAAAATTGACTTCTTTAGCTGATTAGAGGAGACTTCTCTCTTTAGCAATGTTGCAAGAAATACAAGAACCAAAACATATTAGGAAAAAAAATGATCAACCAGAATTTTCCTAAAATAAAACTAAAGGTTCTGACCAATGGCTAAACCTACACTTGAGTCATGTGTTAAAATCTGCCTCTTGTCCAGCACAGTCCCTGATAGAGACTAATTGCTCAATGGACCACTGTGTCTTTAATCATTTAATTTCTCCAGTTCCACCGAAATGGTTCTCCGAAGGCCTTTCCTCGTCTTCTCTTCCTAAGAAGGCCTTTCCTCGTCTTCTCTTCCTAAGAAGAGCAGCTCCTTGTGGTTAAGACCAAATAAACACAAAACTGGAAAGTCTAGAAATGAAATACAACATCAGCTGATGGATACCCACATTCCATTCTTATCACATATCCTCTTGTATTGTGATTACCTTGGCATAATTTTGTTGGCTTGTTGTCATTTTAATCAGTGAGTTTCAATCTTTTGTATAGGAAAGGAAGCTCGGCTCTTGCTTTATTGATACCTCTCCTCATTATATTATTCTTGTATTACAGGGTGGTAGCCCCAAAGTGTAAAATGAAACCAGAGGAAACAAATATGATATAAATCATATATTAAACTCCTTATAGACAACCCCATAATCCCTTAATTCAGGGCTGAGTTGGGGTGACTGGATGGAGCTCATCATTTACTGGCTGGATGCTCTTTCTGTTGTAACATGGAGCTCACAGCATTTTATTTATTTTTTTGTATGTGCTCTGGGAGAAAAACATAAGCAGCTACCCATGACTGAACTCTCAACTTTCTGAGTGAGAAGCAAGCCACCACACTGCTCATCTATAAATACATCTCTATATATAAATCAGTGGTGGGATTCAATATTTTTTTACTACAGGTTCTGTGGGCATGGCTTGGTGGGCATGGCAGGAGAAGGATACTGTAAAATCTCCAGTCAGACGTGGTATTTAACAGTTCTCCGAACTACTCAAAATTTCCGCTACCAGTTCTCCAGAACTGGTCAGAACCTGCTGAATACCACCTCTGATATAAAAGCGATATACCACTCACATCATCATAAAATCTCCAGAACCGTAAAGCCTGCAAACTTGAAATTTGGCACATATGTTCCTCTTGATTTCTCACTAAGGATTTTTCAAAATGACCATCAGAGCATTAGTATTTCGTATATTATTATTATTAACACGCTCTGATGCTAAGGAATTCTACTCCCCCTCCCCACCTGAAAAGAAATCTGTTCCAAATGCAAAACACAAGAGGAGAGGAGTTTCAGTTTTAGTTTCACAGCACCAAGCAGTTTTAGTACAGAACAGTTGAGCTAAGCCATCCAAGGCTCCTTGCTGTCTCTTTCTTGCTCACACAGCAAATACTATTTCGGTTTCCAAACAGCCCTGAACTCTCTCACACACTGACAGGACACTAGCCAGATGAATACTGATGGATGCTGGTAAGCAGAGGCAGATTTTCCCCCCTTATTTTCCTCCCCGAAAACTAAGCCCGACCACAAAGCTTCGTAGTGAAGCACAGGTATCGAGTTAGTAATACATATTTTGCAAAAATCTTCTATCGGCTTTCTATTATGCATCTGGAGGTAGGCATATGACAGCTGATTAGATCTAAAAGTAACTTTGCTTTTGGATTTCATTCCGATACAACATCTCTTTGTTTCTCATTCAAACAGCCAGGCTTTTTCAGGCCCTCTGTAAACCTCAACAAAATGAAGTTGTTTTATGGGATACACAAGTTAATCCAGCTTTACTTTTAATTTCCCAAAATATCTTTTGATGAAACCTGACACTTGAAGCTATGGATAGACATATAATATGTACTTGAAACTATAGGTAATCCTCAACTTATAACCAGTTGCTTGGCAAACATTCAAAGTTATGACAGAACTTACCAGTTGCTTGGCAAACATTCAAAGTTATGACAGAGCTTACCAGTTGCTTGGCAAACATTCAAAGTTATGACAGAGCTTACCAGAAGTAGTTATAATGCTGTTCTAAAGTTCTGGCAGCTGATTCCCTGGTTACATGACCACATTTCAGGCTCTTGGCATTTATGGCTGTTTGCAGCATCCTGCAGTCATATGATCAGATTATATGTTTTTTGCCAAAACCTGGCATTTACTTCTGGTTCTGAGCAAAACCAGCCCTTAGTGAACAATTGGTTTGCTTAATTACCATAGCATTAGCTTTACAATTGCTGCATTTGCTAAACATTCCTCCCCCACAAAAGAGTAAAATCAGTCATTCATCTGACCATTATTTTTACAATCATCATAACTTATCATAATGAGTAGGCTCCATTACAGTCATAAGTGGAGGACTACCTGTATGGATAGACCTAAAATGTGCTAAATGTTAAAATTATTGATAAATGGAATATTAAAATGACAGAAATCTAAAGAGCAATAATTGTTCTGTATAACACTGTTAAATAAAGTGCTAAATGTTATAGCCTCTTTCACTTCATTATTATTAATAATAACAATACCCCCAAAAGCAAAATTCAAGTTTAACATTTTTATTTAATTATAAGATAAAATAAGATACAAAATGTGAAAGTAAATAGGAAAACAGTGGGGAGGAAGGGCGGGGAAGTTAGGAAGGATAAGAAAAAAAGAAAAAGAAACATTGATTTCCAACTCTGTCTGTTGCAATAATATAAGGCATTAACATCAAATCATAACTTTTTGTTTTTTTATAATAATTTAAACTAGCCATTTCTATAACGATCTATCAGTCTAATCAGTAAAACCCAAAATAAAAGTTTCATTCTTTTCCACTTGAAGCACAAAGTTCAGAAGTGGTCTCCATGTGGAAATAAAAGTACTTACATTCTTTTCTTTAATCGAAATAGTCAGTTTTGCCATTTCAGCCAACTCCATCAGCTTCTGAAACCATTTGTACATGGTAGGAATCGAAGTGTCCTTCCATTTTTGTGCATACAATAGTCTTGCTACTGTCAACATATATAGTATCAAAGTCCCAATTTTTTCTCCAAGTCTTTTTCCATTACAAGGAAAAGGAAAATTTCTGGTTTCATCATTATCTTTATTTTCAAAAATTTCTGTATTAAAATATGAATTATACTCAAAAATTTGCTGCATTATCACATGTCCACCATAGATGATAAAAGTTCCTTCTTTACTTTTACACTTCCAATATTCACCCAAAAGCAAAATTAATTATACTCGTCCGGGGACGAAACAATGTCTAATATTTTTATTAGACCAATATATAGAATGGCTTAAACTCAACCACAGCCATTTTCTTCTCCTTATTTGCATTCTGTATATAAAACATAGATTACCTGTGACTTGTAGCTCCTGCCTGCAATATTGGAGGCAGTCTGATATTAATAAATAACCATGAACTCTTCCAGTTCTTTCACTATTGCCACTCCCTGATTACCAGATTCTCCTGGTTAGGCCAAGGACACCCTTGCTCTTAGCATATCAAAGAGCAATAAGCACTACTGAAGATAAGACATCAGGCTGAAGTTTGCAAGATAGGAATCTGTGGAATCAGATTGCAGAATTTACTAAATATTGAGCATAGATCAAGTCTATTTATCCATAAATGAAAGGCAGCACCTATGGATTGGGAGGTGGGGAATGAGAATTCCCTACAATGCAGGATTAAATTAATTAAATTAAGGAATTAAATTAAGGAAAAGACACTAATTTATCAGCTCAATAATCCTGGGATCAAATAATACCCACCAGTTATGTACTGGAAAGGCTTACCTTTTCTCCTCAAGAAAACTAGCTACTTTAATTTTCAATCCTCAGGTGCCAATTCAACTCTGAAAGAATGCCCTTTATCCCATCTTCTTTTCCTGATTCCCAGAAAGAGGGCCCTCCAGCCTAACACTTCCTTAGGCCCAACTGTGTTTATTAATTTCAGTACATGAGCTAATATGCCTCAGTATGGATCAGTATGCACAGTTTGGGAAATTCCCATAATATATCCCCATCACTTTCCTTTCAAGGTTAGCAGGGTCATTCTGCAGAAAAGAAAAGAGTAAGAATGTTGAAGTATGAGTAATAAAATAAACAGTAAGAACAAGAATAAGCTTTATAGCCTTTTCGGCACTGCAGCCATCATCTGCCAGCCTCCCATGTGTAAACTGTCTGGAAATAAATCCAGTTTAAGAAATCCCTTCCCAAATTTCATCCTCAACCTCCTCTGGAAATTAGGATTTAAGGTGAAAGTGTATATAGCAATGGAGGGAGGGAGGATGAGGACAAGGAGATCATCAAGGGAGTTGGAAAGAGTATGAAAGCATACCCAAGAAAAGAAGCCAAGCATCAAGAGCAGCAACCCCATAGGAAGTATTTCTCATCCTAATTGGAAGTAACTAGCTACAACTTTTTTTTGAAGAGCACCAAGAGAATATGTCATAAAAATATAATATCTAGCCAGTTCGATCACCTCAGAAACTTCTTTATACTAAGTCTGTCTATTAGCCAAAGTCTTAAGCCTCTATCTAATTTCTTACAAATATTTTGCTGGATTTGAAAAGAATAAAAAGACGGAGTAATCCTTTTTTCCCAACTCTTTACCAATAGTATACATACAAGGTGATTTCATTTTCTGCTATGGAATGAATGTTGCACCTCTGTGCATCTATACGTATTTCTACAAGGGCTGGGAGGAACAAAGCAGGTTTATATACTTCCTGTCTGGGTCACATGACTGAGAGGGAAGGGCATTTAGAATGGAGCAATCAGCAACATTTTGAGTCACTGTTCAGCTATTCCTCCCTCCCTCTCTGTCATCTATATCTCTCCCTCTCCATCTATCTGTCTGTCTATCTATCTATCTATCTATCTATCTATCTATCTATCTATCTATCCATCCATCCATCCATCTTGTCCAAGAAAACTGTGTTTCGTATGTATGTATGTATTATGTATGTATGTATGTATGTTATAGATAGATAGATATAGATATATAGAGATAGTAATATTTAGACTAAGTAGTGTAAAATTTATATTATTATTGCTTCTTGTTTGCTTCCTGCTTTTCAACATTTTGTAAGAGAAATTCACTACTGAAGGTGTACAAGGCAGTATCCACCCAACAGGTAAAGGTTCAAAAATTCAGCTCAGTGAAGTTTATTTATCCTGCCTGGAGCGGGATGTGCATTGGGCAATGATATCCGTACTGGAAAGAATATACCTGTAAAGGCATGCAGAAAAAGAGAAGGACAAAATTGAGAAAAGCTACGTCAAATGAGCAAGAAAACCCCACCAATGTTAAACACTGATAGAAAACAGACGCAAGTAAGGAATCCAGATATGTAAAATCACTAACATCAATAACTGGTGGCAACTGACGCTCACTGAAGAGGTGAGCTGGATCTGTTGTGAAGTTACTAGCTCAAAAAGCTGGTTTTGTTTCCAATGAGTTTTGATAGTTCTCATTGAATCTACTCACCTGCTTCACACATATCCTTGAATCATGAACCATGGTTAATGACCTTAACAATCTGAATTGTATCTATTATAGGTATAATAGAATTAGAATGCATAATGTATAATGTTGATACAACCAGTATATCACATTTATAAAATTGAAGCTGTAATACAAGAGGAAGAAAACTATAATAAAACTTTATTTAAAAAAACACCACCACATAATTTGAATCAAACCTTGTATTAAGCCACAAGCCACATTAGGGCTTAGAAGCTTCCTCCAAAGGAGGCTGATCATAACCAGCCAGATGGTGGGACCTGCATCACAACCAAACCTCTGCCTGTTTTATATGTATGCATGACAAGAGGGATGGGGGGCTTGGATCACAACACCACACCCATCATCTTGAATTTTGATTTCTCCTCCTCCGCCTCAATGCCACTGAACAGCAAAGCATACACTAAACTGGTTCTGACCCATAACATGGCTTGGCTTCGGCTTAACACAGGGGTCCCCAAACTTGGCAACTTTAAGACTTGTGGACTTCAACTCCCAGAATTCTCCAGCCAGCTATGTTAACTGGAGAATTCTGGAAGTTGAAGTCCACAAGTCTTAAAAGTTGCCGAGTTTGGAGACCTCTGGGCCTTAACACATTGCACGAAGCCAGACATTGTGGCTTGTTAAGCCACGATTTAGGACATTGCGCTGAGTAAGTCTTTCAAACATTTTGTTTTGTTCGTTTGTTTTGGTTCAGTAACACGAGGCGTCGATTCAGTCACGGCGCTTCAACGGACGGCGCTTCGACATCTGGGAAGAAGCAATTCCCCGAACTAAAGGAGGGCCATGGCGAGGGTGCGCCAGCCTGTTGGACCGAAGACAACCGAGGTAACCGTGAGGTTGTCGGGTTTTCATCCCGAACGTCTGAAGGGGACGGGGACGAAGACGGGGGTGGAAACGGATCTGCTGTTCCCGAACAGCGCCGGATCCTCATCCCACAAGGAAGCAAAGAAAATAAACGCTGCAAGTTTAGACGTTCCCTCGCAGCCAAAACTAAGCAGAGCCGCCTCGGGCAGAAGCGGGAAGTCTCCTTCCCGAAAAGTGAACGTGAGTTGAAGGGGCGGAGCCTGGGTCGCCGACCGAGGAGGCTTTGACTCTCCCTGGGGAACAAGGCGAGTCCGCTGACCGTTCAAGCCGGAGTTACGGCCGCCCGCCGGGGCCCTCGAGCGGCCCGGTCTGTTTTTCTGCCTGGCGGGAAAGAAGCGCCCGAGTTATCCGAGGGATTTTCGACGTTTCCCCAGAGAAAGGGGCACCCCTCAGGCCGGCTTCTCCCGAGGGGCTGCCGAGCATGGGCGGGCAATGCTGCTGCTTATCCGAAGAGCAGAAGACGAGCCGGCTCTTGAGGCTGGAGATCGAGCGGCGGCTGCGTCGAGACAAGCTGCATTCCGCCGACGAGCTGAAGCTGCTGCTTTTGGGTGAGCCCGGTCGGCCCGTCCTCCTGCCTGGGTTTGGGTGAGCCCAGGGTGCGGTCAGGCCACCCTTGGGAATCCGCTTCAGGAGCGATCTGGGACAGATCAGGAACCTGCCCGGGGCAGGAGCAGAACCATGGGCTCACCTGTGCCAAGATCGCAGGATTTAGGGCAGGATTCCCCAAATGGAAGAGGTTCTGTTGAAGAACCTCCAGAGCCGAAGAAGCTTCTTGGATGAGAAGTGAAACGTCTTCAAAGAAAACCCCAGAAAGTCCAGTTGCCTCTTGAAAAAAGCACCTTTGGGACAACCATAGCCTGGATGACTGAGAATCTCCATAGACATTCTGTTTAAAAGTTGCTAGTATTATTTTGGACTATAATTTTAACATAGTAGTTGAGGCTGAGATATACAAATTGTGCTTATTCCTAATTTAAAAGATTTATTTTAAATAAATTTACTAGTAAATTAGGTCATATATTCTCAATTTAAGGAGCAGGACTGGACACCAAGGTGCCAATATTTCTAGGGAACTTACTCAAGACTATTTCCAACCTTACTTTACTGAGAGATACAGAGAGCTGAATGCAGGAAGTTTATTCAGAAATTGTTTGGGGAGGGTCAAACTGGCTTCTTATCTAGAATAGGTGAGTAATGCTGCAGTCTGTTGAGTAGACTTTGAAGTCCAGTTTACATTACACGGAACTGAGGGAATGTGGGCAGAGTTTACATAATCGCAGTGTGATTTTTTTTGCCACGTTTGCACAATTTATTCTTCTGCTGGGTACTTTATTGCATGTTATCACTAAGATTAGGGCTCTGGGGGTGTGTGGGGGGTTACCGCTATTGTGGTGCAAGAACCCCAGCACGTCTAGTTATTCCTAGGTGGCATGAGCCGATACTCAGTTTTTTGGTTCAGCCATGAAACTCCCATGTGCTTTGGCAAGCCACTACTGAGATAAATCCATTCCCCAAGGTTGTTATGATGATAGACCAGAGTTGGGAGAGAGTTATTTTGGGGGTGGTTCGGCCAGCATGCAGTTAACAATGATCATCTGCCTTGATTCTGCAGCCCCATTGGATTTGACTAAACCATTAGATCAGGGGTCCCCAAATTTGGCAACTTGAAGACTTGTGGACTTCAACTCCCAGAGCTGCCAAGTTTGGAGACCTCTGCATTAGATTAATGTGGGAAAGCTAAAACTAGCCCAGAGGAAGGAAGCCCACACTGCAGCCAAGGCAACAACACACAATAGTTAACATCGGCCTGCACCTTTTGCTAAGCTTACAAGCTTACAGCTTGGTTCTCTGCATGTTGTTTTCAAAAGGAAAAATTTTTAATAGAAGAAGCTGTGAGCAAATAAAGTTCTTATTGTGGTCCCAATGAAAATTATCACTTTCAAGTCACTCCCCCTCCACACACACAGTCCCGCCTTTTCTTTGAGTATGGGATTCCACAAGCCAAACATCAGCCTATGAACCATTCCTGATGTGTGAGATCTAGTCTGTATCCACCCATTCTTGACTCAGGAGAAACTGTACCAGCCTGGCTTTTGTTGGCTGTTTGTCATCCCACCTTTATTGTCTCTGTTTCCAGTCCCTGACAGGCATCTGACTTTCCTCGCATGGTAAGGGGTGACGATGCTTAAGAGATTTTATGCACTTTGAAGTTGTTTTGGGATAGTCTTGAAATAAATAAGCTTTAACACTGGTGTAATTGACAACTTCACTGATAGTCTAAGGATGAAGTGAATGCAATGTTTTGGGGATATCACTTTTGTTATAGTGATCGTGGTGTGATTAGGTAGAGAGGTAGAGGAACAGCCTGTGTCTTCACCAGTCATCATTTTTGGATGGTCCTTCTAGCAACAAAGCCTTCTTTTTTCTGACCACCCATTTTGACCATCCAAATCATAAATCCTAAAAAGCAAAGGGCCAAAAAAAGTCTGATATGTCTGTTTCCTTACTATTGTATTCATCATGCAAACTCAACAGATAAAATATAGCAAGAGAAGGAAAAGACATTCCCCTGTTCTCTTCCAACTAGCCAATATTGTTTCCTTTCACCATTTTTGTCCCAAAGATGCTTTTTTCAAGATGCAACTGGACTCTCTGGTCCTTTTTTGAAAACGTTTCGCTTCTCATCCAAGAAGCTGAAGAAGTTCCAATCCAAGAAGCTGAAGATGTTTCTTGGATGAGAAGCGAAACGTCTTCAAAGAAAACACTAGAGAGTCCAGTTACCTCTTGAAAAAAGCACCTTTGGGACAACCATGACCTGGATGACTGAGAATCTCCATAGACTTTCACCATTTTTAGGTGCATAGAATGCCCAGAGGCATTCCAGGGAAAAGGACATTAGTAAATAGGTGGGAATTAGTAGCATTTTGCTTTTACAACATGGATATCCTACTTGTCCAAAATATCGTAAATGGTTAAGGATGGGAAACAGCTCATGTGAAAGAGAAATGTATTTTGAGTCATTACAGATAGTTATTGACTTACCACTGTTTGTTTAGTGCAAAGTTAGAACTGGAAAAAGGTGATTTATGTCCAGTTTTCACACTTGCAACTGTTGCAGCCTTCCTATGGTCGCATGATGAAAATTTGGGTGCTTGGCAACTGGCATGTGTTTATGACAGTTGCAATGACTCAAGGTCATGTGATCACCTTTTGTGACCTTCCCAGCCAGCTTCCAATAAGCAAAGTCAATGGGAAAAGCCAGATTCTCTTAATGATCACATGATTCATTTAACTACTGTAATGATTCACTTAATAACTGGCAAGGAAGGGTTGTAAAATGGGGCACAAGTCACTTAACAACTGTCTTGCTTAGCAATGGAAATTTTGGGCTCAATTGTGGTTTGTAAGTCGAGGACTACCTGCATAGAGAAGAAAAAAAATGGTTATTGACGTTGCTGAGTCAGATAGGCCAAGGAATGACATGGAATAAAAAGCTTCGCTATAATCTAATTCAAATTTCAAATGACTGCTTGGAACTAGGGAAGAAGAATTGTAGGAGGAGAATGGTGAACTATTTTCCAAAGCATTTTTATGTTTATTCTTGCAAACATAATAGTAAAATAGCGATAACCATTTCTTTCTTGCTCATATGATAAATAGAGATATTCTATTTAGTACATTTTAAAAAGATTTTGAAGTACTGGTTAGAGTGCTTGAAAAAAGGGATAAAGCTCATGTATGAAACCTTGACTTCATAGAAGTAATAACAACTTTTTAAGTGAATTTTCTGGAACGTGCATTTCTGTTCTAAACATCAACTAAAGCAAATTCATTTTATTTACCAATACTATAACTAGCACTAGCAACATAGTCTTAAAACAGTTGAAAATCAAGGATAGTGATTTGAATCAGCATAGGTAAAAAAGTTGGTAACCAAAATATTGACGCAACTAAACCTCATTAAAGCCACTAATGTATTGTAACGTGCTTTCAAAACCACATTAGTTATGCCTGAACCTCATTTGTGGTTAATTATTTGCTCATTCTATTTTGCTACTCCTGCAGCAGTGATTTTGAATGAAACTAAAAACTGCATTGGATGTTCACAAACCAAGACAAAAGTACTTTTTAAGATGGGTTCCTGAGAACTGTTTAGCAGAATGACAGACCCTAAATATTAATTTCGCTTCCATTCCCACAATCTGCCAGATTTAAATAACAATGATGGGACCAAGTCCTATGTAACTCAGAGTCTGAGTATCTAAGCTCATATCTATACAACTACCTCACCCATCACTTCTAGAGCAGCCTATGCCTGGGGAATCCCAAGATTAGATAAGCCGTAGGTTTTTTTTTCCTTATCCCAATTTATGTCACTATAAGGTTAGTGCTATGCAATATATGACTCTTAAGTTCCTTTGGTTGCTCTTGGGCTCAATTGGAGTTTATGGTGATGTACATGGCTTTATAAGCAGTAATTCTTTCAGAGTAAATTCCTGCCCAAGCTTTCTCAAAACAGTTATTTTTGCAGTACACTGATCATTACAACCTCCTTAAAGTGAGGCTCAGAAACTGAGTGCCTGGGAAATTTTCTATCTCAGGTAAATTCTGCATGATAGACCTGGGTGAACAAGATGTTCTTTGCTGAAGTCTCCTCTTATCAAGAGATAGGACAGGAAGGGTCAAAGAAGAGGGCATTTTGATGACTGCTCCCCTCATTTGTAACAGTGTATCCCAGCACAAGAGTAGTCTCCCTCTTATTCTTCTTTGTGTTTTCCTGCAAGTGCAAAATCTGCTTTTTCTAATTTTGGCTCAACCAAGTGTTGGTCCATCCCATTCCGCAGGAATTGACTGATTGGCTTGTGATGCAAGCCTGACATCATGGGCTAGGAGAGAGGGACTGGCCCAAAGTCACCCAGCTGGCTTTCATGCCTAAGGTGAGACTAGAATTCACTGTCTCCCAGTTTTCTAGCCCAGTACCTTAACCACTAGCCCAAACTGGCTCACATCTCTCTTATGTCTTCCAAGAAATAGTTCTGGAAGGCCTTAATAATTAAGTAACTAAAAAATTATTTGTGCCATTACATTTTTGTTAATGTTTATTTTATATTATTTGTTGCATTAATTTTGCATTTTATTTGATTACAAGCCTCTTGAGCAAGATAGTTCATACGTTATATAAATAAAAGAAATAAAATGTTAAAACTGCAACGAAGTAAATTTACAGTGCATTTTATTCGTTTCCTTAGTAAAATTGATTATATGTCTACAATTTCTGGTTATAGTTATTGGAACATACATTGATATATATTGATATACATTTATAAATATTGATTTGCACACATTTTTTGAATGAAAGTGATTTCTGTTTGCTTGATATAGTCAGACATTTGCAATGTTTGTATGCAGCTCATTTCCATGACTTGGCATTTTCTGAATAATTTTCTTTATCGTCTCCCTTCATTTCCAGTGAAATGGAAACATTTCAGAGTCAAACTTGTTCATTTCAGTAAAACACACTCACACACACCCATATACCAGGTAATAAGAGTAGCAAGGTTTTACCCATTTTTTTTTTCAGTTTTCCAGAGAATGGAGAGAAAAAGGAAAAGAATGGTGAAGCAAGTAAACATATAAGCATAAAAGCTAGAGGACCAGTTATTGTCATTAGTCATAGGGCCCTGAGTCAATTTTGTGTTTACTTATGCAGAATAGTTATTGTTGTATTTTTATCCGATCTTTTTTTTAAAAAATGTCCTAACTATGAGATTAGGCAAACAAGGATGTTTTTACTTCCTGATTTGATGGAGTGACAGGGTGTCATGTAAAGTAAGAAACTTGGGAACGATAGTACTGTAGTAATTGGGTCAAGGAGAGTTTGCAATTACTGAAGTATTAATATACTTGTGATTGCATCTTCTACTTAATTTTCAGATATGCCATGGTTCTCAAGTAACAGACTAGATATTCTTCCCGAGATACTTCACAAACCCTTCGCAATAAGGAATTCTTCAATATTTTCAGTTATTAATTTTTGTACAAATACGTAACTAATTCCTTCAAAACTTCAGTATCACATGAATGAGAGAACATTGTGGTTGTGTTAAGTGTTGAAGTGGATTTCCTGTCTGCAAAAACCAAACATAATCATTGCTTTTTCTGAGTTATAAAAAACATTCAAAGGAAAGGGAGAACGACGGCATGTCTCCTTGGTAACAGTAAAACCAGCAGGCTTTTCAATTTCACTAGGGGGCGAAAATATCTCTCAATACAATTTTTAGATAAACTTTAGATAAATTATCCTCACTTAAAATAGTTTCCATTTTTTGACAGATACATTTGATGTGCAAAAATAGTAGTGGGGGATGGAAGGTATTTCCATGAGTTTATTTTCTGTGGAGAAGAGGATGTTTACGGTAGGAAGGAAGGAATGATTTCTGACTCCAGATATTTTATATGTATAATATGGTATTTATTGTTAGTTATTATGTCTGCCTTTGTGAGCTCGCTCTATCTCTGGAACTTTTACAGTAGAAAAATATACTACAGTGCAGAATTAATAAAATAGACATTAATAGTGAATATATATATAACTCCACCATTGCTGGTCTCAAGCCTGAATGAGAAAGGAGGAGGTTAGGCATCAGACTCTGCTACAAGTTGGCTGTAATTTCCAGGTAGCATCACTATGCATCAAACCCCAAACAACGCTTCTGCGGACCCTGAGATATGACAGGAATAATGCATAGAACAAGAAGACAATAACAATTAATATAATATTAGAAAGAAAATAATAGTATTAGCTTTCCTTTTATTTGTTTCTTGTATTACCTACAAGAGTCATCACTTCAACATTCAGACTCTTGAAAAACATATCTATTTTGTGAAGTTAGGGGAGGGGTGTCTGAAAATTTGAGCAAGTCTGTATTATCCAAATGCCAAGTACTGTAGTTTGCAGGACCCAGCAAAACATAGGAATGCCCTGATAACCTTTTGACATTTCAGTAATCAGAGGTCTGAGGCTGCGTGGTGGCCAACCCTACAATTCTGGCCATCTATTTAGGTTAGTTCACTGCTGCATTCCAATAGAAAATTTGCATACAGAGTAGAATTAGCTCCATTAATGATCAGTTAAGCTTGCACCTACTATGACAAGGGAAAAAATGTAACATCAGCCAGTTTTAGGGTCCTCTGGTAGATCTCTGGAGTATTTGGAGCAGATAGGCAAAAAAATGCACTCAATTATTTAATATAACAGTAGCAAATTGTTTTCTCCCTTGCCTGCCTGCAACCATAAATTATATTGCTGAAAAGACCAATGTGAAACCTTATGTGGAAAGTATGTGGATTTAGCTCAGTTCAAGCACAAAAGAAAATTCCTGGGTCTAGGCTTATTAAGCTTCTGTTTTTTTGTTTTTCTTCCATTAAGTTCCATTTGGTGGTTTGGTGGGCTTCTAAGTGACTTGAGTGACATCTAAAATCTCCCCAACATTTTGTAACACTCTGTTGTTTTTGTGAAACAATGTTTTGCCTTGTTTTAGCTGAGGAATAGAATAGAATAGGAATAGAATAGAATAGGAATAGAATAGAATAGAATAGAATAGAATAGAATAGAATAGAATAGAATAGAATAGAATAGAATAGAACTTTATTACGGTCTTAGACCAGCAATAGAGCTGAGGAATAGAACAAGACATTTTAACCGAAGTCCCATTGATGATATTACCTAGGCTGATAATAAAACTAAATGTCAAGCTCAGAGAGCAAAAATTTCAAGCTATATCAGGTCCAGATTAAAATCAATGTTTAAAGGTCAAGAAAAATTTACAAAGAAAAAAGGGTCAGGGAGAAAAAATGAAGAGAGAAGACGGGTTGCAGGAGGTGGTAATGCCCCATTTTTTGAATGAAAAATGTCGTGCGCATGACACAGGAAGGCAGGGTAATGGCACAAGTTCTCTAAATCCAGGTAGTCCTTGACTTACGGCCAAAATGTCTGTTGCTAAGCAAGACAGTTAAGTCAGTTTTGCCCCATTTTAACGATCTTTCTTGCCACAGTTGTTAAGTAAATCACTACAATTGTTAAGCTAGCAACCCGGTTGTTAAGTGAATCTGGCTTCCCCACTGACTTTGATTGTCCAAAGGTCGGCAAAAAGGATCATAGGAGCCCTGGACACTGGAACCGTCATAAATATGAATCATTTGCCAACCAGCTGAATTTTGATCGTGTGACCTCTGGCATGCTTCAACAGTCATTAAGTGTGGAAAATGGCCATGTCACTTTTTTCAGTGCCACTGTAATGTTGAATGGTCACTAAATGAAGTGTTGTAAGTCATGTTCTAACGATGTGAATATTCTTGCTATTTTTAATTTGTTTGGTAAAATACTAAGAGAGGGAACAAACATCCCATATCATGGGACACGTCAGTAGATAGGAGTCTGTAGAGATTCTTACTCATCCAGGTCATAGTTGTCCCAAAGGTGCTTTTTCAGGAGGCAGCTGGACTTTCTTCTTCTTGTTTTTCTTTGAAGACATTTTGCTTCTCATCCAAGAAGCTTCTTCAACTCTGGCAGGATAGTGGGGAATGGAAGGATTTATATTCCTTGAAGACAGGATTCCCCACTATCCTGCAGAGCTGAAGAAGCTTCTTGCATGAGAAGTGAAACTTCTTTAAAGGAAAAACAACAACAAGAAAGTCCAGTTGCCTTCTGAAAAAGCACCTTTGGGACCTATCAGTAGATATGGTGGCTACTTTCTTTCTATAAAAAGTTATATTCTCATTTGGGTCTTATAATCCATCTGAAGTGTCTTTCATAAAACTGATTTTAAGATATTTGTCGTAATAGGAAATACATTGAAATCTCATTGAATCTTGTATGCTTAAATAATACCGCCATCCCAATATAGGCACAAATCTGCAACCATTGATCATTCAATGAGGCAGTGTTTGCTTTAGATGTCTAAGAGTTAAACCCACAATTTCAATATCTGGAGATTGTTGTGGCTTTCCTGAAAGAAATTCATTTACAGCAATCAGTTCTTGCTGCCGCTTTTCAATGTATTATTATCCCCAGTTGTTCTCCTTTTCCATTTTCCAATGAAACACAAGAGCCGACAAAGAGGCTTTACTTTCTCCATTATAATAAGAATAATTTATAACCTGCTGGTGTTTTTGTAACCAGTGGCTGATCTATATAGATTCTAAAGTTATTCCACATTCTTCTAAATCAAGAGCAAGATTCATTACCTCAGGCCCTTTGTTTAATTCCTATGGATTCATCATCTGATGATACAATGAAGCTATCTATCATGGCCTATCTCCACACAGGATTTTCTAATGAGCAGAGCAATTTTAGACATAGCCTCAAGGCATGCAAGCATCTACCTATGGAAAAATTAAGTCCAGCTGTGATCAAAGGCTGATTTTTTATAGAGTGGTCTCCAGAAGATAAAAAACTTATATTCAACCTCGAGTCAAAAGACCATTTAACAAATAAATACTGTAGTAAAGTATTTACTACGGATGCACTGAATATAATTCCCATCACTATCTATAGCATGATTTATTTATTGTGAAACATCTGAAAGTGGCAGCGGGAATATCAGATTATGAAGGTTTGGTCTAGACATGACCCAACTCCCATAAAAATGTGAAGAAGCCAGACTCCCATAGTTATCAAAACCCTATCAATTTCAGACCGCAGAGATGTTATAAGCACAAAAAATACTTTTCACATCTTAACTACAGCAGTTAGAGTGGAGGGGAAGGAATAACTGAGATGGTTATGCTGGCAGCAGTCTTCCTCCTCTGACGTGTAATTTTCTAGTTCTCCAGTATTATTTGGCTCACTGAAATGTAATGCCTGCATATATAGGCAGAGTACAGACTGTAAAAGTCCATGCACTTTTCCAGAAGTTCCAGGGACCAAGGCAGCAACACCAGGTATTAAGGGATGCAGAGAGTTACAATTAAAGAAGAAATTAATTGAGAAGGTTTAATTCAATTTGATTATTTAAGAAGATTACTGGTAATTACTGGTAAATAAACAATGTAAAAAATAAATGGAAACGAAAGAGAATGCCACTGGAGATGAGAAAAACGGCAGCCAAAGGGGAGGCAGGCTTCAAACCATCCCAATTCTTCAGCTGAGGACAATCAAAGCAGCCATTCAGGACAAAAGGGGATTATAGTTTGCTGTATGGAAAGCAAGAAAGTAGCCGCCATATCTGCTGATATGTCCCAAAGGTGCTTTTTCAGAAGGCAACTGGACTTTCTTGTTTTTCTTTTCCTTTGAAGACATTTCACTTCTTATCCAAGAAGCCTAAGTCATTTATAAAGATATTGAAGAGTACTGGGCCTAAGATAGAACCTTGTAGTACTCCACTGCTTGCCTTCCCTCCATGTAGATGTAGTACCATTAAGGACTATTCATTGAGTACAGTTTGTCAGCCAGTTGTTAGCCAGCTTTGTCTAACTGGCTGTCAAAAAACATAACTGGCTTTATCGCTTTAGTTTTTATATAGATGGCTTGCTTGACTGATCTCAGAAGTGTGTTAGAAGGGACACAGAGAAACACATTCGGGCTTTAGCATGGCTTTAACTTGGCAGCCAAGAGTGCACCAGCACTGCTTCCTCTTCAGTATCAGACCTACATTTACTTGGGTGTTGGGCTTAACAGCAATGGCCTACCAAAATACTCTGCTGTATTTTCCTTCAAGAAAATCTGTGCCTTTCTAAATCTGTGTTCATTGCTGTTTTAATTTTTAAAACTTTTATTCATTTATTTATTTTTAAAGGAAGGAAGGAAATGATAGGGAGGAAGAGAGGGAAGATTTTTGATGCTCTCTGCCAACTTCCCAGAAGAAAACTCAATGGGGGAGCCAGCAGGAAGTCAGAAGTTGCTCTGGCTCACTCCCACTGCTTTTTTGCCCAGTAGTAGTCTTTTCTGTTTTTCTGTTTAGGTAAGGAAATATCTCTAGAATGATGACCCAACTAGGTAAGAATTGTCTAGTGATCGTTTAAAGCGCTACAGTAGTGCCTAAACCTAGTGACCATCTTGTTAACACAACTTAACAAATTGGTTAGATTTTCACAAGTTAAAGAATTGAGCTTCTTATATCAACCCAACCAGTGCATTCTACCAGTGAAACATATTGTTTAGTGAAGTCAAAGACAGAAACTGTCTGCAGGCCAAATTACTACGTTTTTTTTTAATGTTCAGAAGCTATTAAGGGGAGGTTAAAAAGAGAAAATGAAGAGAAGCCATAGTGTTGTATTGGTGAAGTGAAAGATAAGAAGTGAAAGTTAAATAAGAATAATTTAAAGATAAATAAGAATGAAACATGTATCAGTAAAAACAACCAGTACACACAGAGATACTACTTGATAGAAATAATTAGCTTCATTACTCAATTTTAAAATCGCCTCAGTAGTTTGCAAACCATACAGGAGACACAGGCATTTTCAGATCATCTAAAGCATTTGAGTTTTACAATCCCTCAATATTTTCATTTATGGTATTGAGAGACCTCTAGTGGTGGCATGGGGGGTTTTAAACAAAAATTAGGGTCTCTTGCTGTTTCCTAAAGCAGTCAAACCACCATTCTTATAGCTAATAACGTTTTAAAGATATAATGTACAATATCTAAGTAGATTCTTTACTAACACTTTAAGAGATATTAAATATATCAGTAGTAAATTTACCTGAAGAGGGGATTTTCTGTTACAATTTTTGAAGAATTTCTCCCCCAAACTATAGATATGTAGGTGTATTAGAAAGATTTTCAATAACAGACTTATTCTTTCAGATTCTTGTGAATTAACGTAATGTTTTCAATCCCTGCTTTCATTTATAGTGACTTCATTATTCTGACTTGGTTTATAGTGACTTAAAAGCATTATGTATATTATCGTTTATATAAAAACTGAAATTTTGTGACTGTCTGTGCCTCAGGCATCTCCTTACTTAGTACCAAATTATACTTGCTACTTTTTGGATATGCCTGTGAGTGCATCAGTTGATATTAGCATGAAGGAATAAAATCTCCCTTCCCTTTAAAAGTTCTCCTTTCTTTCCTTTCTTACAGGTACAGGAGAGAGTGGGAAAAGTACATTTATCAAGCAGATGAAGATAATTCATGGATCAGGCTTTACAGAAGAAGAGCGGAAAAGCTACACAAAACTGGTTTATCAAAACATATATTCCGCTATGCAAGCTATGGTGAGCGCTATGGATGCTTTACAAATACCATACTCATCTGAACAAAGCAAGGTATAGTATTGCACATAAATTAAAATCACTTCTGCTGTTTATTGTATAAGTCAGGTTAAGTAAAAATGCACTGGCATAAACCCATTCAGTCAATTTGGGTAGGGCATGATTATTTAATGTAGCTGGAAATATGCAGTGATTCTATGGATTCTAATCAAGAATTTCAACCTTATGATAAAACATGTATTATTTCACAGTGTGATGAGTTTAGGAATATGTTACATGTACATATACAAAGGAGTCTCTCGTCTTTTTCTTCAACTTTCCTGCTCTTAGCTATTGCCAAGTTTTGTTATTATTTGTTTTGTCCAGCAGCTTTCTATATTCTGGCCATATAAGGCTTTTGGCCTATCCAATGCTCAGTAAGCCTTCATAGTGTAGTAGCTTCATTGCATCTCCATCACTGTCCTTCAGATATTCTTCTAATCTCCTTTTTTATTTTTCAACTCTTTGGTGTACTTACAACATTTCATGCCCACCCATTTTCCTTGGTAAGTAGAGTCTGATATTGTCATTAAATGAAGGGTATGATTTATAGTCATTGTGTTTCTAGTCTTTCTAGCCAGACCTTTTAATTTTGTTTGAGCTTAATCCACTACTCCAGCTGTATATCTAATGACTGGAATCGCCAGGGTTTTAATTGCCTTGATATTATTTCTGCCACTGTGTTTGGACTTTAAGATCTCCTTCATTCTGCTGGTTCATTTTAGCTGTTCATTTTTCTTGACTTCAGTATGTTGTTGTCAGCCCGAGGGATATCCAGTATTTGTAGCCATTTTATTTCCATAAGGTATCTTTAATCCTTCAGTTTTCTTCTATTGATCTTTTGTCCCTCTGCTGTTTGAGTAGTTTCTTTTGTGCTCAGGGGGAGCACAAAGCTTGTTTTCAATTAGGTGTTGTAGGACTGCATCAGCTATCACACCAGTTAGCAACTTGAAAGTTGTTAATAAGCAGGTAAATGTTCTGTAGTTAGTGGATGCTGCCTTTTTGTTGGATCTTTCATTGTCAGGTAGATTTTTCCAGATGTTGATCAATACTCCCTTGGACTATGTTATTAAATTACTTGGCAATCACTTGGTCAGGTAGCAATCGGAAAATTTATTGGAAAAGAGATTCAGATACCTTGACAATAGCAAGGTGAATTTATTTGATGACAGGAGCGATGGATGCACCATTGGGAGACTTGAAGTGCCAGGTTGAGTGCAGATGGTTCTGAAGAAGGTCTATATAGCCATTAACACTTGTCATCAATTTGATACACCAATTTGATATTCACATATCCAATTAGTTGGATATCATTTCTCCAGGATTATCAGTAATTTCTTCTTTAGGTATTCAAATCTTATATTTATTTTGTAGTGATTGTATCCAGTTATCCGGTGTTCTGCTGGTTTCTTTTACCACTTTGATTTTTCATCAAAGGGTTCCTCCATTGATTTTTGCCTTCTTGTTATGTGTCCCAAATATTTAATTCATCATTAGCATTTTCACTGAACTGTCTGCTTTGATTTTATCTAGTAGTAAATGTTTGTCTTTTTTCAGTCCAAGTCCAAGGCATTTTTGACATTTTTTTGCACTATTCACAGGCATTTTTTTTTTAATTTCCTTGGCATTTCTGACAGTCCAGCTTATCTGTTATAACTGGGAAAGCCATAGTCTTGGCACTATTCATCTTTGCTTTAGGTGTGCTGGTAATATTTTGTCTAGGCCTATCACAGAAAACATCTTTTGCATTATCACAATTTGTATGCCGCAAGATTATCTCTTCTGCATTGATTTTGGGAAGGAAAATTAAGCAAAGAATTTCACGATATCCACCTGCTGTTTCCAACATAAAAGATGAGATTTCAGCAGAAGGCGAAAAACCAAAACCAAACTGCAGGTGGACCTTCCTTAATGGTGGTAATTGGGACTAGACTTTTTGTTGCTAAGTGATGCATTCATTAAGCATGATGTCACATGACTGCAGTGCTTAGCAATAGCACTCCCGACAGTTGCCATTATTAAGCAAGGATGGCAGGTTAAGCAAAGACCTCAGGTGACTGCAACTTTCTACTTCCTGCTGGCTTCCAACAAGCAAAGTCAATGGGGAATCCAGCAGGAAGTTGCCAGTTCTGATCACGAGAAGTCTCAGGTTTGGTGGCTTACAAACAGGCCAATGGGCAGGTGAATGCTGTGGAGTGCATGTGAACATAGGTGATGGGTGCTGCCATGTGACATTGTTGTGGCCTGTTGGCCACCAGCCCCTCCAACTTTATGAGGAGGAGGTGTGGGAGTCAGGGTCAGCATCAGGACAACCTGATAGCTCTAAAGGGGAAGAGGGAATGGAGCTGTCAGAGAGAGAGAGAGAGAGAGAGACAGAGGTGGATCCTGAGGAAGAGGAGGAACAGCTGTATGCAGTGACTGACACACGGAGAAGGAAGAGGAGAGGAGAGCAGTGGAAATCTGTGGGCCGATCCTTGGGATAGAAGAGCCACCGCTGCTAGCAAAGTCTCACCCTAGCTCTGGGGATAAAAGGCAGGGGGCAAAGATGAATAGATATTGCAGACAACTATGCATCTCCCTGCTGGACAGACTAGAGAGAGAGAGAGAGAGAGAGAGAGAGAGAGAGAGAGAGAGAGAGAGAGAGACTTTTTGCTGAGGTTGCTGGCGCTCCTAATAAGGAATAATTGGTTTAAATACAGAGGAGTTGTCATGTTTGGGGAGCTGGGTCAGAACAGGCATGAGTGCAGGCAGAGACTATGGCATGGTGCGAATGGACATAGATGTACGTGTATTTGTGTACTACAGCCTGGCACGCCTCAAGAGATAAAACAGCAGGATTGGGGGTAACTAATTAGAGTGACTTGCAACCTCCAGCCAGCTTCCCCACTGACTTTACTCATGGCAAGTTGGCAGGAAAGATCACAAATGACAATCATGGGACTACAGGGGTGCTGCAATAGCCACAATTTGAAGGACTGGTTGTTAAGTCTCCTTCATTCAGCATCATTTGAACAGTTGCTGAACTAGAGGTTGTAACCTAAGGGCTATCTGTACGACGATATACAGGTAGGCCTTGACCCTATGACCCTGGGCACATTTGAGGCCAGAATTTATGTTGCTAAATGAAAAATTTGTTAAGTGAGTTTTGCCCCATTTTACGATTTTTCCTGCCAGCTTGGTTAAGTGAATCGCTGCAGTTGTTCAATTAGTAACACGGTTGTTAAGTGAATCTGGCTTCCACACTGACTTTGCTTGTCAGAGGGTCACAAAAGGGGATCATATGACCCCTGGACACTGCAACTGTCGGGCTCCGAGTTTACCCAGAGCCCGTCAGCTCCGAATATTTTTCACAGCAAGTCAGCTGGCCATGTCACCATATCTCTGTTGCTGCCAGATCTGTATTTCTGCTTGTGTGCTGGCCAATGGCTTTGGAATGACTCAGCAGAGCTGAGGATGGATTCTGCAACAACTGCGGGGCTGTTGGAACTGGCTCTTTTCATGTATTGGTGTGGTGCATATTGTTAGAGGGGGTTGGGGCACATATAGGTGGTAATTAAGACTTAGGTTAAAACATGGTGAAGATGGCACCAGGTGGGGATCAGTTAGTGAGGGTCGGAATAGGGTAGGGATGTACACATGGTATAGGGTTAATAGCATTTAGGGATAATGGGTTAGGCGTAGCCAGAATTACAACAGCGTATAGGCCTGGGTGTGGTGAGGTGTGTCTCGTGATAATGGTGATAAAAGGAAAGGGAGCAAACCCAACTCTAGCCTTGCCTGGGTTTTAGCCATTCTTGCCTGATTAGAGTATTTGTTGTTTGATGCTGTATTGAATAAACCATCATTGTCCTAAAGAGGAGCTGGAGTTTGGGTTCATTTAAAGACAAATCTTCAATACTCAAGGACTGGTTGAGAGCAACTGTCATAAATATGAACCAGTTGTCAAGCATCCGAATGTAAATTACGTGACAGTGGGGATGCTACAAAGGTCATAAGTATGAAAAATGGTCATAAACCACACTTTTCAGTGCCATTTTAACTTTGAACGGTCACTAAATGAACTGTTGTAAGTCGAGGGCTACTTCCATGTTTCTCTCCAGAATCTAGCTAAAGAATCTAGCCTCTTTGATCATCCCTTCCCATCCTTTTATGGCTCATTCTGCAAGATAGTATAATGTAAATATATACCAGACTAAAACAAAGAGACCTATGACTTCGTAATGTAAAGTGTTGTTAGGCAAAATTAATTAGGCATAGATTGCTAGTGAGAACATTAAATTGATTTTATTTTATTTATTTATTTATCTCCTTTATAAATAAAGGAGATAAATAAATTTTTATTTTTATTTTTTGACGTTTTAATTTTTTCAGGTCTTACCTGTCTGTTCCTATAGATAGTTAGTGTAATCATGTGTAATAACACAGTTGGAGGGAAACTGTTTTTCACAGGCTGTCAAAAAGGCAAATTTTGTGCTTGGGATAATTAGAAAAGAGATTAAAAATAAAATGCCAACAGGATAATGCCCTGTGTTATATCATCTGGAATACTTTGTACAATTCTGGCTGCTGCATTTGAAATAGAGCTAGAAAAGGTGCAGAAGAGAGCAATCAAATATCCACCTTATGAGAAAGAATATCTGGCACTTTTCAGACTAGAAAAAGGCAACTGAGAGGGAATATTATCAAGATGTGTTTGATCACACATAGCTGTAGAGCAGGGGTCCCCAAACTTGGCAACTTTAAGACTTGTGGACTTGGAGAATTCTGGGAGTTGAAGTCCACAAGTCTTAAGGTTGCCAAGTTTGGAGACGTCTACTGTAGAGGAAGGGTGAGAGAACCTGAGGGTGGATTTAAAAGAGGGATCAACCTAGAATCTCTGTAGCTACAACTGAGCTAAGTCCAACTCGTCCATTGACTCTTATCTAACTCCTACAAAGTGGTGACCTTAGTTGAGAAGATTCCTGTGAAAGGCATGAGTAGCAGTAAATCAGTTCTCTATTATTTGTTTGAATTCACTACTCTTTCTGTGCTGTAGCCCACGTGTTAATATCCAATGCAAAATGAATTAACAATGGGTTATAGCTTTAAAAAGAACAAATGTGATTATACTTCCACACCAGTAGAAATATAGTTTTCACTATAATCTGCATTGTAAATACATTTTTAAATTTTTTTGGGCAATGTATAAGAGTTACAAAGCCAAGGGATAATCAAAGGAATGGAAACTGATAAATCCTATAAACAGTTACTGAGGAAACTAAATATATTTAGTTTTGAAAAAAAGAGGACCAAGATACTATCTTTCATGTACAGTATTTGGGGCGGGGGGAGTGTTTGTCACACAGAAAAAAAAGTTGCCTCAAAATGCAGGATGTGGAATAATACGTTTCTGTTAGCAGCAGGCAAACTCTGCTTCAATCTTAGAAATAAATTATAATGGTAAGCATTAATGCACAGTAGAAATAATTTTCTGTGGAGATTTTGGGCTTTAAGGAGAAGCAGGATAGCCATTTAATTTATATTCCTGAACTGCAGAGGGAGACTTGCTCGGTGGTCTATAGCGGGGGTCTCCAATCTTGGCAACTTTAAGCCTGGCAGACTTCAACTCCCAGGCTTAAAGTTGCCAAGGTTGGAGACCCCTGGTCTATAGTGCTTCTTCCAGTTCTGCAACCCTGACATGATAGAATCCCTGCCTGTGGCCAAATCCTCCGGTGATCCTCATAACTTTTTTTTTCTAGGTTGCTATCATTGAATTTAAAGAAGAATCTAGAATAGTCTAGTCTAGAGAGGAAAATATGGTAAGAAATGACATGGTATTGAAGGAGAACTTCAATTTCCTTGCTATTATTAGTTTGCTTTCCAAAAATACCTTATCAGTGCCATACAGGTAATTTTTGACTTACAATCAGTCATTTAGCAACCAAGATTATGATGACCCCCCCCTCAAAAGCAACCCACCACCCAGTTTTGAAGTTACAGCCACTGGAACACCCCATGGTCATTTACCCTTACCACCAACAGCAGGGACACCCACCTATTCCTCCTATTTCCCCCATCCTGCCCTGCCAGGTCTCTTCATGTCTTGGGTATGTGTTCTGCCCCACTGGGTCCCTGCAGGCCTTGGACTGGTTTTCCACCCCACCGGGGCCCAGACCCTCCTCCCACCCACTCCCTGTCACCAATTGCACACTTATCTTTCAAAAATCTTAGAGCACTAGACCTTGCATTAGGGAAGAAGGGCAGGCTGCTCTGTCCCTCAATATCCTTGGGACCAGAGGTGGTATTCAGCCAGTTTGGACTGGTTCTGGTGTACCGGTAGTGGAAATTTTGACTAGTTTGCAGAACTGGCAAATGCCCCCTCTGCCTGACTCCACCCACCCATCCCCTTACCTCTTACTATATTCCCTTGTTTTTTAGCTCAGCTGATTTGTATGGCAGAGCAGATTGCCACACCTCAGCTGAGTTTAAAAACAGCTCAGCTCACTTCTCAGCTCACACAGAGGTTGGTGCTTGAGCCCTACGTGTGCACAAATCACGCGTTAGGCAACCACGCCAATGGTGGGATTCAATTTTTTTTACTGCCAGTTATGTGGGTGTGGCTTGGTAGGTGTGGTAGGTGAAGGATACTATAAAATCTCCAGTCAGAGGTGGTATTTGTCAGTTCTTTGAACTCAAAATTTCCGCTACTTGTTCTCCAGAACTGATCAGAACCTGCTGAATACCCACGTGCGCGAAGCACACATAGAGGTTGGTCTGAGTCCTGCACGCATGTACATAGAACCGCTCATAGAACCAATAGAAGCAAATTTGGAAACCTACCACAGTTTGGGACATGAAATTGTGTCCTGATGCCAAAGGAATCAGGCTTTGTTTGCAAAAACGAGGATTTTAAGTGGTGTTCTCCCAAGTGGCTTAAAAAACAACAACAAAGCCTTAATTGTATTAATGTTCTTATTTGTTGGAATGCAAAGTTGGATTACTCAAGAGATTTCAGGATTTGTAAAAGCCTTTGCATATTTATTCTTTTGAATGAAATTAAGGATAAAATCAATATTTACATTTGTTTGGTATTTTAAAGACCCTGTTTGAAAACTTCTACTTTGGACTGAGTTTCTGCATATCATAGATTCTTGATTGTGAAACATAGTGAAGTCAAACATAGCGAAAGCTAATATTAAAAAATGTTTACACCAGGCATTGTTTGGCTACTGTATTTCCTACTGAATTCCCAGCAATAATTTCTAATCCACTTCAAAGAAGTTTCTTAAGCAGAAACTCCTTTTATGATGCGGTGGCTCAGTGGCTATGATGCTGAGTTTGTTGATCAGAAAGGGGGGTAGTTCAGTGGTTCAAAACCCTAGCGCCGCGTAACGGAGTGAGCTCCCGTTACTTGTCCCAGCTTCTGCCAACCTAGCAGTTTGAAAGCATGTAAAAATGCAAGTAGAAAAATAGGGACCACTTTGGTGGGAAGGTAACAGTGTTCCATGCGCCTTCGACATTTAGTCATGCCGGCCACATGACCACAGAGATGTCTTTGGACAGCGCTGGCTCTTTAGCTTTGTAACAGAGATGAGCATCGCTCCCTAGAGCCAGAAACGACTAGCATGTATGCGCGGGGGGTCCTTTACCTTTACCTTTTTAGCCTTTTCTAGACCCTTTTATGTAACCTTGGTCAAGCTCAGATTAGAAATCTGATCGCACAACAATTATTCCAAATTGAATTGTAGTTTAATTTAAACCAACTGCCAATTTTTTGTACGGTACTAAAAACTCCTAATCCAAGAGGCATGCCTCCTTACAATTTGCCCTCTGGCCTGCTTCAGCTATTGTTGGGCTTTTATCAGATCCCATTGCAATGCCCTTCCCTCAGCACTTTTATGGGATAGATACTGGCGTCTCCTCCTGGCTCATTGCTTGTGCTTTTGTGGTGATCAATAACACACACCTTTATACTGTAGGAGTTATAGAACGTTGCACCAAAATCTTATTTTTCCCCATCTAGCAGCAATCCCAGGCAATTAGACAGTTTATAGCTCGATTTTCTAGTTGCTGATAAAGTTTATTTATACAACCTACAATGTTGTTGTAAAGTTTTGTTATTTAGCACCCAAACTTCCACAGGAAGATTTAAGATGGATTGCTGTGTATGCTATTTGTTTTTATCTATTTTGGTTTTCTTTTTCTTTCAGTTTCTGTTTTATTTGCTCACCAAAAGCAGTTATAAATCACATTGAAATTGACTTGTGTGTATGTTTGCAGTTTGAGTTGCTCAAGAGGGAGATGTCCATCAGAAGACAGTAGCTAATGTGTACAAAGAAAAAGGAAGGAAGATATATCCAATTAAGACTTGAACTTATATAAACTCTTGGAAAGTATTGATTTAAACATAAATTAGATGTGGATTTTCTGTCCATTAAAGCTTATCTTCTTTGTTGTGAAATATGGATCAATACTGTTGTCCTCAAATATTATAGATGCCGGGTTCAAGTACAGAAGTTTTAATAACATAAATTCATGGCACACATCAGATGGGGGTTTTTTCGTTCTAATTATTTATTTAAACTCAGGCACTTTGGCATCCTCTTTATAATATTAGGCCAGTATTATTAATCCCATGTTTAGGTGGTGTGTATTATTTCAATTAAAATAATAAGAAACCACTTAATAAAATTAGAATAATAAGCATTTTTAAGGGATTCCCTGAGATTGTTTTTTTAAAGCTAAAAGAAATGTCCCAATTTTAAACCATCACTCTAGAGAAGAAAGGAATGTTAATTTCTCCATATACCACTTTTTCTCATTTGAATTGCTCTCCAAGAACAGCTATTTCTAAATTCATTTGCTCTGCCGTTAATATTCTATGCTGCATTATTTCTTCTGGCCTTGGTTAAAGCCATGGAGGCAAGTTAGATTAAGCAGGTGATCTTGATTGTGCTATTTAGGGTTAAATATTCAACTGGAAATTAACATAAATTGCTTTGTTGATTAGGCAAGACAAGTATGCTAAATTCTGGGGTGACTGGGAGCAGGTTATTTAAACATCTGTAAAAATCAATGAATAGGCATCACAGAATTTGTGCTATGTAAGTCAGCTAATGATGCCTTATAAATTATGATGGGTAAATGACGCACAGGAGTAGGTCACAGAATTTTAGTACATTTAATCTATAAAATCTTAATAAAATGTACAGTATGGGGCCTGGGATCCAGAATGGGACACGCTATCTGAGTACCTTGTTTCTCTCCTGCTAAATAAAAACTCTGAGATTTACAGTAATGTGCAATAGACTTTTTAAAACTCTTACTTAAATTTTATGTGCAGTCTTGGGATCTTGGGATTAGCTGGAAAGGGTTTCATTTCCTGATATGTTACAGCTACTGAATATTTTTTTCTCCTGAGAGGACATGAATTGGTTTCATAAACCTGTATGATGAAGTAGGATCAAAGAGGAAAGATTGTTATCTATTTAAGGTGAAAGATACAACTCTGGACATGTTCCATTCTTATTTTATCTATGTAGCTCCATCTCCTATCTCTTACCGGAACAACTAATAAATTATAATCTGTTATAACAGCTGACAGATAGCAGTGCAGGGAGGAAGTGATGGAGGAGGAAGAAGAAAAGAGGATTCAGTGAGAGCAGGAATCACTTTGATTTAAAGACAGTACAAGTTTTCCCACTGATGAGTGACAGACATCATATTACTTTACAATTCATTCGGTTTCCTTGAATTTATCTTTGGTGCTTCGTACAGGAGTTCCAAATGGCATACATTCCATTCCATCCTCCACTTTTCTCCTACATCAAAAACCTTGTGATATATTTCCGCAGGATGCAGAAAACTTGGCAGTCATTATAGCCTAGTCTTTCCTACCGGCGCTCACTAATTTGGCTTTATTTCCTTGGAATTATTTCCTGTGGAAAAAAAATTACAGATATTTGAACAAGCAAAAGCCTCCAGTGTAGCTCTAAAGCACTGACTTTGGAATTATTCCATCAAAAATTGGAAGGGTTACAGATGTTTATTTTCTCAGATTAGTTTATGGGAAAATGTATACCGTACATACATACTGGATAGACACACATGCACGTTATTCCCTTTCTAATTTCCACCCCATACATTTCCCTTCTGTTCTTTAAACCTCATGGGGCTTGCATTTTTTGAGGATTTTATCAATTGCATCCAACCTCATTTTCCAATTATCTTCCAATCCCTGAATATTATTTTTCTGATCTATTCCCCTCATTGAACTGTACTTACTTTACAATTTGCTGCAAATCATTCTGGCATGAAAACAACATTGCCTGCATGCAAAAGTACACATATATTCATATCTCCAGCCAACATACTTGTAACAGCACAATAATAATTCCTTATATGTTTATCCATAGAGTTCTTTGTCTTATCCAAAACAGCCATCAAATTTGACTTCATTTTGGAAACAATGCAATGTGCTAACATTTATAGCAACATAATAAAAAGGAGACTAAAATCAAATATTTTGTACTTCTTTTCTAACTTAATTCAAGCCATTTGATGAATGGCTGGTATAGATGAAACTGCATACATGGAACTGTGACTCAGGAGAGGCAAGATATTCCTAATTTATCTAGAAGTAGTTGGGTTAGAAGAAATAATTAGGTCAGGCAGAGAGCAGCATTTTGCTCTTCATAAAAGCAGTCTGATTTTTTTCCCCCAGGTGTCTACCTGAGTGTGAAAACAGGACATGTTGCTGATTTATAAGCTTTATTGAGCTTATAAAGCTTTTATAACCTTTATTCCTTAAGGTAGTTGCATTTATTTTTTGGGCTTGCACCAAGATGGTGTGCTTTAATGAGCAGAAAAGCTGCACTGCACTTTCATGAGGCCCAGTGCACTTTTTCGGAATAGTTTTTGAAGCATGCACTGCCCTAGTAATCATAACTTGTTCACACTGTTCCTTTAAAAATGGATTCAAATTTCTAGTAACTTAGAATGCCACAAACAGATTATTCCCTGAGGTTACTTGTGTGTTTCATTTGTTGGCTTGGTACCCAGTTCTTTCCTGGGCATACTTCATAGATTTTGAAATGACAGATTTTTCAGCTGCTCTTTGAGGAACCCTTTCTCTCTGTGGTGGCAAGCTGAAAGAGAGCTTTGTTTTTAATGGCTGGAACTTTTTAGCAAGGAAGTTCAGGCAGGCTAGTTCCCTCCTTATTATGTTTGCTGCTGGCAAGCAAACATTTTGTTAATACTGGCAGCGTTTTGACACCTGAGCTGATCTGTTTGCTGAAGGAGGTGGCCTATATTTTTCTTTTTTTCTACCTTAATTTACTTTCCCTTATGATAGTGCTTGTTATCTTGACCACTTTATTTTCAGGCCTCTTGAACACTGTTTTGGAAGGGAAAGTGGGATAAAAACTTTAAATAAACGGTAGGGTTTTGTTAACTTCGCTTATCACTTCAGCAAAAGAAGAATTTATTTATCGGGAATTCAGTGTGTGCTGGTTTCAACTGGTGATAGCAGTAATTAACCATTTAGATAAGCAGATTTCTATCAGGCTTTGTATGATTTGGATATACAGGAACATCTTGGTCAAATACAATTTTTACTTTGCTCCCTCATCAAATAGCATGGAAATGCTGTAATCAAAGAGCCGATTGTGGTGCACTTCTGTTATTACTGGGTAGCAGGCATAGTATCTAGCCCAGCGCAGACACAGACAAAGTGGCAGTGCTTAGTTACTATGGTGACCACCTTGGGTATGACTTTTCAAATAGGAATAGACTTTATAATAGAATATTTCAGTTCATGTTCCTGGAAAGAAGCGGCAGATTTTATAAGTAAGCTGCAACCATCTTAAATGACAATTAACTTTACTGCAAGGTTTTTAATTGTTTGGATTTTTCTGTACATGTTTTAATATATCAATTAGCTTTATGTTATGTACTTTACCATCTGTTGAATAAAAGACTGCAGTTATAAAACCTGTAGTAATTTTATTGAAAGCAATGGTTGTGTTGACTTTGTGAGGTAGACCAGAGCTGGAAACAGACTCCGTAGAAAGACTAGAGGTCTTCTTCATTGAAATTGGTTGCAATTGCAATAATGGCATTGTGCAAGCCTGGTTGTAATTTACCTCCCCTTATTTTAACTTTTATCAAATAAACTATTGTCTTGGTTAATCATTTATTTATTTATTTATTCGTTTTTTTTATAGCCACCCATCTCAACCAAATGACTGGGCAGTTTACAGTTCCAAGTACTACAATTTTATTTCCTTTTTAATTGTTAAAACTTCAGCCAGCTTCTTTTGAATATCCAGTAAAACGTTCTTATCTGAGTCATTCTCTTGACTTGTCACCTGTATTTCCATTTTAAATGCCTTCTCTGTTTATAATCCACGCTTTAATATTTTTGATTCTGCATCAAGCAAGGTTTGTTTGACATCTTGATTAACACTGGATGATTGTCTATGCATAGAAGCATACATTGGTACTGTTACTGCAGTTATTAATTCTTCAAAGTTCTCCTCTAATTTTTAAAAGCTTAAGCTTTTTGTATCATTTTGTAAATTCTAGTACCAATCAAAACTTTTGGTTTACACTTTTTTTGCCCAGAATCTTTAATTCCCCAATAATGTTCAATTTAAAACATAATCTAATATATGATACGATTTATACAGTAGACAAAATAACTGTTTACTTTATATAGTTAGCTCCAAAATCTTAATATATAAGTTTCAAAATTCCAAAATTTTTAGTAGTAGCACTTGTAAATGCATTGCAATCAAAAGACCTAGTATGATTTTTTTTTATTTAAGTGAGAAATCTAGAGCTTTTCATGCATTTCAGGGTAGTTTTATTCGCATAGTCAAATGCAAATGTTTTGATCCGCTGCTCAGTCATTTGTATAACATTTCCAAAGTGCCTGATTTCTTCATTCCTCAAAGTCACATTCTGACTAACGCTAAAGGAATCAGAGAGTTAGCCTAGTGTAAGTGGAAAAGCCAAGTACTTTAGCAGTGGCGAGATTTATTTTCATTTTAGATTCATTTCTATCATGGAACATTACTGCCAAAAGTTATGCCTGCACATATGGGATTAGATGTCAGATTTTAAGACCACAGTTGCTTGTTTTTCTTTCTTTCTTTCTTTTTTTGAAAAAAAAGAAATCCAAGAAATAATTTGGGATACTGATTGCTGGGTCAGTAAATTCAAATGTTACTATGTCTTACTGCTTGCTTGCTTATTTATTTAACATTTTTTCTTTCCACTTGGAGGACACTCATTATATATGTGCTTATAAGATCAGCACTGAGAAAGGAGAGGGAAATAACCCAAGATAATAACAATCTCTTATTGTTGTCTATTGTCTATTTAAGAGCTATACTAAGATACACTAAGAGCTATGTGCTTGCAGGAGCTGGTGTACCTGGGTGAATGCTTTTCTTCCTTGTCCTCATATGTCTAATTCAGAAGGTGCATTGTTACCTCCAAATTTAAGTTGGAATTTTTGTTCATCACTTTGCACTTTAGGTAAACTTTTAAATGAACAGATAGGTATTTATTTGGTACTTTGTAGAAAATAGCAATAGGTAGTATTTTTAAAGGCTGCTTTAATTAGGGTATTTGTATAATCAATGTGGAACACAGTGTCTTCCACTGTGTAATCAGTGGAACAACCTGCCTCTAGAAATTGTGGAGGCTCCAACACTGGAAGTTTTTAAGAAGAGATTGGACAACCATTTGTCTGAAATTTGTCTGTATAGAGTTGCCTGCCTGTTGGACTAGAAGACCTCCAAGGTGCCTTCCAACTCTGTTATTCTGTTATTTATGTCTTCCTAGTTGTCGGGCGAGCCAGCCATTCAGAGTTCTGATTGCATATCTAGATTTGAAGCAGTTCAAATCTACATTAAATAGAGCAAGGGACGTGCACAGGGGTGGGATTCTGTGGGCGTGGCTTAGGTGGTGGGTGTGACTTGGTCATGTGACTGGGTGGACATGGCTTGGTGGTCATGTTATTGGCTGGGTGTGGCCAACTCAATATCATTCACATCGAGGCATGCATCTCCTCGCCTGGCCTCTCATGACTGTGGGGATGCTGCAACAGGCGTAAGTGTGAAAAATGGTCCTAAGTCACTTTTTTCAGTGCCATTGTAACTTTAAGTGGTCACTCCACACAAGCAAAGTACCAGCAAAGGAGGGGGAAAAAACTCCAGAGAAGTTCCTGAGACAGGAAGTCTAGTCCTGCCAAGAATGTAATAAGGGTTAACGGAGAAGCAGTTTCTGTAAGCAACACCAGAATGTTTCCTTCCTACCTTCCTTACAGGATTAGACCAGTAATTTCTTCTAACAACCGATTCTCCGAACTGCTTAGAATGTTAACAACCGGTTCTAGCGAATAGGTGCGAACTGGTAGAATCCAACCCCGGATGTGCATCTCCAAACAGCCTCCTTAGATATTGGTGGTTTCTCTTCAACATTTCAAAGCCATTGATACACTATGGAGGCAATAAACATTTTAGCCTTGTCCTCCATAAATCGCATGTTTGCCACAGTTATCTCACTCAACCTTATAAGGATTGCTTGTTAAGTGAAGCTTCATTCCAGCTGCTGAATTGGACAGATTATCTTGTGCCCATTGCTTAACATAGAATTGATGAACTCCAGTTTGATATTTTCTGTTGTTCAGACTGATTTTTCAATCTATAACTATGCCTACCCACCCACCCACCCACTCCCCATTTCAGGATGACAGCCGGATGATTGAAGATGTACAAGCAGACAAAATAGAAAGCCTGGAAAGAAAATATGTGGAAGCAATTAAGAGGCTATGGGAGGATCCAGGCATCCAAGAGTGCTACCACCGACGGAGAGAATACCAATTGTCAGACTCAGCTAAATAGTAAGTATAGTAATCTTTGCAAACTTCACTTTGGCTTTTTAAACATATTTATTATTGCTTATTTATTGCTTTGTTGTATGGAATGTTAATGAATAGATTTTACTACGTGTGCATGTTCGGTTTTTATGATCTTGAACAGTTAATAAAACATAGTTGAAACAAATGCATGACAGGATCACATAGTGTTTCTCTGGTTGGAACTGGAAATTCCTCCACCCCCCCTTCTTTTCCTTTTTGGGGGAGTCCTTGGAGGGCTGCAGTGGGCTTGTTGACCCAGCGACATCATTGGAGGCTCAAAGTTGAAGGTTTTAAGTCTCTTTTCAGAGTTTTGAGGGCATTGAGTTTACCCCCAGTTTTGATAAGATTTCCAGAAGCCTGATTTTTTTTTTTAATTAGAAAAGAAATATTGCTATCGAAAAATATAATTGTAATGCCAAATTTTGATCACATTGTTTTAGGTGACTGTCATAAATATTTTTGTTTTTCTGTGTGAGGGATATGCATATAAAATGTTTCCAGTAGATTGTCCTTCTCAGTTAAATAGATATTACAGATTCCTCCTGTACATTATCTAGCTAGCTGTAGAATAATTGGATATTTGATCTTTGAAGTCATCATCATCATATCATCGTCATCATCATCATCATCATCACCATCATA
Organism: Pseudonaja textilis; assembly: GCF_049901715.1. Classification (NCBI taxonomy): domain Eukaryota; kingdom Metazoa; phylum Chordata; class Lepidosauria; order Squamata; family Elapidae; genus Pseudonaja; species Pseudonaja textilis. The sequence goes on along the minus strand of NC_141991.1, from coordinate 194,729,722 downwards.
TTCACCTTACACACTTTGCTCCCCAAAGGAACTCTGAATGCATACAAGGAATTGAATTTAAAAACAGAAATAAAGTAATACGAAGATGCACATATTTCAGATCACATCAGGGAACATATGGGAAAGAATTAGAGAATTAGAGTTACAGATCACTTTATATCATTCCTGCCAGAGAAGTCCAACCTTCAGGGCTGTTCAGAACATATAGGCTTCAGAGGGAGGATATAGAGCAGTGGCAGATATAGGGAAGCATTACAGCTGTCTGCAATCTTCAAGAAGTAAGATTTCCACAACAGCATCCTGATTCTGAATACATTTTCAATCCTTTTTGTTTGTTTGTTTTTGCTATATTAGCTTTCATGTGAAATATCACTTTTAGTCTCTGTTGGATTAATCCAGGGGTCTCCAACCTTGGCAACTTTAAGCCCGGAGGACTTCAACTCCCAGAATTCCCCAACCAGAATTCTGGGAGTTGAAGTCCTCCGGGCTTAAAGTTGCCAAGGTTGGAGACCCCTGGATTAATTTATAATAACATGAAATGCTTTCTAATGGCATGAACTAAAAAGATGTGTGACTTTGATTTTGAAGTTTCCTTTCAGATTTAGAACGTATTGCTATGCCATCGTTTGTGCCAAATGAGCAAGATGTCCTTAGAGTGAGAATACCAACCACTGGAATAATTGAATATCCTTTTGTACTACAAAAAGTTTCTTTTCGGTAAGTCTATCCTTAAGGCCTTCTCTTAGTCATCATGACCATATGTCCAAAATTGCACCAATTGTTTTCAGTAAATGGATAACTAAAGAAAATACATACGATTAGATTAATCCTCTCCAATCTTGTTTGCTATTATGCTGCATCTATTTTCATCTGTAAATAAAGATTTCAGAATCATAGAATCAGAACTTAAAAAATATCATTTAGGAGATCAAGTTCAAATTAAAATGTCCATGGTGGAAGGCTAACCTGCCTTTGTTTGATCATATTCAGTGAAAAGAAGTATGCCTTCTGTGATTGGTTCCATTGTTCATCTGTGCTTAATTTAAAAGTCTTATTTCCTAATCTAAAGGTAAAGATTTCCCTGTCAGTTGTGTCTGACTCTAGGGAATGGTACTCATCTCAGTTTCTTGGCCGAGGGAAACAGCATTGTCCAAAGACAATTTCCATGATCATATGCCAAAGGTGCACAGAAAGCTGTTACTTTCCCACCAAAATGATATCTATTAATCTACTTGCATTTGCATGCTTTCAAACTGCTAGGTAGGCAGGAGCTGGAGCAAGGAATGGGAGCTCACCCCATTGTGCAGAGCTTGGGTTTTGAACCCGGGCTCTCAGCTCTCCAACTGACAAGCTCAGTGTCTTTAATTGCTGAGCCATTGTACATCGTATTTCCTAATCTATAAACAACTAAACTGTAGTTGTCCTGACCTTTAACTGAGTGAAACAGTGCGTCATAAGGCAATGATTTTTGAATAAGGTACCTCAGCTGGACTCACAGAATGTGCCCAAGATCCAAGACCCATGATTCTTGAGGAATGAAGTTATGACTGATTTAGTGCTATTAGTTGCTGCTGCACTTCTGATCTGCTGCAATCACGTGAATTTCCTTTCAGTAGTCCATGATAGTTTCCCAGCCAGTCTTGCAATCCCTTTCTGTCCCCCCACCCCCCCAACAGCCATAGTATGGGTAGCAGTAGGAACTGTTTTTCTGAGTTTCCTGAAAGCTGCTATTGCCCATTTCAGCATCTTCCACATTTGGACACACTTTATTTAGTGTATTAGAAAAATGATGTTTGCACTATGCACCTTCACTGATTCTGTTTTACCGGTAGTGCAGCGGCCATTAGGAATGTGTGTTGTGGAAGAGTTGTAGAGATGGGATGAAGTTACACATTATTTGATCCAATAGAATTGGTACCCATAAAGCTCAGATAACTTGAAATAACTTTTCCATCATTTTAGTGGAACATATTTACCTGTTAATTTTCCCAAATGTAAAATGTAAAAATCAATTGTACAAAAATCAATATATCTTTCTAGCAAAGTGCAGCCTCAAAGTTGTTGCTTGGTGAAGTGTTTTACAGGATGATTAGTGATTTATGCCTCCTTTTTACAGAATGGTAGATGTTGGTGGACAAAGATCAGAAAGGAGGAAATGGATTCACTGTTTTGACAATGTGACCTCAATTATATTTTTAGTTGCATTGAGTGAATATGACCAAGTCCTGGCAGAATCCCATAATGAGGTAGGAAAAAGAAAAATAATTGCTGTCATAAATAGTTATTCAATACTCATGTGTATATCTTAACAGAAGTTACCATGGAAGGGTGATATTTGTACCAGTTATCTAGGTGGGAAAAGGGAACTTGAGGGATAACTGCCCAATTATGCCCTTAACAGAAAAACTATACCAGTGTAATTGGCTTGGACTTCTGGCAGAGGTATATTCATGTTCAACAAAAATAATAAAACATCCATAGTTGGAAATAAATGAATGTTTGTTATTATTTATTATTAATGTTTATTAATAATAAATACATGAAATGAATAGCTTCACTTAATGATCACAATTGAGTGTGAAATTTTGGTTGTAAATCACTGTGATTGTTAGGTGGGTCACCATATGACTTGATTTGATTTTACAACTGTTTTTACAACAGTTTATAAAATGAGTCACCACAATTCTTAGGCGAATGACATGATCGTTTAGTAAATCCATTTTTCAGAATGGGCTTTTTTTTGGCCAGGAACTAACTGAAACTGGCAAAAAACATTGCAAAATATGATCACAGGACTGTGGGGGTCGTAAATGTGAGCTAGTTACCAAGCACCCAAAATGCAATCATGTGACCATGTGTGCGTGCGTGGCATGTGTGTGTGTGTGCACATGTGGCAATCATAACTTCAAGAAAGGGATTAAAACCTGGGGAGGTTGGAGTCTGCAATAACTTTGAATAATCTTTAAGTGATAGGTCATTAAACGAGGACTACCTGTAATCAGCCACAAAATCAAACCTAGTGGCATCTCAATCAAGACATGTTCTCTGGAAGAGTATAATTTTTAGCATCTTCAAAGAGCAATCAAGGGAACATAGCTGAGCTCTGCAGGGAAGCTGTTCCAAAGAAGGATCACTTCCTCAAGAGCAATGCCTCTGAGATGAGTCAGATGGGTCAAGTCTGGTTGGAGGATATGGTCCTGGAGATACCTAAGCATCAAATGCATTCATAGGTCAAACCAGAATATTGAATTATTCTAAAAGCTGTTTGGAAACAATCAGGTATTGCGTAATGTTATCCTTACCACTTGTGCTGGCTTAACACATAGAGGTGTCAAACTCTATTTCATTGAGGGAAGCATCAGGGTTGTGTTTAACCTCAGGGGGCGGGGTTGGCATGGCCAGCTTGATGTTACTTGTGCCGGGAGCACCTATGGTGACTCAAGCGCCCTGCCAGCCAAAACGGGCTCACAAGCTCTGACCAGATCCAGTCCTCAAGCCTTGAGTTTGACACTCCTGATCTACACTATCTGAGGCTCCTAAGTGATCTTCAGAGACAATCATATGTACAAAGTGATAAAGGCCCGAGTTACTACAACAGAGACCTCCTGCTCAAGTTAGAGCCGCAGTTGGTGCACCAGCATGAGCTGGTCAAAGATCCTCTGCCAATATCTTCCATTTGTCAACTGACATTAGCTTTGAGTATCCCCTAACTCCTCCTTCAGTCTCTCTGTTCCTCCCTACTAATGATTTTTCAGAACTTACAATCTACATCATCCAAAGCATTCCACTATGAGCCAGCCTCCAGGAATTTTGTACAGGTAGACTTTGAGTTATAAGGGCAATTGGGACCACAATTTCCATCATTAAGCAATAGAATCATAAAGCACAATGTCATGTCATTGCATTGCTTAACGATAGCAATCCCTGTAGTGCCCATGGCCATTGTTAAGAGAAGATTGTGGGTTAAGTGATCTCCGCTTCACAGCTTCTAACAACCAAAGTCAGCAGGGAAGCCAGCAGAAATGTGCAAATCTCTGGTAGATTGCAAGCAGGCCAGCAGGCAGGTAAACGACTGTTGCTGAGTGGGAGAGAGTGCATGAAGGTGTGCAAATGTCCTGGAAGGCAGACAGGTGGCTTGGGAAGTGAGTGCAACAAAATGTGGGATGGCTGCTGCCGGGTGAAAGTCAGAGTGAGCTGCTGGGGAGGTATGGCACAAATGCAGCAAGGCATGGAAGGTGTGCAAGGGGGAATAACTGGGACAGACTTGGGATGGCTGCTGACAGGCGAAAGTGATCAAGTAGCTAGGGAGGCACGGCATGAGCTCAGCGAGACGCGGAGATGGTGTCTAAGGGGTTGGGAGAGTGTGTGAGCATAACAAGGCTCACGGAGGATGCATGAAGGTCCGGGGATGAGTGGCCAGCAAAGCAGGTCATGAGGGCAGAGGGTGGGGCATGTTACATGGGTGGAGGGAGGCTAATCTGAGCAATTTACAGTACAACCATGCCTGCCAGCTTCCCCATTGACTTTGCTTGTGGGAAACTGTCAGGGAGGGTTGCAAATCGGGATCGTGTGACCTTGGGATCCTGCAACCATCGTAAGTGTGAGCTGATTGCCAAGCGTCTAGGTCGCAGCCACATAACTATGGTGGTCCTGGGATGATAGGAACATTGAGAAAGGTCATGACTACCACCCTGTGTTGTGGTGACTTCGAAGCTTATTGAATTGTCATTAACCGAGGACTACCTGTATCACAATTCTACAGTCCATTGCAATCCTCCAGCACAGGTAACTAACAATAACTGTAAAGCACTCATAATAAACATTTACAAGGAAGTGGCCTGCTATCAGGAAGCACCTTGATCTTGTAGCAGTGCTCATCTTAGTAATTCTTTGGTTGCAAGAATTACACATGGATACATATGGATTGCATATTATTAATCACACACAAACATCACCACTCCTGGGACAGAATACTTGTTTTCTTGCCAACTGTGCCTTCTGGAGGTGGTCTAGTAGTTTTCTGGAAATCTGCCAGCATTAAACATGTCCTCTTCTGGGAGGACACTTCTCCAAAACTATTGCACTATCCCAAAAAGAAATAGATCATTGTGTTCCTGAGGTGATGGGGAGGAAGTTCCAGTGTTCCCAGGAACATTCTGTCCACAGGCCAGTGAAGTTTTCCCATCTCCACATGTCTATTTTAAGATGTGCAACAGAGTTTATGGCATTGTCTTGATAGCTAATATAGTTGCCCAAATTAATTACATTTTGTGTGTATGTCAGGATGCAAAAAATGGTAGAGTACATTTTGTTTTGAGTATTAAATGAAGGTATTTTAATTTTTGAAGATAACCTATTTAAAAATGCTTCTTTGTTCTTTTATACTTCTCTTGTAGAATCGTTTGGAAGAAAGCAAGGCCTTATTTAAAACAGTAATTACCTACCCTTGGTTTCAGGATTCTTCAATCATCTTGTTCTTAAACAAAAAAGATATTTTAGAAGAGAAAATTATGTATTCTCATTTAATTAACTATTTTCCCCAGTTCCGAGGTAAATGATTATTCTAAATAGGGCTTATCTCTGTTATGCAGGGGTACAATTTCTTCTATTCACTTACACAATTGGCACTATCTTGGTAAAACCTGTCAGCTATCATGGTTTTCCTGTGTTATTTTATTACTTGGAATACTTTGTATTATTGTAATTGAAGTTACACATCATCAGATTCTAATCCTAACAGATGGATACTGATGCTAGAATAAAAAGTTATCATCTGTTCAATCCAGCATGTTTGAAAACAATGGACTGGATTACACTAATAAACATTGAGGGCAACGGGAGAAGGGAATGGCAGAAGGTAATTAGAGCTGGGATACCCACCCCCTAGGCCACGGCCCATTACTGTGCTGTGAGCCATTCAGAACTGGGCCATGAAAGCAGCAGACAAGCATGCATGTAGTTGTTGGCCTCTCCACGGAACCATCCCCTCCCCCTCCACCCCGGCCAGTCCGCAAATCCGGAAAGATTGGGGAACTCTGGGCTAGATGGAACAAACATCAATTTTGGCAAACTTCAGGAGATAGTGAAGGATAAGGAGAACCTAGTGTGCTATGGTCCATGAGTCCCAAAGAGTCAGACATGATTTAGCTACTGAACAACTAATAAATATAAAAACATATTTGGATGGGTTTCTCAATCTGGGTTTCTCAAGTTATCAATTTTGATTTCGAACAGGACCCAAACAAGATGTCAAAGCTGCTGGAGACTTCATTCTGGAGTTATATAAGGATCAGAATTCAGACAAAGACATCTATGCCCACTTTACATGTGCCACAGACACCGAGAACATTCGATTTGTCTTTGCAGCTGTTAAAGACACCATCCTTACTCGGAATCTAAAGGAATTCAACTTGACATGAATAAAAGGGAACCAGCTACATACATTGACTATAACGCAATTTTATTTATTACTTATATTCTGTGTTAATAGATTTTTAAAGAAAGATTATTTGTGTCCTTGCTGAATATGGAAGGGTACTTCGAATAAATTTAGAACTTTTTAAGGCATAGATTTTGAATAGCCTGCTTTTAAATTTTTGGAGATTTGTGAGCATTTTGGTCATAATCACAGAGATCCTTTCATAATTTATAATAGATGTGCATTTAAACCTAGCGAGGCCACAAGAATGAGTTTAAGACATTATTTAGCAGAAAGAGGTGTGCTTAGATTTGAGTAATTACTTATTAAATCTGCTTTTAATGGTACTTTTCTCCTTGTAGTGAAAAATCAGCCTTAACAGGTGGCAGCAGTTGGTTGCTCCTTTTTAGGCTCAAAAAAACCAAAATCAAAGCCTAATTATTACTTGGGTGTGAATTATCTAATCCTCCCAGGTTAGATTTTTTTTAAAAGCCAAAACTGGTCTGATGAACGGACTAACAGTCTTCACATACTGTTCCTGTTGAAATTTGCATGAAGTTACCATGAGCTGAGCTTCATTGAAGAGTACTTAGTTTACTTGCAATTAAACGATGGATATTAAAGAGGCTGCTTGTATATCTTTTTACTTAATGACAGGCAACTACAACTGACAGGTGCTTTTATGGAAAACTTTGACGCTTTAATATCATTTGCATTAATATTAATAGGTTAACAAACCAAAGGCAGTTGTTTGAAGGACCCTCTCTTCCCAATTACATCTATCTGTCAGGAAGGGTGCATTATGGGTCCATTCTGCTAAGAAGTTCCATCTGAAGGGAGCCTAAATATGAGTCTTTTCTGCTGCGGTTCCTGTCCTCGAGCCCAAGTGAGGTTGGCTCTCTTCCTATTCCAGCTTTCTGAAAACTCTGTAATAAAACATGGTTTTCCCAACAACTTTGAGGAACCCATAGGGAGCATGTAAGATAGCCCCACTGTACTTAGAATATTGATATTCTCCCACAACCTTGGTCTCTTATTTGTGTTTAATTTTTTTAAATTATTGTTATATTTGTTTTTAATCATTTGTTGACTGTATGCTGCTCAGTGACATGGGTAGCTATATAAATTTGCTAAATAAACAGTGGCTTTCTATGATTGTTTATAACTTGAATAATAATGCTTTGATTCTCCATTTGATCCCTTTTAAGAAAAATGTTTCACCTATTCAAAATCTTTTATAGCTCACTTACTCTACAGCAGCCCACAACTGGATCAATAAAAGCAATCTTCGTTTTCAAACTTTACAATCTCAGTCACTCAATACAGAGGGAATGAGGCAGGGAAGGGAGATAAACTATTTGGGCAGCAATCAGAGGCGATTCAAGGAAAAGCAGGGTAAGCTGCTTCTATTGGCGGGGCCTCTATAGTGCTGCCGGAACATGGTGGTCGCTAGGTGACAACTGTGGACCGGAGACCATGTAATGTTGCAAGTTTGGCATCATTTTAAGCAAACTGTCCTCAATTTTTTGTTTGTTTGGAGAAGGTAAAGTGGCAGAAAATCAGCGATGGCCAGATCTGTGTGAATCCACGGTCCTTCTCAATGCAGACGTATGTTATTGTGCTAATTGAGGAAGAGAACGGTTGAAATTAAGAAAAGTTTGCTTATGAGACGGTGGTGGTAAGGTAAAGCTTTATTGCGAAACGGCATTTGATAAAAACCCTCTGAAATAATTGCTTGCATCTCCGTTAATTTAAAAAAAAAGAGCAAAAAATGATTGGGCGGTATATTAAAATTATTGACCCATCAACTGTATTATGTAATTTAATTTCCACAGTCACATTTTTCCCTCTGAGGATTTTTGTTTAATCTAGAAAAGAAACCTTCCCAATACCTATAAATATATCTGTCTATACAGCGGCATGAAAGTTGTGCCATGATGGTAATTATAAAGAGCCGACAGTTCATACATTTTTAAATTAACTAAATTTAATTTAGTTAAAACAGACTCCACAAAAGCTTATAAACAGGTTTCAAAGTTTAAATGTTGCCCCTTAGTCATGTGACTGCATTTTTAGCACTTAGCAACTGGCTACACTTTTGGCAGTTTGCAGCATCCTGCAGTTGTGACCATGATTCATGACTGCGGGAAACCAGCATTTCCTTGTAATTTCCAGCAAAAAACAATCCACAGCAAACAATGGATTTGCTTAATGAACCTGGTGTTTGCTTAAAGATTGTAATGAAAAAGATTTTTTTTAAAAGGGTCTGGTTACCTACTTTACAACTGTCATAATTTACAATTGTAATTGCCAGGCTTAATTATGGTCATAATTCCATAACTACCCGTAAATAAATTTCTCTACCTAAACATAGATTTGGTTGTGAAACAAGTATTCTTGGTTCTTTGCTCCCCTCTATCCAAGCTGATTTTTTCTTCTCCTTTTATGGTCCTTCAGCAACATCCTTGAATTACTGAATGAAATGCAGCCTAAATACCTAACAAAACATTTTGCATATGTGCCTATTTGATAACTTTTAAAATAAACAGAGCAGATATGATGAGAATTTAAAAACCACATCCAAATAAGGTCAAATGAAACAATGTAAAAGCTATATATGTATTTATTGTATATCTTTAAAGATGCTATATAGTTGGCCTTACCGTACAATTAATGCAGCGACTGAAAATGCTCAAGTGTGTGATGTGAAGTCAGAGACCCTAGATGTGTATCACAAACTTGAGCCACACAATATAAATTATACTTTGGCATTTCTGATAGTTTAATTTATAGGAGTTATATAAAGAAATAAAAGATTGGAACAATGCAATGGGGTTAGGGTACTTGCCTCAAGCAGTTACATAAAGCATATCAGAATATATTATAAATACATAACACATAAGGTCACACTGGGCATGCCATTTACTTTATTCAGCTTTTACAACAAAGCTACAGTTTGATTAGTTTAAGCACCACTAGCAAAGACTAGTTTTCCTCTACCACAATTCTTCAAACAATCTGGAAAGAATATTCTGGCAGCAGACATTTATTGTATGCATCAAACTATTCAAATCTGTATTAGGCAATATATTTTATGTGCATTTGCATTCCATTTCTCTTTTATGAAGTAGCCTCTGTCATAAAGGGGGGGATAGGCAGTGTTTATTTGCATAGTCTTAAAATTAACATTGTGCAATAATTTTCCCCATCCTGATATTGTATGTGTGTGTATATATGCACTTTGATGAAAGTTTTAACATTACTTTATTAAATATTCTGTAATGAGCCATGGATTCCCTGTACATCCCCACCCCAAATCATAGGGATGTTCTTAGATAAAATCAAGGGTTTGTTACCACTTTGGATCCAAAGCTGAAATGATACTTCAGAGTGGGTACAAAAACACATGTGTGCATTTTCCTGCAGTTCTTCAGCAAGTCCAAAAGAAGACACAGCTTCTTTAAGGAGATGCCAACAGGACATGTTCACTCTGAAACATGCTTGTGACTTCATATCCAAAATGTAACTCATTCTTAAGTGAAAAACTATGATTCAAAGCTAATACAGTACTTCGGAGTGTGCACAAAAACACATGCATTTTCCTGAAGCTCTTCTGCAAGTCCAGAAAATGTCAGTTTCTTTAAGAAGGGCTGACCTATGGGATATAAGCCCCATTCATCTGAAACATGCTTTTGACTTCAAACCCAAAATACAGCTCATGCCTAAATGAACTAGTACTTTAAATTGCCATTCAACAACATTTCTTATTTTGTTTGATAGCTATTTGCTTAATTGTGCGATACCAGAACATTTTGTTAATTTTTGTATTATATAAAAATGTGATTATTAAAAATGGTGTTACAGTACCATAAGCTTATCTGTATAAAAAATTAAATCACCTCATTATATACATATATATATCTATATCTATTAGTAAACAAAAAGCTTCTCCAACAAAGCAAGGTCAGCAATGTAATATCAGAATATCGGAACACCGCTGGTTGAATCAGTCTTCCTGAATTAAACTGAATTTCAGTGAATATTAATTAATGTGATATATCATTACAATATTACCTTTAAATAAACACTGAACAAAAGGAGTTATGAGCAGAGAAGAACCTGATTACTACATCATAAGACTCTGCTAAGATGTTTGGTCTTGTTGATTACGTGGCAGATCAAAAAATAAAACCAATTTAGTTTAGATTTAAGCAATTATAATTTATAAATACAAAATCAAATAAGCCACAATTCAATAGCAGCTTTCGGCACTAGAATTGCTTGCACCTATTGATAAAACTGACCTTTTTCACTCAATAGTGTAGAAGATTCAAAAACAATTGATTTAAATAAACAAAATTACTGTGTCAATCTCTTTGTATTTAAATAGTGTCACATGCTTTGAAGTACAAAACAACAATAATGTTCTTATTTTCTTCAACTGGTCATAGTTTTGGTTGACTCTCCTTTACTTTTTCTTCCAGCTTAGAGAGGATCCACTTGAAATTAAAAAAGCAAAAGTGATTTAATTAATAAAAATGGGGGGAAATGTACAAACTAATAAAGCATAGAAGCACTGAACAATTCATATGATGTCATGAATCTCATTGTTGACATTACTGTGAATCACCTAGTTAAGCCACACTTGGATGAAAACAGCTTCTCTGAGAAATGTCACGCACATGCCTTGCTACTTCTACTACGAAAAATTTGATATCAGGATTATGCAATCTGGGCACTTCAGACCTATCTACAACTCCCAGCATCACTAAGCAGCACTGTAAAAGAACAATGGGAATTGCAATTCACCAACATCTGAAATACTATCCACATATTGTACATTACATTCAGTTAATTCCTTCAAAACAGATATTAATATATTATGTAGTAATAGCATTTCATATTCACCTTTGCATCTTCTGGTGTTCTAAAATTAATTATTTTTCCAAATTCTTTGGCATGAAATACAGACTTCACTCGTTCCTGAAATAAACAAGCAAACAACTACAGTTTGTATTAAAAGCAAATTTCCAAATACCTAGGCAGCACTATTTTTTTCCATTCCAGGAAAGGATTCACAAGTTATATAATGAAATTAGTATTTATTTAAAATGTCTTTTAAGTTTTGCAGATCTTCTCCCCTAACGCACAAAACAATCTGTAACTGGCTCCCAAATTTAATCTTTATTTTCTGAACGTTTAGTGCTCAGTTGAGGGGGGATGAGCAGCATCGGAACTGCTGCAATTAGAGCAAAAGAGGCCTCATCAGAAACCTTCTTAACCTGATATCTTCAAATGCATTGGATTTCAGCTGATTTAGCACAGCTGGAGACCACAAGAGTGGAAAAAGTTGCTGGGAAGATGAAATCTCTAAGACAGCAGACTACATTAGACCCTTCTGCAACAGGGTGTGACCCTTGTATATACTGTAGAATAGACATTTTTGCCAATCACTATGATTTAAATAAATAAGCTAAAGGTTTCTTATAAAGTTTAGTAAAACAATAAATTACAATTTTAATATTGTACAAGATGAATTTCAAGTATAGCTATATAGATAAAATCTTTTTGAAAGTACTGATTGAGAAAGGATCCGAAATACAGTTACAAAAGTACTTTGTTAGTAGGACAAAAGGGGGAGTACTAAATATGTGAAGGAGAATCCTATCATTTTATTCATTGTTCTGGCATGTTAAACTCTTGCAAATTCATTTTGCAAGAGTTTAACTCAGAAGTCCTGTTTGGCATGGGAAAGTTTGCGTATCTTGATTTATGTTATGACCTAAATGAAAAAAAGGTTAATTACTAAAGCATCTTTTTTGTATGTAACATACAAGTAATGTCTGACCATCTCTGTCAGGAGCCTGATTTTCAGAGTGGCAACAATTCATTCATAGGATGGCACCATATTGCCTAGTTGAGAGATTGAACAAGCTACTTTCCTTCCCCAATGTGAGCTTCAGAGCTCTATGAAAGGTAAGGGAGTGATTGTGTGGGAGGACAGTGTAGAATCCTCTGGAGTGAGAAACTGGCCCAAGTCCTACAGGGATGGGGGAGAATATAGTTGGGGGGAGGTCTTCGTGGTTTCCTGTGGTCGGTTGTAAGGGAGAATCCACCCAAATTTTATGCACATGACCATGGGGGTGCAATGGCCTTAAGTTTAAACTGAATTGTAAGTAGCTCTTGGGGGGAATCCATCATAACTTCCAGTCATAAGTTGAGGACAATCTGTATGCATGGAAATAAGAGTAACAGAAAACAGGTAATTCCAGGGTAATAGAATGACTTTTGCTTCTTGACCGGACCAGAATATTAGGTACAGATCCAGAGGAAAGAAATGGTGAAAAGACTGTCTTCCAGCAAGTAATGTTTCTATGGTACTGAGCAAGGAGGGAAGGCAACAATAGTAATTTGGGAGATGGTGAAGGTTTGCAAAGAAAGAGTGAATTGTAATCAGTAGAACAAACAAATGAAACTCAAGCTCCATGAAAAAATATATACATTTAAAATGGTAACGTGTCCTTTATTGGCTAATACTAGTTAAGTATTATTCATAGAAAAATTTCTTACTAATAATCTCATATTTATATTATAAATATAATTATTTGAACATTAATCAAGTAATTTGTTTTGTTCCATCTCTTTTGTTCCATCCATAACTTTACCTTTGCTTCAATGCGCAACCTTCTTCCATCAACAATGAATGGTTTCTTGGTAAATTCATCGTAAGTGTACTGCCATTCACATGTTAACTGTCCAAACGTACCTCTTGTCACAAACAATATGCCACTGTGTACAAACACAAGACAAATAATTAAAACAAATACAATCATAAAACTATTTTTTTTTTTGAGAAAAATGTTTAAGCCTTCAATGTCATATAACACGCAGTTTAAAATTCTCTCAATTTCAGTCTTTTTTTTTAATCTTAGCATTTTCCCGCAAGTGTAGAGTCTACTTTTATTTGGCTCAACCAAAAAAATGATTAAAAAATGAAGCCTGGTGGCAATTAAAATTGCTACACATACTTCATCTTTAACTTCCAGTTCTATCCACTGTATTTAATTCCAAATTCACTTTCATGTTTAGAAAATAATTTTGTCCATCACAAAATTATTTTTACTCTTATTTAAAGTAAATTGAGCACTAATTACAATCCAGATGTTCATAACAACTGTAATTTTAATGGCTGGAAATCTTTTATTCCTTTCATCACTTCTCTCCCCTACCTTCTCCCATCTTTGGCATAGAAGCCTTGAAGACAAGAACTACCTTTCTACTCACATTTCTAAGTTGTTCTGGGAACCATTTTGATTAAACATAAATGCTTTTGGTTTAGAATAAGAAAGTAATACTGGAGGAATCTTACCTTTTTGTAACCATTAATAAATCTGTATTATTAACCATTGCATGTGTAAAGTATCGCAGTTTTGCAAATCTTCCATTTTCAATATTCTAAAAGAAAAAAAAAGTTGTAGAGTTCCCTAGAATATAGCATCTTAATTTTGAGGAAAAGATTTATATTGCATCAGATAATATTAAAACTTTATACAAATATGGATGAACTTCATACTTTTAGTACTCTGAACATCTATTATGAGCAAGCAGCTATCCTATGCAAAATGGCATTGTTTCAAAAATAATGAATGGACTACATCTTGAGACTATTGGAAGACTTAAAAGCTGTATTTTTCAGGTTATATGAATTTTAAACCATAAAGGTATCTTGAATTAACCCAACATTATTCAAAATAAAAAACAGATTCCATTCTTCTTTTGGGTAGGCTCTCATACCAAAGGAAACAAAAGGAAAATAAATGTAAGGATCCTATGCTTTCATACCTTTGTTTCCAAAAGTATATGTTTAAACTCACTAAACAGTGAATTGTATGCAATGAATTGTACCTTAATTCTTAAGTTATTAAGGTAATTTGCTCATTATATTCAGGAATAATAACAACAACAACAAACACCCTCTGTGTTGAGTATAATGCTGTCTCCCATTAGTTCTACATACAAAATTATTATTTTTATCAATGAATCATTATCCATCCCTCAAGTCACACAGTATCCTGAGCTTAAAGATATATTACATTGTGTAAAAATTTAATTAAAGCAATGTATTCACAGCAGTTGAATCATAAAAAAATGGTAATGAATAGTGAAAGGCATATGGCATGGTGAAAGCATCAACATAAGGGCTGCATGCACAAGCCTAGCAAAAGAATTCAGGAAGCAGCCATGAAAAGAGCTGATTTAATATTATTGCTAGTGAGCTTCCAAATAGATCTTGTAGGTTTATCTTGAGAACTAGATAGATTTGTAGTATAGTCAGAATGCCTGGCCCCAAACCATTCAGGAATTTAAAGCACTAAGACATAGTTCTGAAAAGTCCATGCAATAGTAAACCTAATACAAAGTAGGTAATATCCTGGCCCTAAGATAAAACAAGGAATTGTACTCTTCATAAGTCAGAGCTTGTGAATCATCAAAAGATCAGTATGTATGAATACAATAATCTAATCTAAACATAGCCAGATCATCTGTGACTTTAGGAAACATGCTTTCTTTGGATAAGATTAAAGCTGTGCCATCAATCTGATCAGATCAAAGGGGTTGCTATCTACACAATTTGATTAACTAAAGTAATAAATATAAAAATACCCCCAAATATGAATGAGATATTTGGGATGGGGAAGAGGAGTATATATCCGGAATCAGTGATACATCTATCTAGATCTGATTTTCCCCAACCTTTTACCAGAACTATTTCAATGTTCCACATATTTTATTTACATAATATACTTAATGAATTGCTTCAAATCCTAACATATCTTCTTAAACGTTATTACTACTATATTTTTTTTACATGGGCGAAACAACAGTAGAGGACTATCGTTGTGGTCCGCCAGCAGCCTGCGGAAATGGCAGCAGAATCGGACAGTGGGGAAGAACATGGGCCAGTCCGGGGAGGACTCAGACAATGGTCCTGAGTCTGATACAGAGATGGGGCCAGGGCCATCTGGAAGTTATGTGCTGACTCCAGAGCCTCCAGAATCTGACAGCAGTGAAGCAGAGAAACAAGGGGACCCTGTTCCTAGTGCGCGTGTGCTCAGAGCTGCCAGAAGGCAAGAGCAGCTAAGACAAAAGGAGCGACTCGGGAGTAAGGCTTGAAGGTGATTGCCCCTCCCATAAGATATAAAGGAAGTGCAATGGGACAGGAACCTTTGCAGGAAGCAACGTCGTTCACTCTGTTTGGATTAAACCTTTGTGTGGACTTTGTACATTTGACTTTTTACAGTTAATTTGGCACTTTAGTTGTTGGCAGCAATTCAAAGGACATAAAGGTGGGTACTTATCTCAAGAGACTGTTCAGGACTCATTACAGACTAGGAATGAACATAATTACCAGGCTGAAATAAAACAGGAGTTGTTTGGACTAAGTTGTGCTTAATTATGATCTCAGGAAGCCTTGGTCAGAACAACTATAATGACCATCTTCCATCTCACATCCAATATTTTTTAAAGTGCAATCATCTCCAATTACATATTTTTTTTTTAAATGTACTTCTAAAAATGTACACATAGAAGGATGATAGGAAACTGATTTTAATATATTAAGGAAAATGTCCAGGTAAAATAATTGGATGTATCAATATAATTATTACAAGTTGAACTCAACTCAAGGAGATTTCCCTCAAAATTCACATTACAATTTTTTTTGGAAATGTATATGCTGCTTTCCTCAAAGACGTGTATTTTTACTGCCAGAAAAACAGAGAGACAGACTCTTGTAAGATTTTCTGCATGAGGGACTAAAATCATTAGAACTGCTTTTGATACTTTTTGATATAGCTTCATTTTTGCTCTGCAAATTTTGCAGCTAACCTTTTTTTAGGATATGCTCTCTTTTATATTTTCAAACTGGGTTAAATGAATTGGAACTATATACTTAATATGGTGAATAGCTGCTGTTCCATCAAACAATTGACAGGAGCTCTGCAAAGACACCAAACATAGCAGATCCCTTACCTGAGGAGCCTTGGTTATTATTTTATAAATAAAGATCTGTCTTAGCGAACCCACTCACCTTTTCCCTGTTTGGCACTGAATGTACTGTAATTTATTGATTTATCTACAAATACACATATGCATCTAATGTAACATTAATAAGTTCAGAAATTATCTACCAATCTGATATTACATATATTCAATGTCCCCTTTGAAAATGAAAATCCAACTGAAAAATTCCACTGTAGTGCTGGTTGCCTGTAAAATAAAAGAAACACTTGCCCTATAAAATAAAATAAAATAAAATAAAATAAAATAAATGTCCTGTTTTATGGGATAACATATTTTCCCTGAATGAAACCATTTATCAATAAACAGTTATGTTAGCTGCAAAAGGGATCCTGTAAAGTTACCTGCTATGGCAGATCTCCAAATACTGTACACGCAGGCCTCTGAAGTTAGCTGCTAGGACAATCAGATCACCAGAGGGTTTGTAACTTTGTGCTTGCTCCTTAATACGCATATAAGTATAGATTTTCTTACAATTACAGTATATCCTTAAAAGTCAGGGAACTGTCTTTGTCTTATCATATTTTACTGTTAAATTTCTATCTTGCATTATAGCAGCTTTTTCTAAACACTTAATTTTTTGAAACTCTATATGAATAGATAATAACATCAAGACTTAAAGGAAATATTATCACTGTGGCCCATCTGCTTGACCTCTCTCTTTGGATTGAATTGTTACACCAATTGGAAGAACTGAAAAAAAAAGTGGAAATCAATACTTCTTTCTCTTAGTTTTGGCAAAGCTACTATTAGCATATAAGGATTGTACAAATAGTACAGTAAAAATGTATAGTCTGGAAGCTCTCTCAGCTATATTCTTAGACACTACCAAAAAATAGACCACAGCCCAGTCTAAAGCATAACAATGTTGTGCAATCCCTAAGGGTAAGGGGAAATGTTATGAATATTATAAATTTTGTGCTTTAGAGAATCCCATTCTCTGCATGGTTCCATCTCTACTGCTTTTAAAAATATTAAGACCTCAGAGATATATAAACCCATCCACTTTGTTTTAAAGGAAAATGACCATCCAATATGCAAAAGAGTTAATTTTTGGATTTAAAAAATTCCAAGCTATATTTCAACTTCAAAGACACTAGCAGATCCCTTACCTGCGGAGTCTTGGTGTTCTCTGAGCTTTGTTGTTTGCTTAGAGACATTCTGACTAGGTAACATCAGTGCTAGTGAGTGTGGGTTTGCTCCCTGTTTGTATATAGTAGCTTGCCCTGCCGGTGTTGATGTGTGCATGGTTTTCTCCTTAGCAGTTCCTTGATTAGAGTATTGTTTTCTTAAAAATTTGTCTTCTTAAGTAAACCAAAAGACCCAGTAGTGCAAAAGGAAAAATCAGGGTTCATCTACATCACACAGTATGAAGACTACAACAGCGACCATATACAGACAGGTAGGCAGAAGACTAGTGGAGTGCTGAAAACTCCTTAAACTCACAACACACAGAGTCAACCATAGTTGCAATTGGAAAACTGACCATTCGAGAACAAGCTAAATCTAAACACACTAGAAATTCCTGGAAGCTTGACATTCCGAAAAATCAGCCACCAATAGACACATAGAGATAAACCACATTTACATACCAGTCAGAGAATAAAACAGTAAGAAGGGAACAAAAGGACAAAACCACATCCTCTGCAGCAGCAAATACCAAGATAAGCAGGGATTAACACCAGACAAGAAGCAAGCAAGCAAACAGAAAACAATACTCTATTCAACTAACTACCAAAAGGAATATCCCCTCCCCCCCCCCCAAAAAAAAATCACTGGCAGGGAAAGCTACTACAGGTAATTGTCAGGTTATGACATGTCACTTAGCTACCTTAAGGCCTGCACAAGATCCAGTGCAAAAGGATTTGCAAAAGGAGAGGACTTCCCTCTGCAAAGCCTTTTGCCGCAGATCTGGTACAGAATTGTTCACAGAGAACAGAGACCTAAAGTACTGTAGTGCGAGACCACGCAAGATAAGTTACGCGAGATCTTGTGTTACTGATCTTTCATGTTTTTGAAAGCTTTTTGGGGTGATCTGGAATGGTGCAAAAAGTGCTTGACTGGGGACTAGAATGGCATGAAAAGCATTTGCAAGCTGATAGGAGGCTTGAAACAATGTTATTTCACTGCCCGAAAATCTCGGCAGCTTGCAAATGCTTTTTAAACTGAGACTAGAAGGAAACCATGGCAGAGAGGATGGATAGGAGCCAGCTCACTAGATCTTCACAAGGTAAGTAACCTGGGCATGACAGGATGGGGGGAGGGAGCAATTGTGGGGACTCCAGGGGAGGGGAGGCCTTGGGTGGTCTGAAGCAGGTGGCCTGTTCCATCGCTAGCCCCCCCCCCATGGTCTTCCTCACCTTGAGATACCTCATGTGTACTTAACAACCTGTGCAGTCGATGAGTGTGGGCAAAAACAGTGACTGATCCAGTTTGTTTGACATAAATCACTCCAACAAATCTTTGGGTTACAAATGTAATTGGTAGGCTCCATTACATTCGTAACTCGAGGACTACCAGTATATAAACAGAAAAACCCAAAACACACACACACTAGCAATGATATTGTTACCTAGTCAGATAATGAAATGTTTGCAAGGAAACAATCAAGCTCAGAGAGTGCCAAAGACTCCATAGTTCAACCCTGATATATGTTATCCATACATCGTTTTTACTGGAATGAGTTCAAGTAAAATTCTCCATTATATTGTTCCAACTTCTTATTTTCATCCTGTTCATGGCAAGAAAGTTTTAAACACTACATTGCATTGTATTAATCCCACAATACTGGAAATCTCCAGCCATTAATGGATGTGAATGGTAAGCTGCCCAGAATCATTGATTGAGATGGGCCGCTATAGAAATTGAATGAATGAATAATTCAGTTGTAATTTGTGTCCCAGTCATTTCCGAAGTTACCTAATATGTATAATCAGAAACCAAATCTAATTGACATAAAGGTTTGAGGAATAATAAATACGTTGTGCTCTCATTGGATTTCTACTTTTGTAATATTCATAGAATCAGAATTCCTCCCTCCCCCCAACCCTAAACAATTTCTACTCATATAGCTGATCTTAAGAAAATATTTATTTATTACGTCATTCAGAAGGATAAATGACTCTTGGATAATGAAGCCATAGAGTAAGAGAAGGCACCTACCCTACTTTTATTTATGATGCTTATGAATTCATCAAAAATCATATTTTATTTGTCCATATATCTAAAGTGAGATACAACTATCCATTATATAGTTTGACTTAGACTTGTCGTCGTCACAAAATAGAGATAAAGCACTGCTACATAAATTTGCCACTTCTTTTCTTAGTGCTAAGTTTCTGAAAAAAATAAAATTTATATGGACTAACAAAAGACTCAGGTTAGGTTTGAGAAAAAAAAATGCACTTCTTTTCTTTCTTTCTTTTAAAAAAACCTCTCAATAGTAGTAGGTCCAGAGATCTGTTTTTGTTTATCAATAAACCCAATATTTCAACAGAAAAATATAGGCCATTTGGCTTGCAAAACTGAAAAATTATTCCAGATCAGTGAGTATATTACAAATATGATTGTTGGAAACATTTTGGCTGTATTCTCGAAGATCCTATCTCAGAAATAATCCATTGCAAATCCAAGTTCATTTCCTGTTTTCTGATAAAAAATAAGCTCATGGTTATGACTTTTAAAGCTATAATTTCCTAAGAAAATTGCATTTTAATAGCATTGTAATTGTAATGTAAATGAGGACCCAGAGTGTTGGGAGCAACTTGTTGAAATTGTAAATTGCCCAGAGAGTGCTGTAAAGCACTAAGGGGCAGTATACAAGTCTAAGTGCTATGCTATTGTAATTACTAATACATATACATGTAAATGAAACTGTCTAATAAACCACTGAATTTAAAACTATTATATAATTCCAAGATGGCCCTTGGATCATCACTGTCAGATGAAATGGAAATAGCCATATATAAACTTCTACATATACTTTTTAAAGAAAACAACAGTAAGGAAAAAACCACCAATTTAAGTCTTTTATACTTTAGCTACCAACATCAAGTTTAGAATGGAGTGGATTTCTTAGTCTAGATCGGGGGTGTCAAACTCAAGGCCCATGGGCCTGGAAATATCAAGGGATTGGCCTGCGGTGACTCTGGCACCTAAAACAGGCCACATGCAGCCCCCTGCGCCTCGTTTTCACCCTCCATGGCCTCCTGCAGCACTCTGCCGACTGAAACTGGGCTGAAAAAATGGGCCCAAAATTGATCTGAAAAATGAGCCACGTGGTCTGTTTTTGGCCGACAGGAGGGCTGTGTGTGGGCTTCCTGCACTCCGTTTTGGCCTGCATGGTGCTGCAGGAGGCATCTGTCCAACCCCCTGCTGCCACCCTCCCTTGCCGCCGGTCCACAGAAGAGAACTACAATGCTAATCCAGCCCTCAAAGAAATCCAGTTTTACACCCCTGTTCTAGATTCATTTAGAAACAGATCACAGAATAGATCCTATGTAGAATTATTAAAATAATCTTTGAATATTCTTAATTTTCTTCTGTTGGCAAGAAGCAAATTTGCAAATGGAAAATTGGCTCATTGGTAATATAGTTTTTACTGATTGGCCATCCAAATATTTCAAATTTTTATTATTTCTGTATATACTTACATTCAGGCCATTATTAAGAGTTCTTTTTAATCAGAGAAATAAAAGACTTCTATTCGCTCTACTTTTAATAAGATAAATTTAAAATAAATGAAAATATAAAAGCAAAAATATGGTAAAGTCTCTAAGGATGAAAGTGTGTAAGACATAAAGGTATCTTTATAAATAAATCAATATTGATAGATTAAACTATTCCATTAAAAATTTAGAAGGGAGAGAAGGCTAAGTAAAATGGTGTGAAAATTTGAACAGAAGAAATCAATCTTTTCTTATATAGACTTATTTATTGTTATTACAGAATAAAGACAATATACCTAAAAAGAATATAAGACAATATTAACATCCACAATGTATGTGAGAACACAAGACACTGTATTCATATATAAAAGGAAATTTTCTAAAAAATGCACAAATGATTTAAAACATCAAATTAAAATAAAGGAATGGAAAATACAGTACTTTAACAAGGACTACATAATCTTCTGACATTATTTTCGATTAAGTAATTATCACAAGATTATGGTCAATGTCAAACAATGTTTCAGTGTGACAATTGAAATATAAACAAGTTAAATAACAAATTCTTTTAATTTATGTTGCTGATTAGAATATACTTTAAAATTTACATGTAAAACACAATTTTATAACAATTATTGGATTATTTTCTCTGGCAGTCTCATAAAAGAAATATAACATTCAGCTGTTGCAATTCAACAAGTAAGGCATACATTATTATCCTAACTGTTATCATCAACATCATTAACATCATCATCATCATCACTACCACTAATATGGCACAAAGTCCATTTCCTGTAGGCCTGTCTTTTCTGTAAGCATGAGTAAGAGAAGAAAGAAGCAGAAGAGTTAGTTGATGCTAGTTAATTTGGGTTGAAACTTTAAATGCAAGAGAATGAAAGAATAAAATTAAAGATGAGATGTAGCTTTTGAATTATAGCATGCAGAAGAAAAACACTAATCAATGGAGTATGTTAATCCTATATTTCAACCTCTTATTCAACCAACTATTTAAAGATGTCCTAAGATTTTTTTGAATTTAAAAAGCACAAGCTAAAATGGCTCATGGCTATGTAAAGTAAAATAATTTACATTTTGTATATCAGTGAACTTATAAATTTTATAACTAAAGCATAAAACGGAAAACCTTGAAAAAAGATAACTTGTGATCCAAACAGCTTTGCTCTTGTTTTCAATAGATTTCCTTCTTTCCTTGGAATGTAATGTAACTCCCTGGAGGCATACCAGATTTATGGATCATGGTGCCAACTACTCAGAGCTAAAATTAAAATTTGTAAATAAATTGGAACATACTATAATTGCAATTCACGAATACTGTTTAACTGACTGTATACTAATATTTCTAGCCTAATTTGTACAGATTTAGACAGCAGGATGTGAAATGAGTGATTATGTTATCTTGCTGAACTAGATACGAGGAAAAGTAGAGCAGTTGCTTGGAAGGCAGTCAAGGTGTTTTTATTTTTATTGTTACTGATATGAGGCTAGAACTTCAAAGCTTCAGCTTAGTTCAAATTTCTACAATTTTTGGAAGAATCTACTCAATCCAGTTATTAGGCTATTTAAAAGTTATACTTACTGTTCTAACTTATACATAATTTAAGAAGTAAACAGTTACTATACTCATGTTATTGACATATTTCTTTCCTCACTCTGAAGACAACTTCAATAGGAAAAACAAATTAAAAATTTCCATAAAATATTGAAAATAACTGACAAGAGTCATTTAATATGTTATAGTATAAATTCCTCATTTTTTCCTGAATTTTATAAGCAATAATTACTATTCCAAAGTACAAAAGGTACTATTACTACCTTTTGTAACATTTATTACAAATCTTAAAATAAAAAAGTATAACAAGAACATTTGGTTAAATGCATTAAGTTTATTTTAAAAATTATTTATCATTGTTTCTTGTTTTGCAAAAAGCCACTATTTTAAACTTAAAGCTTTTTTTGGGGGGTGGGGGGGAATTCTAATAAGAGTTTTTTATTTTAACCATCACCAGAAAACATTTTATTTATAGCCCTGCATATATACATTCTTTACAATCATTTGTCCTAGGCATGGTGTACTGTCTTTTAGATAAATTATTGCTATTTTGGCTATTGTTGTATTTTTTTATTTTTTTCACCAAAAGAAATGGAATATATAAAATCATTTCATTAAAAACAGATTTCTAAATCAGTTCTTTTGAAAACAGAAAATATAAGAAAAATAAATTTATATAGCTAAACTTAGCATTTGAAAAATTCCTCTAAGTTACTAAAAATGTAAAACTCTCTAGATTAAAAATTCTATTTAAAAATATGTAAAATAAAACAAAACTAAGTCATAATAAAACTTTAATTTTGTTCAAAATGAGATTTTAGGTGTTCAGCTACATATTGAAATTATGTTTATCAACCATTTCAACTCAATTTCTAAGTTTGCAGATATATTTTCTTATATTAGATTTAATATATTAACTTAAAAATAAATATTCTATATAGATTGAATTACAGTTCATCTAGTTAAAAAAAGAACATGTCTCAAATGTTCCAAACAAATGGCTCCGTGCATGTGGAAAGGGGGCTAGCAGGAAGGAAAATATCCAAGCCAGGAAGAAAATTATGTATAAGGGGGTTTAATAATCTCCTGACTTTGCAAAAGATCAGATGTATTTTCACACAATAAAACTGTGTTGGCTATTATTTTTGAAAAAAATGAATATAGATTTTAAATCCTTGTATCTAAAGAGCCACGTCCTTCTGAGGTGGGTAAAATGAGGAGCCAAATTGTTGGCGACAATATGCTGACTCTGTAAACCACTTAGAAAAGACTTTAAAAGCACTGTAAAGCGGTATGTAAGTCTAAGTGCTAGTGCTAAAGGAAATCTTTTCACTACCTGAACCAAGTGGCACGTTATCATATTCTTGTAATTATCATTCAAAATGTGATTCAAATTTATGGTAAGTTAAAAAAAATGCAGTGTTAAAATCACTCTACTTCTATAAAGATAAAAATATATTCAAATAAATAATGTATAATCTGTTATATTAAATATGTTATATTTTTGGCTGTTTACTCTCTTCACCTGTAACATTTGACTTCCAGCACCATCTCTTAATCTGTACGGTCTAATGACTCCATCGTCCCCAAAGAAGCGTGGAGGACGCAGGCTTATGACATCTTCAGAAGCATTTGTAGCTCTGAAATTACAAGTTTAATGGTTATGCACTTAGAGAGAATATTGGCATTCAAGCTGTAAATAAGATTACATAAAGACTTCCCCCATATATTTCTCTGAACAGTACTATTTAATAAATACGTTACAATTGTACACTGATATGCAGATGCAGCAACTTTTAACAAAACAGCTCTTGTGTCCAGTAAATTTCATGATATAAATTTCATGGTGGGTTGCTTTAAAAATGAAAAATTTTAAGCCACAGGTTTGCTCTTTGTTTTGTCTTTGGATGGCCAATGAAGCACCCCTATGTAATAAAAATTTTTACAACCATGGGGGCACTGCAGTTCTGTCACACCTGCATATCTCTCCCATCTTTAGGACAACCAGCACAGCGACATTTGGACCAGCCTCACTTTCAACCCTAACATTGCCACTGCCATTGAGAAATAACACTATGCATATATGAACCTTGGGGAATGTGGCGATTGCCTCATTGCTCAGGGCTCTACAAGATCTACTGCATATTGCTTACATTCAGGCATTTTTCTCCTGCTGTTGAGAGGCCCATATTTAGATATGCATTTACTTTGAAAAATGTTTTATGACATTTTGTATTGTATCATGAACTATTTAATAATAATTTTATGTCATAAAATGTTTGATAAAAATTGCCAAATGTCAATTCCATGGGAGTCATGGATTCTAGATTTTGGAAACATTCTGTAGTTTAGCCGATTTGAGATATCTTTGTTCAAAAAGATAGTTCTTGACTTATGACTATAATTGGGACAGGAATTTTTTTATCATAAATTATTACTGTTTTAAGTCAAATTGAACCAACTTTTACAACCATTTTACAGCAGTCAGAAAGAAAAATCCATCTTCTCCAATGGGAGCTGTTTTGCCAAAAATGGGGGAGGGAAGAGTTACAAATTGCAAGCATGTGACTGCAACATGCTGCAAATGGTTGTAAAATGCAACCCTATTTTACACATTGCCCAAATTGCAATCAAGTAATGGTGGGTGTGGTGTGATGATTTTAAGTGTAAGTACAGATCATAAGTCACTTTTCCCAGGGTGCTGTAACTTTGAACCATCCTTAAATGAACTGTCATAAGTTGAGGACTACCTGTTGTTTCACTATAATGCACTGCTTTGCCCAGGTAAAGATTACGAAAACAAGAGTTTTAGTAGCATAGAGATGAGAATTATTTGCATTTCAGATACTGAAAATATTTGAAGATAATTGACAAAATTTATAGAGAAACAATTAGACATTATTTTAGCCTTGCCTTTTAATTCCTTGAAAAGTGCTGCTAGCCATATCTATTATTCCTCCGGTAGGTCTTGCTACTGCTCCTACTAATCCTTTCCCAACTCCTTTGAAGAAACCTGCTGCTCCTTCCTTTTGGGCTCCTTGAAGAAAAAGCAACAACATTTAAAGGAAGCATTAAATAAAAATCTATACACAAATTTATCAAAAGTTATATTCAAAGTTATTGTACCAATTTTTTTTACTGAAAAAAAATCAAGGAACATTAATAAAATTTTCCTTCCCACATGGCTTTCAAAAGGCAAATCAGATTGAGAGCAAAACATCTGAGTTTCTGACTACAGCCTTCTAAAAGAAAAAAATGGGAGAAATAGCTACACAGTAGCAGTAGAAGACATAATAAACATGATAAAATGTGAATAGTTTTTCCTATTTATGAAGACAACCAGTAGATGAAAAAACAATTCCCTTGCAGGCTGCCCATATCCAGTCAACAGCAAAGTTGTTACAAATGAATCCCGATTAAAAAATTGATAATTTGCAGTATTTTCTTTCATAGGAGAGAAATATATGTTATTAACTTCTATGATATGAAACACTTAATGAATTTTTTTCATTTTATGAATAGTAACTTACCTCTTATTGGCTTAGTTACTATTCCTGTTATACCACTGACAAAACCCTGTGAACAGAGATAAATATTTCATTTTCCACCTGAAATGGAATGCATATTTTAAATATTTTCTATGTTAAAATTTATAAATGAATTATACTAGGCAAAGTATTGAATCATAAAAAGTAGTTAATTTATATTTCCTGTATCTATATAAGTTGTCAATCTAAATCACAATCCACTTTACCATTAAAAAAATTAAATAAAAGGAGACAGTAAGATATGAATGACCTGCCCCTAGTTTGGTTTAGTTTACTTTATTGTCACTGCACCTCATACAATGAAATCAAGCACCATCTTCAGTTCATATCATGACCATGAAAATTAACACAAACACACACCCTTCACACTCCACACACTGAACCGAAAACCCCCGACACCGCACCAACACTGCACTATAATAGTAGAATCTATTAATCTTACAATATACTACTCTTGAAGCCATTCTAAATATTCAAATATATATTTCTTACAGATACTAAGCCTTTTCCTCCACGAGTAAAGCCCTCCTTCAGGCCAGCAGGTTGCTTATTCATTGCTTCTCGTCGTTTCTGCTGATAATCGTCATCAAAAGTTATTGCTGCTACTCCTTTAGCCATAGCACCAGTTATTCTTGAAGCAGCACCAGCTAGTCCACCTATTATGGTATTACAAAAGAGAATTTTTGTTAAAATTAGAAAATTTAAATATAGTAAAAGCACAATATATATTATGAATACATGGCATTTCTGAATCCATGTTAAAAATAATTCTTACCAACAGCACCACCAACTAAGGCTTTCAATCCTAGTGCCATTCCTTCTACAAATTCTTCTGGACCCTGGATAGCCCCCTAACAAAAGAACAAAAATATGAAAAATCAATTACTATTTTACTATCAATGATAAATTCTCCAATGAAAAAAAATGAAGTAAACATAAGCAAGCAAAGTATAAAATCTATCTGATACTCACTATAAGTAATGTAGGAAGTAAAATAGGAAAGATAAAGTCTTGGATAATGACATCTAAAGCCATTTATGGCTAAGCTAAGTAGTTGATTCTTACTGAAACTGATAAGCAAAGGTTAGAACTACCTTTGTTCTCTTCTACTGTGTTTGAAGAATTTCAAAACTTGCTATTATTCCACATTTCTGTAGAATTTTGTGTAAAGTGAATACAACATTTTCATAGCCAACATTTACAAATACAGCCAGTCCTTGTATAAATAATAAACATACCTGATACGGCTCATAAAAAAATGCTTCAACTCCTTCAGATAAATCTCTTATGAATCCAAATGGATTGCCCAAAACATCCAGACCAAGAACAAGAACATACATTTGTTTAATTGCCTGAAATAAAAATCAGATTTTATGAAAAAAAAAAGTTTTTAACAGTAATTTGGAACAATGTTTTTCTGCAAGTATATTGATGCAACAATTGTTTTAAATGCATGAAATCTAAGCTAAAAATGCCTCTCTGGATTTCCATTTGTAGAAGGGAAATTTGTGTTGTGGAGAAACAGAAATGGCTAATTTCCAGCCCGTACAGAAGATGGATACTATACACTAAAAAAGCAATTTTCTTTCCTTTCAAATATTTCCTGTCTACTTTCCTCTGTCCCAGGGCTGCTGTCATTACAGATAGTCCTCAACTTATGACTTTAACTGAGCCCAGAATTATAGTTGTAAATCACTATGGATATACACTGAGGCAAAAACCAGAAGTAAATGCCAGAAAGCAGGCAAAACAATGCAAATCACAGTCACCTGACTGCAAGATACTGCAAATGGCTACCAAGTGCTCAAAATGCAGTCATATGACTGCAGGGTGTATGCTTATGTGCACTAATCATAACTCTGAAAACAGGTGGTAAGTAGCTCTGGGGAGGCCCCTGTAACTTCAAGTGACCAGTCCATAAGTTGAGGACTATCTGTATCATTCAGAAATCCAGGGTGTGGTATTGCTGTGAATGGGTAATTTTGGGCTTCCTGAAAAGGCAAAAGCAAATGAAGATATTTAAAATATTTTAATGGTAATTTTTCTGTTTCTGAAAATTTAAAAATATTCTGTCAATGTGTACTAATAAAAAATTATTCCTGTTATATGCATACTTGAAAACGCAGAATAGAAGCAAGATATAGAAAATTCTGTATAGAATTTGGTACAATTTTGGCGAGTTTGGGTTTTATCTTGCAACTGATTTTCCAGAGAGGTGTCAGGAAATAGGATGGATGGATGGATGGATAGGCAGAAAAGATTGTGGAATCCTTGACTGCCAGGGCTGGAATTTCATGGCTTTTAAGTAAGGTGCTATAGGTCAAGGAAAGGCGGCAACCTAGGTTTTCAAAGGGGCCACCTACCAAGTTCTGCTTCTGAAACAATGAAATGATTTCTCCTTGGAACTGTATCACTCTGGTGAAAGTGACATATCCCTTCCTGACAATAAAGCAAAATTCTCGTTATAGAACTAATGTGGAAAGAATCTTAATAGAAATTTGGACGGAAGAAAATTGCATTTTGGAAAAGTTTGGAAGCACAGGATTCCTCTCTGAAAGGAAATGTTTTTCACTAAAGCAACAAAATAGTAAATGAACAAACTGATGCTGAATCTAATTCTGTATGATTTGTATTCCTACAATAAGATGTATTGGAAGGAAGATGTAATAACGGAAGTGGCAAAGTTGGTTCGTTTCGGCAGAATCTCATCTGCGATCATCAGGCTTCTGTATTGTGTTCGTCTGTGAGTCAGACTTTTACAGTTGTTTCAGTTTTAAATTTGGGGCTAGCTTACTGCTGTGCCAGAATGGTTTTTTCTTCAACCTGATTGGTTGGGAGTCTTGGTCTGTGTTTATTGGTCTTGGAGTTTGCTGTGTTCTGCTTGATTGGTGTTTCTAATATCTTCTGTCTGTTTTGTGGCTTTTTTTGTCTTGGTTGGCTGGCAACATTGTGTTCCTGTATTGGAGGCTTTTAGTGAAGCTTGGCTAGCCCCAAATTTAAAACTGAAACAACTGTGAAAGTCTGACTCACAGACGAACACAATACAGAAGCCTGATGATGGCAGACGAGATTCTGCCGAAACGTTGCTACAACTTTGAAAGCACAACTACAATGACGTGGGAAAATACCCGAACAAAGCTGAATGCCATACATGTAAGTACCCGCGAAAACTTAAAAAAGCACAACTACAATGACGTAGGAAAATGACCAGTTCTGGAGAACTGGTAGTGGAAATTTTGAGTAGTTCGGAGAACTGGCAAATACCACCTCTGACTGGAGATTTTACAGTATCCTTCCCCTGCCATGCCCACCAAGCCACGCCCATAGAACTGGTAGTAAAAAAATTGAATCCCATCACTGATTAAAAAGATATAGCCCTACTGAGGTATATTTTATAATGGCCCTAACTTTAAAATATTTAGTACTAAAACTACCTTGACAACTGGGAACTGAATGAAATTGGGAAATAAATTCCAATAATACATATTTCATCATAAGGGAAAAAGAAGTGCTATTTATTGACAAATACTGGATTTTGAGGAATGTTGCCTTCTATTACCCCCTAGCGGTCTGTTAAGGAACATGGCTTCATTTTATATAATAATCTGCTATTTAGTCAAGAGAATCTGGAGCTTGCAAAATCCTGAACATGGAAGCAGAGGCATCCATAGCATGAAAGAAAGAAATTGTGAAATAAGCTTTGCATTGTTGTGACACAGGCTATAACTCTTTGTATATGTTCATGACCTTGCATATGTGTACGAAAGAGCTTGCAGTAAAATGCTTGTCTTGTCATTGTGAACCTATGCCTGGCTGTGTCAAAATAGAAGGCTGTTGTAGATAAAGCTGTGAGGCTGACTGATGCTTTTGCTCTAAAACATGCTGCCAATTCCTGTTTCTTTCATCTGTATTCTGATTATGCGTAAGTTTCTTAAATCTTAGAGCTCCTTCTTTAGTTTCAAGGGATGACTATTCTTTGAGATGCATCGTTTTCCATTCTCAGCTCATAGCGGTAGCCTTTCCAGCAACAATTCTAGCTTAGGTTATTCCTAATGATATAGTGATTGTTGTGTAAAACTTCTCGCAGTTTAACACACACACACACACACACACAGAAATACTTATACTTTTTTCTTATTGTTATATTATTTTTATAGATAGTCCCTAACTTACAACCAGTCACACTGCAGTTTGAAGTTATAAGAAACCCAGGCAAAACTACTTATGACCTGTCCTTGAAGTTAATTGCTGTACAACCCCCATGGTCACATGATCACATTTCAGCCACTTGGCATCCTGTTTGGAATTTCTCTTCTAGGACATGGGGGCTCCTGGGGGCGGGGGGGGAGGTTTGTGGAGTAATTAAAATCTTGGGGGTGAAGGTTTTTCTTCACCTCAGCACTATAGTTCTCTCCCTCTCCCTCCCTGCCCCCACCCTCTTTATCTCTCTCTCTTTCTTTCTCTCTCTCTCTCTCACACACACAATACACACACACAAACACACACAAGAGAATGTGGAGAAAATAAGCTAGCTTTTCCCCAGCTTTACTTCTGTTCAGAAACTTTGTGTTTGCTAAGTTTTCTAGCCGGAAAATTAGTGGACACAATGTTTTTGAATAGAAGAAAGGGTCTCTCTAAACTTTTTTGCCTTCAAAAACATCATAAGATTGTTCTGAACAGTAAAAACAGCCTCTTTCTACCGTTCAGAAAGATTTGCTAGTTTTCTGGCTAGAAAGTTAATAAACACAATATTTCTGTAACAATAAAAAGGCTTTTTACCCTTTTGAAATATTGCATTTGCTACTATTTGGAGAGGGGACAGGAACCACCCTCCTGGGCTGGAGAAAGGAAACTTAACTTCCTTTCTCCAGCCCAGCCCAGCAGTTTCCTTTGGCACACTTAAGGGAAGGGTAATTGGTGCACTGGGCTGGAGAAAGGAAACTTGAGACCCTAAAGATCCAAGTTTTTTTTGGCTAGCATGGCAATTTTATTATACATACGAATGCAGGGAGAAGGCTTGTGGTGGGCTGCAGAAACAAAGCTTGGATCTTTAGGGTAGGATCTTCATTTCTACAAACCAGGACAGGAATTCTCTTCTGCTGTTTCGATGGACAACTCCTTTGTTTTGTCCACTCAGTCACTCTGCAATTGCTTAATATTTACAACAGAAAAAATCAGAATTGCAGTCTTTGAGCAAGTATGGACACCTTGCTTAATGGCTGCAACACCTAAGACCAATATTTCAGACTCAACTGAGATAAGTCAAGTCACACCTGCATTTTTGTAATTCTTTTTTTAAAAAATTTATTAAAAAAGGAAAATAAAGAAAACAAGGACAACTGGACCTTTGATAAATACATTTTTACTTCTGCCTAGTTAATCAGTGTAGCATTTCGGCTATATGGAAAAAGTGCTCATATGGTTAATTCACATTGGCTTATACTAACCTGCTTTGAATAATGCATGATAACTGTCCACTGCAATTGTTGGGTAGTACAGAAGTTATAGTTCAGTTCAAAGAAAGCCAACCTGAAACAGGCAAATCACATGCATAAATGAAAAATAAAATAAAGTGTAAGTACTATTCTAAATATCATTATTGTATTAATGTAGTCCACATACTTAAGAACAACATCCTGCACATCTGTAAGTGTGGCCCCAATGCTCTTTAACAAGAGGTTTAAGGATTGAAACGGAATCAGTTCTTTGTGTTTTTCATCTCTGTTGCTGTCTTCTCCACCAGTACTGAGTGAAAAGCTTAAATGCAACTGAAAGGAAAAATCAATAAAGGAATTGAAAGACTCTTAAAACTTTGAATAATATTTTAACTCTTGAAAGATTTTTTTGTTGTTTCTGTAAGAATTATTGATAATTTGTCAATAGTTATAGCCATATTGTCTTGCAAAATCCATGCCAATGTTGCAGACAATCATCTAATTTGTTATGTCACCTGCTTTTACAGTTTTTTTTACATTAGAAAATCAAACTTTGCTATCATCTGCATTGTTCTGCAATACAGGTAGTTCTTGTTTAACAACTGCCTCATTTAGAAACTGTTTGCAGTTACGACTATGATGAAAAAGTAACTTTGCAACCAATCCTTGCATTTATTGCCTTCGCAGGTCTGTAAAGCAAAGCTGAAGTAAGATTGTAAGAACAGTCACAATTTCCTTTAGTGATCGCTTTGGGATCTCAACTGGATTACTAAACAAGGTCTACCTGTATAAACATTTGGGATTGTGGCCATCCTTTAAAAATGCAACTAAAGCTAATATACTTTTCCAATAAAACCCAACAACTCTTATTTGTTGGATGTAGCTTTCCTCAAATATTTTTGTAATTTTTTAATGTGAAAAATTATTGATGTTACTCAATGTTGTTATTACCTGTTGAATTAAGTATTCATTGTGGTAGGATGCATCATTCTGTTGACAGTTTATTTTTGTTTTCATATTTGGAAACTGTAGCTCTTAGTAAAATTAGTCCGGTTGCTTTTCCCCCTAGAGTATTGGAGCTTACTAAAATGGCAGAATTTTCACAGAAATCTCGTTCTTATTTAATACTGCTAACTCTATTTAAACAAGCAAATGTTATATTAATGGCTACCTTAATTGGAGAGATATGAAAGTATTCATATAAACTGATTTGTGATGTGTCAGTTGATACTGCATTCTTTAATTCTTCCTGTGCAGATTCGACATCCTTTTTAAAAAGTTCAACCTGTGAAAAATTTGACAAAAGGTAGTAAATCTTAAAACTTATATCAGTAATGTCTATAAAAAACTTCATAGACATTACTGATATATTTTTTACATAGCAGTTCATATGTAGTACATAATCGATAAAAAATACTAGATTATGTAACGATTCATTGTTGCATTATTTAAAAAATATCCTATAGAAATTCATACCTCTTGGTCTTTGGGAAGTTCATCAACAAGTGTAAAGAAATCAGACAGCGCATAAAGGAAACCAAGATCTAATCGGAGATCCATCTCTTGAATTAAAACTTTAAAATACCTATAAAAAGTTGAAACCATTAAATAGTAGAAATATGTAACTATTAGCTATGCAACTATTTCAACAACAAAAATGAAAGAAAATGCCTCAGTGAACAAATAACCAAACAATTCATATAACAATACTTCATGCATTTATATTAAACTTTTATAAAATTAATACAAAAAACAGTAAACACATTACTTCTAATACTTTTACTCTAATTATGTCTAC
Organism: Pseudonaja textilis; assembly: GCF_049901715.1. Classification (NCBI taxonomy): domain Eukaryota; kingdom Metazoa; phylum Chordata; class Lepidosauria; order Squamata; family Elapidae; genus Pseudonaja; species Pseudonaja textilis. The sequence continues at coordinate 194,696,206 of NC_141991.1, read as the reverse complement.
TCAAAAGAAAAGAAAAATCAGTGATTACAATACAGTTTATTTCTAACTAAATAAAGTTTCCTATTCCAAAGGTAAAGGACTGCAGTGCAATGCTATACATATTCAGTCAGAAATGAATTCCAATAATTTCAAGTAGAGAAAGTTACAATTGCACCCCCAAGTTAAGACTGTAAAAAGCATAAATACTTACTTTATGCGTGATATCCGAGAATGTCCTGCAGTTCTCATCACAATACTTACATCAGTAAATGGCTTGGGTTCTATAAAAATTCCAAACATACTTTTATGGAGGATATTATTTATTCTAATATATAAAAGGTAATATATATAATTGATACCATTTACAATGATAAAATGATATCATTTGAGATCATTTGCAAAGGATGCAATGAATGAGTTGAATAAAGGAACCAAGTTATTACAACATACACGCACACACACACACAAACACAGCATATGAGACCAAATGAAGCCATTTACTAAAATGAGAAATAGACATTCATAAACATTTCAAATTCTAAATCCTAGCAGGTGCATGCTTATGATAGTTTAGTGACATCAATGAGTAATAATTTTAAGATTTCAATGACATTAGCTAAACTGTCTTAAATTAAAAGATTTGCAATTTGTAATTATATAGTTCCAGAGTCATTGTACATTTGTCAAGTGAAAGCAATCTGAACAAATCAGTTTGATAAAAATGCAAGTGATAGAAACGTTCTCTTCAGATTACTTTCACACTTGGAAAGATAACCATTTTTTCCTCTAAAAAGATTGGTTACTCCTATTTATTGAAAAGCACTTCATCCAAGTGAAAAAGTGCAAGTATTTTTGTAAAGTTATATATGTTCAGCTTCTAACAAATTTAGGATGAAATATATAAATGTATTAATAAGATATAGTGAATTTATCTTACGTTACTTTTTTGTATTGTGAAAGGGCTTTTTATTCATATATTTTAATTTATTTTTCCTTATAGTATTATAGATGCAAGAAAAGCATAATAATGTATTAAACTGTATTAACACACCTGAATCCAATGAGATGGACTTGGGAGGTTTAATGGGATAGAACACAAAAGGAAATATGGCTCCAGGAATCTGATTTTGTATCTGATAGGAGCAATTATAAGACAATACACCACAGGTTAGAAAGTATTTCCACTTTATATAAATTGTTATGTTGTAGTTTACAATTATGCTAGCTTTATAAATTTGAAATGCAGAATTCCCCAGACAACAGTCTTAATCTACAGACGTTAGCAGCTAATCATGTCTTATTGGTTTTTCTATCAAAACAAAAGTTCATTTTAAAATTTGAATTTTCATACATTATTTAAGTATAGCCTAATGCTGATATTTTAAAAACAAATAACAGGAAATAGTATTAAAACAATACATAAGATGCTTGTCCATTATCTGTTTTTCACCATGAATTGTGGGTAATCTGATATACCTGTATTCTATAGATTTGAACTCTGAAAGAAGACTGATGTTCAGAGGTACTGTATTGTACTTTTAAAGCTGGCAAAAAGCTTCTTCTCACAGGAAATTCATATGGCTGCAATATTTTCATATCATTACCAGTAGGAGTCAAACAGACCTGATATAAGACAACATCCAAATTGTAATTAATTTTTAAAATTAACCTTTCAAATCAAAGGTTACAGCATAACTCAAACTAAGCATTTTTAAATTCCATATATTTCTGACATTTCATATCCTTAGCTTTTCAATTGTATGCAATTGTAATGACAATGTTTTAAACTTTATCCAAATATGTTAATCACTTTGTTTTAAAATTAACAATTATAGCTTCTCCAGGATTACTCAGAAATAACTCCAATTAAATTCAACTGAATATCATCTTTATTAGTGCTGAGAGAAAGCAGAAATCTAGATACTGGGGCATAAAGCAGGGGTCTCCAACCTTGGCAACTTTAACACTTGTGGACTTCAACTCCCACAGTTCTTCAGCTAGCAAAGCTGAGGAACTCTGGTTGAGGAATTCTGGGAGTTGAAGTCCACAAGTCTTAAAGTTGCCACGGTTGGAGACCCCTGACATAAAAAAATCCTGGCTACAATCCTGTCTCATTAATTTAAAATGTAGTTACTGAACTGAGCAATGTTACTTCTCACACAATCTTGCCAAAAGAATATCAGCAATATAAGGAGCAATTTACCATATTGATTTAAAGGAAAAGAAAACAGGTTAAGATAGAAGTGAGAATGCTGAAGAGGTCAGTATCCCCCCCACACACACACATTTCTAAGACTGGCTGAAGAACAATGTTAATTGATATCAGAATCTCTGTATCTGAAAACCCAAGTGATATGATTAAAAGGTATTCTCATAAAGGGTTTAAATTCAATCAAAATGCAGGTATCTGCATATCCTATATCTTTAAGAGACCAAAAAGATGTTGAGAAATTCCTCACTACATTGCCATAGAATCTTTAAGAGTATCAAGGAAGCGAAATACAAGATACCATGCTATTTATGAAAATAGGAACAGATTTTCTGAAAATTCACAAATAATAAAAAATCTCTGTTTTACACAAGAAATTTACTGCCATGTTAGAAAAGTTTTGCTTCATCTGTTCATCTGTTTTCATTCCCAAGGACTGTAACTGTATGATTCAAACAAACATCATATTCAGAATCCTGGAACACAGAATTGCTTCCTTGGCTATTATGCTACAGATTACTACTTTTTGCTGCTTGAACCAGGGGAAAAAAAGGATAATGTGATCAAATAAATCTTAAATATGCAGGACTACTGAGACAAAGAAAGAAAGAAAAATTTCTCTCCCAGGAACTGATTATACTGGGAAATAATGCTGCCCAATGCCATCACTTATATGATGGGCTTTTGAAAAACACTAGTCTAAACACCGTTCAGGTTCTTAAACAACTGCATCTGATCAAGGAGTTTTGCTCAGGAAAATCAAGAGTGACAATTGCAAACTGCCCTAACAATTTAGGAGAAGAAATTAGGACCCAGCATTCTGGAGAACATTGGCCACCGGGCAGGAAATTTTCCGTAACAGGTCATAAAAATTACAAAAGCTCAGTAGTTTCAATTACACGTTCAATTGCACATGTTAAACTGGGGGTGGACTGGTTAATTATATAGTTTCACTAACTCTAGGCTACAGATCAGCCACCTGTTTTAAAAACAATGGTTATACAGTACAAGCCAGGCTTCCTGTCTCCCTTACAAAACAGACCTCAAGCCCAGGGATAAGATAGAAGAGGGTATGCCACAGCAGACCCGCTGGAACAATTAGGGCCAAGCAGATCATGGCTCCCAACTGTCTTCCCTCAAACCATCTCATGCAAGTATTATTAACATCAACACCAGGGCACCTAAAGTGATTTCAAGTTACTGGCTGGCAATGAAATACAGGGGCAGTGTGGTAACATATCTGGGGAAGTGATTAGTGCAATATTCTGCTGGAGCAAAGAGGCTTTGTGGCTATGGCCTAAAACAGTCATGAGTTCCCAGAGTTATTCTAGATTTTTTTCTGGGCCTTGTCATTCATTCAAATAGACTATTTCCACAAAGTTGCACAAGCACAGGAAAAAGCAAAAAATGCCCAATTGCAACAAATTAAATTGATTAAAGTAAATGTTTTAATGAATTAAAATAAAATAGTTATTGATCAAAATATTTATAACCCATACTATCTTAAGGGATACGGAGATAGGATTTGGTAATTAAAAACAGCCAAGAAACAACAAAAGCTATTCATCTCTGGACTTAGAGTTGAAAAACAACTTAAGGAAAATAAGGGCTAATGCATGCTCTTTTGGAAAAACAAAAATATTTTTTTAGAGGTTACTGAACAGAAAAGTTTATGCCTTTTTCAATTTGCATAGTTACAGGAACATTTCCCTCCATGAATTTTTGACTACTTCCAGAAAGTTCTGAACGTTGTTCTGAGATCATAAAGGAAAACTACAACAGATGAAAATAAGAATTTTATCCAAGTGTGGACTACTAGGGGTTTGCAGGGGTTTGGGAGAGCCCCTAGCTAAGATTCTGTGCAGTTTGGAGAACCCCCAAATCGCACTCCTGGCTGGCCCCGCCCACCCCTCTCCTCCCCGGAGTTCCTGCGCGGCCCGTTTTGGATGCAGGTAAGTGCAGGGTGCACACGGAGGCTCATGAAAGGTGAAAAATGGGCCTCCCGGAAGTTCGGGAATGCCAGAAATGGGCCCGTTTCTGGCTTCCAGAGAGCCTCTGGAGCCCAGGGAGGCTGTTTTTGCTCTCTCAGAGGCTTGAGGAAAGCTTCCGGATCCTGGGGAGGCTGACTAGGCCACAGCCACCATGACCACATCCATCCAGCAACCAGGCAGATAACCCTTTGTTAAAATTTTTGAAGTCCACCCCTGATTTCATTGCCTCTCCCAGGCAGCACGAAACAGTTATATTCCATAATTTATTAAATGAAACTTAATAAATAACTGAACTTACCCACCTACGCATGGAACAAATGACATGTATGGCATAACATTAGCAGAAGAGAAAAAGGGGGAAATGTGTGCAAATGCTTGAAGGAATCTGGTATTAGCATATAAAAAAAACCTTTAAAAAAACTTCAATTTACCGGAATATTATCATCAAGCTCCACTACTTTATTTTCTGTAGGTGAGTTATCACAGTATTCAATAAACTCTTTCTCCAGTTTGTCCGTTTGTTTCACACTAAGTGGCTTCCATCTTGACTTTTTCTTGGGTTTTGTCTCCCAAATTACATCGGAGCTTGCAAGTAAATTTTTTTAAAAAAGGATTATTTATCAAATTGTAAAACTATGATAAGCAATAAAACTGTATTAAATCTTTGAGATTTACTAACTTGAAAAAAGTCTCCAATATCAAAGGTACCTCATATTTTTTAAAAAATTGCATTAAAACTTCTTGGAAATATAAACTATTCTATGACTGACGCTTTAAAGTTGTTATTAAAAAGACTGTAGTAGAAATTCAATCATCATAATCCTCAATTATTTAGTGCAAATATACATTTTATATTCTGTCAAGTATTAACTTTAAACTTGGCATTTATGTAGCTGTTGGCCTGTAATTGTGCCAATAAATCATCATTATTTTCCCATATCAAATTTAAAAGCAGCATATGTTGGCAAAGTTAAATTGTTTGTGCATACTTTATTCAGATAGAAGATAAAAATCTGCCACCATTTTAAAATGTACAAAAAGATTCTAGGTAGGAATTGGACTTGTAATAGTTCCTATATATTATGCTCACTTCTAGAGTTAAATAATCTAAATTACATCAAGTATAATTTACTATATAATATACATTACTAATATTAATATTTTAAATTTTACATTTTTTAGTTTTTTGAAATGTCAATGGTAAATTGAATATATTAGTTACCTTGTGATTCCAATGTATGCTATTTCCTGTCTTAAATAGTTATTTACTAAAGAAATTCCAACATCTTGCAATGATACAATTATCTCTTGTTCTGCTAATTCCACTTTTTCACTTTCATATGTCATTTTGAAAACTTTTTCATCTTCAGTGAATAAGATTATACGCTGCAAACCTTCAAAAAATGAAACTATAAAAATGTGCTTGGTTCCCACTTGAAATGGTGTCATCAGGTCCTAAAATAAGAGATAAGTATTAATTATCAGACATTCTTCAAAGCATTGTTGCTCAAAGCTTTTATTTCCAATTCAATAACATACAAAACTTTACCTGGACCATATTTAAAGGTGTATATGGGGTATTCCTGCAGCAGGCAGGGAATACAGCACTTCAGGATCTCCAACCTCAGAGTGATTATAAAGAAGCTATTTAGCTAATTCACATATTTAAATTAAAAGTTGTTTTACAATTGCTTAAATATTTTCAATATCAATTGTTTTATATATGTTTGTTATATGCTACTTTCATGAGTTCTATGGAAATCTGGTGTATGTATATCTATGGTTTTATGCATGCAAGTGCATATACTGGCACATACATATGCACAGAGATACACACACACACACAAATCATGGGAGTTTTGTGGCTATCGGCAGTGAAGCATACCAATAAAAATATTCTGCCTTCTTCATGCTTAAATAACCAGAGCACAAACAAATTCAGAATAATCCAAGAACAGTTTATTCTGTGCCTAAGGCATTCTGAGAATACTAGTTTTATAAGGTAGCCTAAGAGAAAATTAATTAAATTAAACTAAAATGAAGGGATTTACGTAATATTCTCACAGCTTAAAATAAATTAATCTCTTAATAGGGGAAAGACATATTTCTTCACTGAAGTCACAGATAATTAAATTGTAATAACAGCATGTAGTGCAAATTATTAACAATGAGCCTTATTATTATTACACTTTTTAAAGCCTCCAGAGGTTAATCTTATGGGCATGATTGCAATTAATAAATTCACTTATTATGAGTATATCATTCTACCATTTTAAGTTTTATACACGTATACAATATTAACTGTATCACAAAGTATATGTGATGCAGTGTATATTCTATGAGCCAAAGAACTCACAGAATATAATTTCAGTTCAGTAATAAACTGAACTGAACAAGTTACAGTATCGAAACAACTGATATTCATAAGAATATTCTGCTCTAAACAGAGTGGGTTTTGGGATACTATGCATAGAAGGATATAAATGTCAGAATAAACTAACATGGTTTAATCATTAAATTATTAGTATACTCTGGTATATCACAAAATGTATACTGCACGTATGTTAGATTTTACAGCAATTTTTAGAATTAATTTCATGAAGATGCTTGGAGGTAAATAGTACCACCCCTCTATAATTTCTAATCACCTAAAGATAGGTCCTATGTTTGTTTTTTTCAGAGTCAACTCCAATGCTTTCCACAATCTTAAAAGTTTGATCTCTCAGAGCATGCTATGCATGTTTAATTACAAACCTTTTCCAACATAACCAAATGCAAAGTCTATATTCAGTGGAGTTATTTAAGTATATATTCTGAATGCTCTGGAGACATAATTACAGATAATTTAATCAACTAAAGAGGAACAATAGCTCTGATACCAGCTATTAACTAGTGTCTGTATTGTTCAAAATAAGTCTGGACAATGACACAAATTAGATTTTCTTATCCAGATAAAGCTATAAAAAATCAGATAGGGCCCTATAACTACCATCTTGTGCTAAAGACTTGTGTAAACTTATGGAGATAGCTTATTTCTACTTTATTTTAGGGTCATAGCACATAGCTCAATTTATTCAATCCTAGATTTCCATTATCCCTCTCATTTCCAGCCTATTTGCTGCATTTTAAACATTATACCTTCTAAAAGCTAAATTATTTGATTGTTAAGTATTATACTGATTTGAACATTATACATACATCTTTCTGAGTTATTTCTTCACTGTTTCTTCCACATTTCCATTTCAGTTTTCTGGATCCTACAGGATCCGCCCATGTATACAATACTGCTTTATTGGGTTCTAAAGTTTCCTCCATTGAAGTGAGAGAACTGCAAACAAAAATAGGAAAATGCAGATTTCAATGCAAAATACATCCTCAGCAAATTTTTTATCTTTCCTCCAAAGCTATTATTTTCCAATGTTATTAAATTTCTATCAATTAACTCTGACAACTCAATTAAAACATTCCCATGTTACAATATTCAATCTGTGATTTTAAAATTAAATGAAAAAGCTTATTAATATATAGGTAGACTTAATATATTAATTTCTCAGATATTTATATTTCACTGTAACTCTGCTGCTTCTTAATCAATGTAGTTAAAGTGACAGGTTTATGATAGATTACAGTTTGTTTTATTTGAAAAACTTTTCTTTAGTTTTAGCTCAAACAATAATAACCAGTAAACAGGATAAATTAATTTAGCAATTGTGTTAGATACACTATTAACAAGGATATTCTTATAGTACATGATCACTATATATTCATACAGCACTAAATGTTATGCTGTTTATTTTTAACAATATGCAAATAAAACATTGTATACACTGTACAAATTGTATACCTTTGTCCATATTCAATTACTTCTTCTTTGGTATGATTAATTATCAGGAATGGGGCTGCACCATCATGGTAATTAGAGAATGTAATTGTTGTTGAATGTTCAGCTAGCGTAATATCCACAACAATGCCACCAAGCTAGCAGATATGCAAAGATGAAATGATATATAATATACATATTACACTGATGATTCGTTCACATAATTCAAGGATCTCAATGTTTCTGATTCAAAATTAACAGCAAAATAGTAGATTACTACTATTATTTTAAAACTTGGAAAGGGGTTCATGTTCCCAAATCCTTACAAAATTCCAAAACCTGATAACAGGTTTACATTTAACATTTTAAATGTAACATACAACATTTTAGTCCTATTCACTGTGTTCACTTCTGATCTTATTTATCATAAAAATAACTGTATTAATTGCAGATATTCAAGCAATGATGGCAGGTTTTTAAAGTTTAAAGATATACACTTTTGCATGGTTTCAAATTAAACAAATGTATTTATTTTGCCTTATGCCATCATATTAAATAAGAACACATGAATATTTGTAGAATCGTGCATCTCCATAAAAATTAAATCAAAAACTTTGATATTACACAAAACTTTATAGCAAGTACACTAGATTATCTTTAAAGTCTTAAAAAAGTAAGAGAAAAGGAACTCCTTAAGTTAGCTTGGAACTTCTTATGGCATAGTTCAGCAGCCAAAGGACATATACTATCTTCAGCACCTGTAGACTACATACTTAAAACTGGCATCAATATCATCAAACTTTAGTCATAGAAATTTGGTTAGATAGTGATTTCCAGCACTGAGCGAATGCCAGCCTGGCCGCAGTTAGAATATGGATAATCATATAGTTCGTTTTTTTTGATAACTTTCAAAAAGCAGAAAAATATCAACTTTATTACATTAAAATTATGGCATCACCAGCTACTATTTATCTGTTTAAAAGGTTGGGAGGCAACCTGTGGGCAATCTGTCATTTTTTTTTCTCATTTAACATTTATCTCTATATACTCACCTTGTTATCTAAATGAAGTAGTAAGCAGTTTTCTTGTTTATCAAGTTGTATAACTTTGGATGGAATGTAAGAATCTTTTACTCTAACCTGTAACTTGCTGTCATTATTTTCAGGCCAAAATGGAACACACTGAAATAAGAATGAAATGCATTTATAAAGAAAATATATCATGGAACTATAGCTATCAAAAAAACAGTATTTCTCCCTTACTTGACTCCAAAGTTATACAATATACAAAATCCTGAGAGCCAATTGCAAAATTTCACTGAATACTAGAATACAGCACAATAAAAATGTTAATAATTTTTTTAAAATCGCTTTTAGAAATTTGTATGTGTCTTTAGAAAAAAACGTATTAGTAAAAGTATAAAAAACCCTTGTGAAAATGTAATTCAGATGTTTCAATTTCTAAAAATAAACAGAATTCTAACTGCAATTTTTAGTAAATGATAGCATAAAACTAGAATATAACTAAAATAATAATAGTACTGCCTTGTTGGACAAAGGAGTATGCTAACTCCTTTGAGAGTTAAAAGTTATATGCAAATTTTCACTGCTTTAACTTAAATTGGTAGAATTAACTTTGGGCAATTTATATAGTTTTAGCCAGTTATAATAAGAATAGTTGTTTAATAATCATTGTCCATTTTCATGCATTTAAAAATGTTTATCCTATGTTGCTGAAATTTTGAGGGAACTAACAAGTCAATGCATGAGATATTACACAATTTTTAAAATATAGGGAAAATATATATATATAAAATATATATATACATACACACACATACACATACACATACATACATACATACAGAGAGAGAGAGAGAGAGAGATATCTTTGGTTATTCGGGTTTTCTCCCGTGTAAGATTGGAAGTATCTAGGCAATGTTTCGATGAAGTCTCATTCATCATCTTCAGGCTTCTGTCTTCGGCTCTGTGCTTCTCAGAGTTACAGACAGACACAATACAGAAGCCTGATGATGGCAGATGAGATTCTGCCAAAACGTTGTTACAACTTTAAAAGCACAACCACAAGGACGTGGGAAAATACCCAAACAAAGCTGAATACCATACATGTAAGTACCTGCGAAAACTTAAGAAAAAATAAATATGTATGTATGTATGTATGTGTGTGTGTGTGTGTGTGTGTATGTATGTATGTATGTATGTATGTGTATATGTGTATATATATATATCTTTGGTTATTCGGGTTTTCTCCCATGTAAGATTGGCAGTATCTAGGCAACGTTTCGATGAAGTCTCATTCATCATCTTCAGGCTTCTGTCTTCGGCTCTGTGCTTCTCAGAACAGAACACGCCTCCAGCCAATCAGAACACGGCCAACCCCCCAACCAATCAGAACACAGCCAAACCGCCAACCAATCAGAACACATCCCCACCCAATCAGAACACAGCCAAGCCCCCACCCAATCAAGTCACACCCCCAACTAGCAGTTAAAAGGAAGAAGCAGCTGCAAGCTCACATCACTCTGAGAAGCACAGAGCCAAAGACAGAAGCCTGAAGATTATGAATGAGACTTCATCGAAACGTTGCCTAGATACTGCCAATCTTATGCGGGAGAAAACCCGAATACCAAAGATCCATATATATATATGTATATATATATGGTGGTGTAGCTATTTTGTTTCAAATCAGCACTATAAAAACAATAGGATATTGTTGAATATTGCATATTTTATTTTATTTTTTGCTTTTGAGTTATTGTTGAGTCTCGGCAAGTCCTGCCTGGACTGGTTGCTTCTTGGCAGTATTTTTGCCACTGCCTTCTTCCCAGGGCTGAAAGAGAACAGCTGGCCCAAGGTTATCCAACTGCTTTCCTGGTTTCTAGCCTGGTCCCTTAACTACAATACTAAACAGCCTTCCCATATTGTGTATAAACCAAGTCTTTTATATTGTAATATACAATAAGGTAAATAATTCTTAATAAAAAATCTAATGGATGCAAAGAAACAATTTATGCATGAATTATCAAGTTAAAATTATTACAATGGATATAAAACTTCAAGACTTACCTGTTGAAAAAGTACTGGTATCCAATTTTCATTGCCATGTTCAGCTACTTCTAAAATGTGTGTACTTCTGTTTGTGATCATTAAAAAAGGTGTGAAAGTCACTATTCTAGTGATATTAAAGCTGCTATTATGTATAGTAACACCAACCTGGAAAATACAATTTTTAATATAAAAGTCTCATTATTGTTAACAATGTCCTTATTTTTTCTTAAATAATATTTCTTCAAGAAAAGATACAATTCATCCTGTAGTGAGTGAATGAGAATGAAATAAATTCTGTGAAAAATACATGTGATGAATTCTTTTGCTTCTGAAGACATATTATTCCTATACTACATATCAGTTAACAAGTTTAACATTATCTAGTGTACAGTGACAATAGCTTTTTCAAATTCAACCACATTTTGTTCAAGTTCCACCCTTATTTGTAGATTATTAACTTCAGCATCTAAAATAAGTAAAACACTAAGCATATAAAATATTAAGCTTGCCATTAGCTTGCTTTAAATTTTCCCGCACACAGGAACTGGATAGACATTCGCTGCTAACATATCTAAAAGCTATTGCTTATGGCATTAAAATTTGTGACCAGGGCGGAGCTGGCGTCATGACGATACGGCATGCGATCTTGGAGGTCTGAGATCGCTGCCGATATCTTTGCTCCTGGACAGTCCTATTGGATCTAAACCGTCCCGAAAAGAAGGTGAAAGTGAAGAGTGCATCCTGTCGATCCCAGGGATACCGCAAAGTCCCTGGTAAATCCAGGAGAAGCTCTTCTTGCCAGCAGCAAAGAGGCAGCCATTACAGCTGCTGAAGTTGGAACAGCTCCAAAACGGAAGAGAGCAGAAAGACAGAGTGTGCCAGTTTGGTGAGAACCTTTTTTTTATTCTAAGATCTGAAAGAACACCCTAAGGAAAAGAAAGAATCTGTAAAAGTTTTTGACAGAAGTGATTAAGCGCCGATTTTAAACAGGACTGTCAAAGTAATGTTGTTGTTGTTTTTTCTCTCAGTGCTGGATTTTCTATATATGATCTTGTATTTTGAAACTGGACTGGTTTTTTCATTTATATCTATTTTCTTCTTCTCCTTTTTGATTTTGTAATATTTTAGGCTAGAGGCTCCCTTTAGTTTCATTTGTTTTAAATATCTTTTTCTTTTTTTTATTAATTCTTATTATATCCTGCTCGGAAAAGGAGGGGGAAAGTAAGAGCAAAGAAACTTTGTAACACTGCCAACTAGAGGCTTGAAAATATTCTATTTCCCTGTGACCAGACAAAGCTGAGAAAGAAAGAACGGGGATTCTTTTTGAAGGACATTGCTATTTGATAAGATAGAGGGAAGAGCATGGGAGAGTATTATTGCAGGTGCTCTTCTGGGTTTCTATCAACAGCTGGAGTCTGGTGTTGAAACGTAGGGGGAAAAAAGGTGATAAGTTTTTGGAGAAGAGAGTTATAATAAGAGCCTTGGATAATTAAACAAAGTGCAGTGTGCCCTTTTAACTTTTTCTAAGTTGTGCTATCCCTCCTCACCAGCTTTATTGTATTTCTTTTTATCTTTTTTTTTTTTGGTAATAACTATATGGGTTTTTGGCTTTGTTGGAGCTTGTCTTTGTTTTTCTTTTTTTCTTTGGAAGTCCAATCTCTACGTTTGCTTTTTATTTTAAAGGAAAAGCCTTAAAAGCCTTTTTTTCCACTTTCCTGGTATTTTTGTTTTTTCATCTACCTTTCTGGTTTATATTTATGCACTTTTTTCTATTTGAGACCTTTCAATTGGATTAAGGTGTTGAAGAACCTGAAGAATTTTTCCTTTTCCTTTTTTTTTCTTAAGTCTTTTTCTTCACCTATTGACTGGATTAAGGTATACAAGAACCTGAAGAAATTTTGTCCTCCCCTTTTTTATTATTATTGGGCTTCCTTTTTCTACTATTTTTATTTTGAACTATAATTGGTTACTTCATAATTGGATTAGGGTTTAGAAGAACCTGAAGATTTTGAATTGCTTAAAATGAGTAGGAAATTTACAGCTCCTGGTTCTTCAACTTCTACTTCTTCCTCTCCACCATCTGGAGGACAACGTTCAATACAGACAATGTTAAAGCAAGAAAAAGAACAAGAAAAAGTGACTCTGCAGATGATTATGCAAGGAATTCAAAATATAAAAGCAAGATCAGAGAATATTAAAAAGAGAATAGAGAACATCGAACAAAGAACAGAGAACATTGAACAAAGAACAGGGAAAACCGATAAAAAAGTGGAGAACATCTAGCAAATGATGTTGAAGATTCCAAAAAATTGAAGAAGATAAACAAAGAGACAAGAAGATTGGAGATATTGATAATAGATTAATGGTGGTTGAACAAGATAAAAGTGGTATGTTGAGATGGGAGATGGATAGATCAGAATTCTATCTTAGATTCCAAAACGTAGAGGAACAAAAAGGACAAAACCTAGCTGAGATAATGATAGAAATACTGGCTGAAGCTTTGGAAATAACTCAAGAGAAGATGATGGATGGAATAGATGAGGTTTATCGAGTTTTCACAAGATATGCAATGAGAAATAGCTTACCAAGAGAAGTTCACATTAGAAAGAAAGCCATTAAAATGCAAACAGTGCAGTGGCAAAAGAGAAAACATTGAAATACAAAGACAAGGAGATTGTGGTCTTGAAATAAATACCCAGAAGAGTGAGAGAGATGAGAAGAGAATACCGATTCCTGACTAAAATGCTACTTAAAAAAGAGGTGAATTATAGATGGCTGATTCCAGAAGGTTTAATGTTCACGTGGCAAGAACAAAGACATAGAATTGATTCAACTGAGAAAGCGGAATTATTTTATACAGAATTTTTTGGAAGGAAAGAGGAAGAGGCAGAAAAAGAGATCTCACTAATTGAATTTTAAGAGGACTGCCAAATGGCGACTGAAAAAGAAGGCGCAGTAGGTGGAAAGGTGGAAGCCAAAGAACAACGTGAACTAAGATCTACGAGAGCTGCTAAACCTAACTATAAAATATAACCATGGAAGAGAAAAAATTGATTACAATTAATATAAATGGACTTAACTCAGCTGTTAAAAGAAGGAAAACCTTTCATAAATTAGAGAAATTAAAATTTGATATAATTTGTCTACAAGAAGTACATATTAAAAAACAATATGAGCAATTGTTGGTACAGCCAAAATTAGGGAAAATATTTACTTCCTTGACACAATGTAAGAAGAGAGGAATGGTTTTATATATTAACGAGACCATCCCAGCAAAATTGATCTATACCGATGATGATGGAAGAATATTAATGGTGGAAATAATGGACAATAATATGAAAACACTCCTGATTACAATTTATGACAAACAAGAAGAATTCTACAAAAAAATTACATATGAAAATAATCGAACTGGACTATGCTAATATAGTTATGATGGGAGATTTTAATGGAATCGTAGACAATAAATTGAACTATACAGCACAGAAAACAATAAAGCAAAACAGAAAGACCCTCCCTAAATCTTTTTTTTTAATGGTAGATGAAATAAATTTAAAAGATACATGGAGAGAAAGAAATGCTAAAACTAAACAATACACCTTCTATTCAAATAGACACTTATCATGGCCCAGAATAGATATGATATGGATGTCAACAGAATTAATAACTAACATTCAAGAAATAAATATTGAAACAAGTACTTGGGAAGATCACAGTCAAATGACAATTAAATGGAAAGGACAAAAAAGAAGATCTAGATGGACGTTAAATACAGTGGATGGAGAAAGAATTGGCTTTTTTCTTTAGAGAAAACAAAAAAGAAGATACATCAATTCAGAATGTATGGGATACAATGAAGGTATATGTTGGAGGCTTGATAATAAACTATGCAAGGAAAAGGAATACTATGAAAAGATTAGTCTCTAAGGCCCTAGAGGATGAGCATAAAAGACTTGAAAAAGAGCTACAGATCCTCCCTATTAATGACAGTTGTAAGTTTTCCCATTTCTTCAGATCTAGGGCTATCTGTTGTTTAAGTTTAATATAATTGTTCTCTTTTAATGTACTACATCTTGGTGTCAAATATATCCCCAAATACTTAACCTTGTTCGTAACTTGGATTTTCAACAGATCTGCCAATTCTTCTCTT
The DNA here is from genome assembly GCF_049901715.1 of Pseudonaja textilis. Classification (NCBI taxonomy): domain Eukaryota; kingdom Metazoa; phylum Chordata; class Lepidosauria; order Squamata; family Elapidae; genus Pseudonaja; species Pseudonaja textilis. Next base: position 194,680,989 of record NC_141991.1, on the reverse strand, counting down.
TGTCTTAGTAGCATATTCTTTGACAAAATCTTTGTTTTATCTTTATTTATTTTCAGACCAGCCACCTCACCATATGTCTCTATCTTTTCCAGTAGCTTCGAAGCTGTTTCTATAGGATCTTCCAAAATAAAAACTAAGTCATCTGCAAAGGCTTGTAATTTAAATTCTTCCTTTTTGATTTTCATTCCTTTTATGGTTTTATCTTCTCTAATATTTCTATTCAACACTTCCAGAGTCAATACAAATAGCAAGGGAGAAAGGGGACATCCTTGACTTGTGCCTTTTCTTATGTTAATAGAGTCGGTAAGTTCTCCCTCTATCATTACCTTTGCCATTTGCTCATGATAAATTGCTTCTATTGCTTGAATAAATCTTCTAGCAAAACCCATCTGTTCCAGTAAGAGTAACATAAATCTCCAATTCACATTGTCAAATGCCTTTTGAGCATCTAAAAATATCAAAGCCATTTGCTTTTCAGGGTGTGCCTCATAATATTCCAAAGTGTCCAAATTTACTCTCATATTGTCTCTAATTTGTCTCTTTGGCAGGAATCCATTTCGATCTGGATGAATAAAATTATCCAAATATTTTTTAAGTCTTTCTGCTAATATCGAAGCAAAAATTTTATAGTCTGCATTTAATAAAGAAATCGGTCTATAGTTCTTAATTTGCAGTGGGTCAGCCTCCTCTTTTGGAATAAGTGTAATATAAGCCTCTGACCATGTTTTAGGTATCGTCTTCTTTGACATAGCTTCATTCATAACATCTAAAAGTGGAATGCTCAGTGATTCTTGTAATATTTTGTAGAATTCTGCAGGCAGCCCATCTGGACCTGGTGCTTTCCCATTATTTTGTTTCTTAAGTGCTTGACTTAGTTCCATCATTGTTATATTACTTTCTAACATTTCTTCAGTCTCTTTAGATATCAAGATGAATATTCTACCCAGAATCTTATTTTTGTTTCAAACAATACCAATTAGGCTTGGAAAAGACTATTTTGAGGACCTAAATAAAATTGTGTTGAAGTATATATGGCAAGGTAAGAAAGTGAGGATAAAGCTAAAGCTTTTGCAAGATGCTAGAACTAGAGGAGGGTTTGGCCTGCCTAACTGGGAGTTGTATTATCAAGCTGCAAATTTGATGTGGGTTAAGGAATGGATAACATTAAGGAAGACTAGATTGTTGACACTAGAAGGTCATGATTTGTTGTTGGGTTGGCATGCTTTTCTATGGTATAAGGGAACCAAAACACAGGGCTATTTTAGAAGACATTATATACGGGAGTCTTTGTGGCTAAATTGGGAGAAGATAAAAAAACAATGCTATTTGAAAATTCCAGTTTGGTTATCGACGATAGAAGCATTTTCTTATCCTATAATTTATAAGAAGGAACAAACAGTTAGATATGGGGAATTACTAGATGAAAAGGGTGAACTTAAATCGATACAAAACTTAGAGGAACAAGGTATAAAGATGAATTGGTTTTCATATGTGCAAATACACTCAAGGTATGATGAAGATTCCAAAACAGAGGGATTTTATGATAAACAGACTGATTTAGATAAGATTCTGACAGGTACTGATGAAAAGATGATTAAAAAACTATATGGTTACTTATTGGGAATTAAGCTAGAGGAAGAACAAGTTAAAGAAACCATGATTGCTTGGGGGAGGAATTTTGGATATGGGATTGACTTAGAGAAATGGCAGAAATTATGGTTGCAAAATTATAAAATGACAATGTCTACAGCTTATAAAGAAAATTTGTATAAGATGTTTTACAGGTGGCATTTTCCCCCAACAAGAATAGCAAGAATGTTCAAGAATAAATCCGAAAAATTTTGGAAATGTCATCAGACACCTGGCTCATATTACCATATGTGGTGGACTTGTGTGGATGCTAAAAAATACTGGACTAAAATCCACATGTGGTTGGAAAAAATGACAAAAAACATATAGACCAGAGATACTTTATTGGGAATTTTACCTGAAATATATAGCAAAGACTTGAAATACCTGATTGTAAATGTATTAACAGAGGCTAGGATTGTATTTGCTAAAAACTGGAAAAATTAGAAAATAACATCACAGGAGGAAATAATTAAGAAAATATTGGAATGTGCTGAAATGAGTAGATTGACATTTGAAACTAGAGAACAAGAGGATAAACAATTTTATAAAATTTGGGATCTTTTCTATCAATGGTTAGACAACAAAGTACAGTAATGAAATATGTAGACTTTTAGAAAACAATAAATATATAAAGATGTACTTCTTTTTTATTATATCTACAAAATGATTTTAGGATAGATTTGGGATGACAATATGAACTGTTATAAAATAAACTAAGTAAATTATGATTATCTTGTAAAACATGAATGAATAAAAGTATAGTCAAATGATTGATTAATAATGATACTAAGGTATTTAATTTTTGATTGACAATATGAGATCATATGCAATGTAATTGTAATTGAAGACTATGAAATAGAAGCACAAAACAATTTGTAAACCAACCGGCACACTGTATGTACACCTATGGAAGATAGCTTGATGTTTTCATGTTTTGTTTGTTTATGTTTGTTTTTAAAAACTAATATTTAAAAAAAAAAAAAATTTGTGACCAGGTTTAGTCTAAGAGGCAAGTGAATTGTGCACTTGTCCTAGGCAACGAAATGAAGCAAATACTAAATCCATCCAGTAATTGTGAAGCTGTTTGTTCTATATTTTCAAATATTGAAGAAAACTGAAATGAAATGCAGGGGGTGGGCTGGCTTGAATATGACTAAAAACTGGAATGCTCTGGAAACTTATTTGGAAGTCAACCTTGTTAAATGAAATAGAATTTCCTTTAAAGAAAACATACAAAAATATGGCTGCCAGAAAATTACAATAAAGCAAAACTTTACCTGATATTCTTTTTTGTGGCTTTTACATTTTACAAAGCCATGACTCCCAACTGTATCCAGGGAAAAATGATCAGAAAGTTCACTGTCTGTCACCATGAGCTGAACCTGTAAGGAGGAAACTTGTTATTCAACCTTTATCATGAAGATAATTAAAGAAAAATATAAAAATGGTTAATATTCTTAATTAAATAAACCTGTAAAATACTGTATTTTGAAGTGCTTCATTTTCACATTTTAGTTAACCAAACCATGTAAACTCCAGTTCATTTGCTAGCTGTAACAACACTTTGGGCTGCTAAACACTCTCAAATCTTCATTTGGCTATTTCAAAAGGGGAGATTTTTCTTTTGTCTTATTTTTCTTATATTTCAGCAACTATACAAGCCCACGTGAGCCAACAGAGGAGGCATGCTGTAGGACCTCTCAGTCAAGAAACTTTGGTTGGTGGGGTGCAGGAGAAGGGCTTCTGCTATGGCTCCGAACCTTTGAAACATCTTACCCACTCAGGAGAGATCAGCTCCCACCCTTCTGATCTTCCTTAAGGGACTAAAGACCTGGTTCTACCAGATGGCATGGGACCCCGATGACCGAGCATCACACTTGAGGAAGCTGATACATTTAGAGGCAATCCCATGTATCTCCTGAGCATTCTGTTCCCTCCCCATATTTTAACTATAATTTTCTCTTTGATTATAACTCCATTTTTATTATTTTATACATATTTATTTTATATTTTAATGCTGTAACCCACCCAGAGTCATTTTGAAATGAAATGGATGGCAAATAAATTTGATAAATAAACAATTAAAAAAATAAATTTTAGACTCCCTGTAGACTTCCTCTTTTGGCTGTTTAAAAAATAAGGATCATATGCCTTACTTATTGATACTCTTAAAAACCATATTTTTTAAATGCCATGTTAAAAACAAAACATCTCTTCCTAAGTCTTAAATGTAACAATTTATTAAAATACAATTATCATTAAAAATAGCTTGTAGTATTTTTATAGTAATAAGATTCAAAGTACTGGAAAACTAAATATGATAAGAGTTGATTTATGAGACTAAAATCAATACCTTATTATCATGATAAAAGTGTTTAGGCTGGAAAGAAAAGAGAAGTGGCAACTTGTAGTCAGGTGGATGTTTGCGGTGAATTCCATCGGCTTTATACTGTAACATTCGACCCGTCTTGTTGACCATCCAATAGGGACTGTGAATTGCTACAATCACTTGTCCTGTAGCATATGTCACATGGATAGCTATATCCAAATCTGTCCTATCCAGATCACTAATGTGTGAAAATGTGATGAAACTAATTTCTTGTTGATTTGACTGGAGGCAGTACTCAGTAGTCCAATCTTTATCAAGATAATTAAGTAAATGCAATTCTAGCTTGCTCTGATCCAGTAATGCATTATGAATCTGAGCAGAACATCCAGCTTCTAGAGCACTGCATGTGGTACTATATCCCTGTGAAAGCAAAGTTTCAATAAAATTATAATACATATAATCAATACACTAATTATCATATTAGTTATCTCCTATTGTTTTTATTAGTTAATGAACAATTGTGCAGAATGAAATGGAAAGCTGTTTGTATTGAAATATGACATCTGAAGTAATTATCTTTGGGTTATTTTCTTGGGAGATTTTAATAATTAATAATAAAATATAAAATAAAATAAATGGGAAGTTAAAAGCAATTCTATTATTAAAAAGCACATGTTTCCCCAAATATTATATGGGTGGTTTTTTTTGATACCATGATTCATAATCCTCTTCAGCTTGTTCTTATAAAATTTCTGAAATGTTTTGAATTAGAAACATTTTTATTTCAAATTGCTGTTTTTTTATTTCAAAATGCTGAGATAGCCTGGTCTGATCTTACTGGAAAAGTTCTGTTGCTGTTCTTTTTTTTAACCAGGATGATTCCAAAGTGAACTTGTTACCAGTAATATCAGAAATGCATAGAGACACTTCCAGTGATGTCAAGTTAGTACTTTTTGGCCTCAAAAACAGCTCTCCTAAATTGAAAGCTTCATGCTGAAAACATTTCAAATGTGAAGTTTGCATACTTTTTCATATAATGAAAATAAATTACATCAGAAAGTAATTTTTGAAGGATTTAAAATAAATATTGGGGCATTATGTAGAATTCTTTAAAATCATATTCTTAATAAGCATTTATGTACTTGCACATTTATTGTATCAGTGCAAAGATATAATTGCAATTAAGAAAGATATCAAAGATACCAAATATTTATCCTTATGATCTAAAATAAATGTTCCTCAGATCAAGTCGCAGACCAGCTAATAATTACTTTACTAAGACTAACTGAAGAAACACTATTAACTCAAGAGAATTTTCTTTCATATTTAGTGTGTACCTGCAGCAGCAACTGAATTCTGGACATGGCCAAGCATATTTTGGGGAATTTCAATTCCATTTATTTTATTAGGTGAAACTGAGGATACAGTCTAAATTATAAGATCCGAAGAAAGCGAAAGGGAATTTAGGGAAAAAAAACACTACCTCTAAAGAATAGGCAATCTGATATGGAAGTAGATTGCGGAGAATAACAGAAGACCACAAATGAACAACATATGGTAAATCCCACTGATCATCTGTACAAGTTGAAGTTATCAAAGTATCTTGCATTGGAACAATGTTGATAATAAGTGGGTTATTAGGTGATTTTAAAGACCGGCATTTCTTCTGTAGCAATTTGTCAAAATTCTTCACCATTTCATCAAAGCTAACACCTTCACTGGATTCATATTCTTCAGAAGTTTCATCTGCATCAATTACTGGTCGAAAAAACAGTAATGACCTGTGAGTAAGCATAATAGTTATTCTTATTTTCTTTTTCTATTAAGAATATTCAATACTTCTATCCAGATTTAAACAAATGAAACTAGAACAAAATATAATTAGAAGCAACACAAATAATATTAAACAAACTGCATTCAAATACATTATAAATGTAACCATTTTGGATTACAGGTCTTTTGTTGCCTTATTAAGAAACCTCAGTGCTTGGCCTGGTTGACAGGTTACCTATCTTTTATTCTATCTACCTTCTGCAAGCTTAGATGATAGTCCTATGGATAGATATGGTTTTCCAAGTGATCAATGCTTTTGGGGAGAATATTTAATTGTCATAAAATGGTAGAGGTGGATAGAATGGCTCAATGAGAAGGTGTTATTATTTTCTTGTGATTGGATATCATTAATTTATAATCTAAGAGAAATATTTCAACCAGCAGGAAAGAATAAGAACGCTCAGTGAGTAACTTTTAAAATTAAAATTAGAAAAAAAAAACATCTTAAATGATTTTGACTTACAAGCAAAGACTGTGATTAATTAAGAAAGTTTTAAACAGATAAATGAGACAATAATTTTAAAAGGTTTTTTTTTTCTTTGATGAAATTGCTTTTGAAAAAAGTAAAATGAACTAGACAAATGACTGAAGCTTCATAGGAACATTGACTGTTTATTGTTAAATCCGAAAACAATTGGTGGATTTTACAAAATTAATAAGGATAGTATAAGCCAAATTCCCCCATCCTTTATTCCCTCTTTTCCAAAAATCCATCTTTTTAATTATCATATTGATGTATTTATTCTAGTTTGTTCCTTCGCCATTGTTTACTTTATTATTCTATTATTTTGATTCTGTTCTGTTTATACATTTTATTTTTTGTCCTTTTTATTATTGTAAGCCCTTCAGTGAGATACATGGCAAATAAATTTAAGAAACTATATGACTATATCTATGGATTGGTGGACATATAAAAAGCTTAAAAATTGACTCAAATATACACTTTGCTGAGGAGGATTTTAAATATTAATATTCAATAAAAGATAGAACCTTTCCTTTTAGGACAGATGGGCACAGCTGGAAAAGAATTATAGAAGATTATGTCAAAATAATGGAGTATATGCACAAATGATAGAAAGATTCAGCACTATACACCATAGAGGAATGATTGGTAAAACTGACAGAAGTTGTTGAGATAGCCAATTGACTTCTTTGATTAGAGAAAGGTCACTACAGTATTGACATTAATCAATGACTGAAAACCCCAATAGACTTTTTGTGTAAAAAAGAAAATGATTTTGTGACTTATGATTTTAATGATTTGAAAGAATAGGTTACAGAAGAAGGGAATTATGATGTAATCCTAGAGAAAAAGCGAGAGGTTTGATTAGAAGTGTATGTATTCCTGCGGACAGGAAGATTAGAAGCCATTTCTTTATATTACTGTTCATGTTTTCTGTTTTCTCTGTCTCTTTTCTCTCTCTTTTGTCTTTTTCCTTTCTTTTCCTTTCTTTTACAATTACTACAACTAACCCTCAATTTACCATTCATTTAGCAACCATTCAAAATTACAACAGCACTGGGAAAAAGCACTGGGAAAAGTGACTTACAATCAATCCTCACATGTAATGATTATAGCATCATCCCCATGGTTACATGTACAGTATTTACTAAGGTTGCAGTGTTTGGGGGCCATGTAACTACCGTTTGCAATCTTTCCAGATGGTTTTTGAGAAGCAAAGTCAATGGAGGAAGCTAGAGTTGCTTAATGATCACATGAATGACTTAAACACTGCAGTGATTTACTTAACAACCACAGCAATAAAGGCTGTAAAATTGGGTGCAGCTCACTTAACAACTGCCTTGCTTACCAATATAAATTCTGGTCTCAATTGTGATTGTAAATTGAGGACTACCTCTATACTTTTTTCTCTGAATTTACTTTTTGTTATATATGTAAATCTTTAAATAAAAATTATTCTAATTTTTTTGTCTTCATCAATAAGTATTAGATTTTTGATGGAAAGATCATTTCCAAGGATAAATAACTGGGAAATATCAAACAGCAATGTTAAAAAGGAAATAGTCCTGGGAGTATAAAGTTATTAATAATGATACAAACAATACATAAAGAGTACAAGCGAAACATTTAATCTAACTATATTCCTTTACCAGAACCTTTATTATTTCTTGATTTATTACTTTTAGAAACTAATTTACCAATGTTTGTTTACAAAATAAATATATGCACAAAATAAATAATATACCAAAAAGAAATTAATTACCTATAGGAAGTTAATGGTATGTTAAATTCATTATCTGGTAGTGCTACTCCTAAACATTTTCCATCTTCAAATATACTCAAAGGAATTGAAAAATGATTCTTTATCTACGGTATACAGAAAATAAAAAGTGTGTGTCAATTGACAAAAAATAACTATGTTACAATTTCATTTCATCTATTAATTAAATCTCTATTCAACTGAAAAATATAATGAAATTTAACATTTAGGAAGATGTGATATCCATTTTATAAATACCTTTATAAAATATTGTATATTTGCTCTAATATGCATAGGAAATAAAACAATTAATCTTCCAAAACTAAGATTCTATAAATAAATAAAAACATTGTACTTGGGAGATTCCCACTGATCAGTAAAATTTAAAAGAAAATATCTCACCTGAATTGGAGAATGTACGGTTACTATCTTGCTCCCATCAACAGTATCAATTTGACAAACAATAGATCTTACAACACCTGAATCATTATGTCTAACTCTGTACAAGCTTCGACCCACTTTTGTCAATGGGATCTTGTCAGTAGTAGAATGATTCTGAGGAGCTAAAAAAATGAAGATAAAAACATTATCAAAAATGAAGCCACACAGATCACTGTGTGGCTATGAGAGACAGGGGGAGGAGAAATAAAAGTACCTAAGTTAATTGCAAATACATAAGTACCATGAAAAAAGAATTTAATGTGTTAATAAAATGTTGCTTTGTGTGCATTCACTGATTTGAACAAGTGCTATAATAAAAGGAGCTTTAATTTAACTTGTATTCTTCCTTTCCTAATTTATTAATGCAATTGTTATCCTCTACCCAATCAATGTTATTTTTCTTTCCCCGTAATCCAAATTGAGACATTGGAAGCTAATTTTAGAAAAATATTTAGTTACAAGACTCAGTCATAATATGTGTAATATAGTTTGATTCTATTATACAAGTGATTGATAATTTGTTCATTTTTTGTATTGTATTCACAATATTAATGAATGTAAGCCATGAAGCAATAGCAATAGCACTCAGATTTATATATCACTTCACAGGGCTTTACAGCCCTAAGCTGTTTTACAGAGTCAGCATTTTACCAACCTTGGAAGGATGACAAGCTGAGTTCAACCTTGAGGATTGAACTCTTGCTATAGGCAGAGTTAGCCTGCTATACTGCATGCTAATCACTGCATCACCAGTTAGAACTACATACAGTAGACAGCTATTTAAAAAGACTTCAGACTTTTCTTAAACACTAAAGTTCCAGGTTTTCCCTTCCTGAAAGAGAAATCAAAAATCCATCACATGGCCCAACTGGAGACATCCCACCGATCACTCCTCTCCAGATGCAGCAACATGTCCTTGAGTCTCTGAGATAGAATGTTGTTCTGGCTAGTCTTCTATGAAATCCCCTCTCCCAAATTCCCAGGCACTGAATGTGGCAGCCTCAAAGCTTCCAAGTAAAAAATGGCTTCCAAGGCTGATACTAATCTTTGGAATGTGCTGACTCCTGACAATCAACCTCAGGGGTCTGGGTGGGCGTGGCCATGGTGGGCATGGCCTAGTCGGCCTCCTGCACCATGGCGGGGAGGGGTTGCCCTCCCTGCATTGTGGAGGTTTTTCTCGAGCCTCCAGGAGGATGAAAATGGCTTCCCCGGGCTCTGAAGGCTCTCTGGAAGCCGGAAACGGGTCCATTTTTGGCCTTCCCGAACTTCTGGGAGGCCTGTTTTTCACCCTCCCCAAGTCTCCGCGTGCCCCCTGCACTTACCTGCATCCAAAATGGGTCGCGTGGGGACTCCTGGGAGGGGTGGGATGAGGCCACCCAAGAATGGGATTTGGGGATCCTCGGAACTGTGCAGAATCTTAGCTAATCTTATCTTTTTTTCCTGAAAGCCATCACTCTGCTAAACAAATAATTCCCTCAACACCATTCAACTATTTATAAGGTGTACACTACTATTACTGTTAATCTTCTCATCACTCCTTATCACCCATCCCCTCCCACTTGTGATTGTAGGACTGTAACTTTGTTGCTTGTATCCATATGATTTATATTGACTGTTTCCTAGTATAGATTGTTGACTGTACCCTATGACTATCATTAAATGTTGTACGTTATGATTCTTGATTCTTAACAAATGTACCTTTTCTTTATGTATACTGAGATTATTTACATCAAGACAAATTCCTTGTGTGTCCAATCACAATTGGCCAATAAAGTATTCTATTCTATTCTATTCTATTCTATTCTATTCTATTCTATTCTATTCTATTCTATTCTATTCTATTCTATTCTATTCTATTCTATTCTACTCTACTCTACTCTACTCTACTCTATTCTAAAGGATCTCCCGAATCTTGCATCATATACATTTAGATGTTTACTAATAGACATTTCATTTCATACTTACTGAGCCAAATGTAGAATACCTTGCTGCTTAGAGTGGTCATTGCTGTGAACTGGTCTTGCTCACTTTTGGTTCTGATATATTCCATATTTAGACTTTGCCCATCTTCAAGATGAAATGAATTTGCTTTTGGTTCATGATTAAGAACGCTGAAGGATTCACTAGGCAAAACATTGGTAGAGACTCCTAAGGAATTTATTAATACAAAAGGGGCCCTATCTTTTTTGAATGTTTCTGAAGCTTCGGTAGCTGCTTCTGCAAATGCCTAACAAGAATAAAAAAATCAACAAAATTTCAAATTAATATCTTTTTCTATAGATTATTTTCTTCACTTAAGGCCCAAATCCAAATTAAGATTTCTCTTACCGCGCCTAGATTACTCAACATTAGTAGTCCACATTTAGATAAAGTAATGTTCAGCTGGTTTTGAGAATAAATAGTGATTACTGTTTTATATTCAGGCACTTTATAGTGTTCTTCTTCTGCCACTGATTCAACAAAGGCCTTTTTGTTTTTCTTTTTCATCTTAAAGAGAAAATATTTGGGACATGTAAAATTAGAAATTAGAAGTGAAAGTTTTTTTAAAGTTTAGAATGCTTTGTAAAGTTAGCCTAATAATAATTTATTAAAAGTGTTGTTAAATAATACAAGATGGTAGAAAGAAATATAATAAATAAATCTTTTTTAAAATATTTGTTAAAAGATTTTTTTTAAATAGAAGACAATATAAACTGAACTACGAAAAGAAAAATAAATAGTTGATGTACTAAATTAAAAAAGAGGGGGGGAGAAATACTTAAAGTAGGAACTTTTTATTTTCATCACAAGTACAAATTTAGTAATTGTTCATCCCCCTATAAGGTTACAGGTATCTTCCTGTAACAGATTCCTTATTCATATACAAATTATTAACATTTTGGATCTAGTGCCAACAAAAAGGTTACCCAGAATTTTATAGAAACTTGTTTTATTTTTAACCTTGGTCAAGCACACCAATTTTGCATTCCTTCCTTTTGCTTCCAGTAATTGATTTATTCAGATGTTGCATGATTTGATCTTTCTTCAGTTCCTCCCCCCCCGCCCCCATTAAAGGCTTCTTTGAGGCTTTACAAAACTTGAAAACTTTGATAAATATAGTAAAGAATCATTATCCAGATCTTTGTATATCATTTGCATTTCTACTTTAAATGCCATCTCTATCTTATAATATCTTATAATTTTTTCCTGCACATAAACAATTTATTTTCTAATTTTTCAGTATCTGATGAGGTTCGTTTTAGCTGTTTATCTTGTAAATTACTTGCTATTCTTTTTCACATCTGTACTTTCTTCTTTAACAACTTTTTGATATATTAGATCCAGATATCAGTGCTGACATGGCCACTCCTAGTTTCTTTTCCCATTCTTCAAATATCTCCTGCAGTATTTCAAATGTCATAGTATTTTCTGTCATTTTGTCCCAATGTTGACCAAAGACTAAAGGCAAATCTTTTCTCTTTTTTTCTTTTTCCTTTTGTGCCTGGAATAAATAGTCTCTTCTAATGTCCCATTTTTCAAAGTCTCAAATTTCTATTATGAATTTAAATAGAGTAAACAATTTAATTTGAAAGCATTATTTATTTATATATTTCTAAACTTTAAAGCAAAAGTCATAATATTCCAAACTTGTCTAGTCTTTTAAGCATGTATAACTTTCTTGAATTAAAGTCTTTAGTTTTATACTTTTATTTCAAATTATTTAAGTTCCGAGCTTAATTTTTCTTTTATTCTAGAATGAAGGAATCTCACAAACTTGTCTTTAAGATTTTAATTGCCTGAAGATTGTTAAATAGCTAATTTCCAAAACTGATTAAAAAGTGAGGTTACCAAACCCAGTGATCTTAAAAAGACTGCCATGGTTGAGAATTTGGTTTCCCTTTTTACCCAGAGATCATCTTCATCTGGAGAGGACCAGACTACTTGCTGGTGCTTTGATTATGGCCACGACATTGTCTTCACTTGTTTGGAGATGTGCTAGCTCATCATTTTTCATGAGAAAATATCAGTAGAAAGGATAATAAATATTTCAAGAATATATAATTTGTTTGGGAATTTTTGCTTCAACTAACGCATGGATTACAAAAATGCCAACATTATAATATTTGAGGTGCCTTTGGAACAGAGAGCTGAAATACAGTTGAAGCATTTTAATAAATGCAGTGCTTTCAAATACACTCAACACAATAAAACAAAATCTTTGTAAGTCATCAAATACTAGAATAAAAGCAAGATTTTGGATAACCATTTAGTTAGTAACATAATGTATTAGATTACTGCAGGGAGATAAACCTATGTGCAACCAAAATATAATAAATACATTGATATTTCACAATCATATTCTTCCCAAATGGAGTATATAAGAATAAAGAGTTTCAAACTGTACTCTTTTCAGTCCAGAACCCAAATTACTATGAAGAGATTGAACAGCCAGTAGACTAATACTCCCTTACGCCTGCTTTGGAGTAGGCATACACTGGATTATGTTCTAAAACAAGGAAACATTTCTACTAATAAGTAACAAGCAAGAAACAATTCTTCTCAAATAAGTTTAACAAGATCATATATTTAATATTTTTATTACAATGATAGATCACGAAGAACATTTATTATATTTGTTAACCTATCTATCCTATACTCAAGTGAAATTGTAATTCTAAATCATACCTTTAATTCTAGAACCCATGGACTGAATTCATCACTGTTTTCTACTTCTAGAGGCTCAAGTAATGGTTCCCAAACACCAAACATTTCATTGAAATAGTGTACCTAAAAATATAAATTAAATGAAGTGTAAAAATTAGCTTATATCAATTTGAATGAATTGAAAATGAACAGCAATTTAAAAAAAAGATAACATTCATTCTTTACTATATAAAATGTAAGGGAGAAGAGGAAACTGGAGGAAGAATGCCTCTACATCCTCTTTTCTGGCTTGTCATCACAGTGAAATCTCGATTTTGGATGTTTCTACAGGTAGTCTTCAACAAAGTTGTAAAAAAATTTAAAGGGTCATCATGTTACTGGCCCAATTTTACAACTATGTGTATGGTTGTTAAGCAAGCCTATTGTTCACTATGGGATGTTTGCCCAAAACTGGAAGTAAATGTTGGATTTTGGCCAAAATGTTGTAAATCACCACAGGATGCTGCAAACAGCCATAATTGTGGGCCAGCTGCCAAGGGCCCTAAAAGCAGTTGCATTATCATGAGGGGCAGGAGGATGTTAGAACTTTGTAACCAGGTTGTAAGTAACTTTTGAGGAATTTGAACAGCCATTAAAGGACTGTTGAGGACTATCTGTATTGTAGTAAGATGGAAGTTGAGAAAGGCAATAAAGATATGCATCAATGTAAAGATAGCGTAAGAAGTACTATTCTTAGTTTAATGTAGATTATTCAATAGCTATCTCGTGGTAACAGAATTTTTTGCTGAATTTAAAATAGTAGGGAAAAATATCAACCAACATATCCCGCTGCATAACTATTTTTAAACAGCCTACAAAGTAAAGCATATTTTGAACATTGTACTAACCTCGAGTTCAAGACGTGATGAGAGATTGATTAAACTACTCCAATTTTTAACTTCTCCAGAAAATGAGGATTTTGCTGAAAGCATTGGTATTGTTTTGTGACCAACTCCAGCTTCAAGAGTTATAACAACAGTTTCAATTTTCATTGTTAATGACTCTCCTGTAGGAATCAACTCAGCTACAGAAGCAGGATGTTTGTTTTCAATGGATTCTTCAAGAAACCACATATTTAGATTTGTAATATTCTTCTTATCCCAAAGATCTGGTGGTACGGGGCTAAGATCTTTCTCTGCAGCCTCTTTGGTAGGGAAAAGTGCTGATGTGATAGTTATAACTGTATTTATGATAATGGGTGACACCTGATTTTTTTAAAAAAGGAAAATTATGGAGTTTAACAAATTAGAAAATCAAGACATTACTAAAATATTAGATATAACAATATAAGGAGAAATATTTATGTTGGAAATAGATAGGAGTGCACTTTAAATTATTATGTAACATTTACTTAATATCTGAGTTAATTTATACAAAAAAAATCTATTTGAGTTTTCCCATACCTTATAAGACTAAAAATAGCACTGTATTTAGTCTCAAGATTAATTTAAATATATATTTAATATACCTTAATCGTTAGGGATTTTATTGACAGCTCAGCTTTCTGTGGTTCTTCACCTGACTGCATCATATTAAAGAAAAGATCACATGGTTGTAATACCTGGAATCAAATAATAAATTAATTAATATGAATATCCACGTTAAGAATGTAAATTTCTTCAGCAAAATCGTAATACATGCTGCAAATAAATGAAACAATGTATTTTAGAAATTGATTTCTCTATGATCATAGGAAACAAGCTTCCATGAAGTCAATCTGTTGCTATATGCATATGTTTTCATTTACATACCTGCCATGAGTAATAATGAAAAATCATATACATAATTCTTAATGTCAGCATATGAATTGTGTATCCAGTACCAGAGACATGGTTAGTGATATGGCTACAGATCAAGATTGGATAAAGTCTATTTCCAACAATACTGCAAAATCAGAACAGCAACTTATAATTATTGATGATTCTTCCATCAAGTCAGAGAGCTTGGTGCATTTTATTTCCTCTCAGTCATGATATTGGGGTTTTAATTATTGCTGATATTTCATATACAACCTTGCTTCCATAGAAATGTTGTTATATTTTACTGACTGTATGATTTTAAATTGAATTACTAATTAGAAAGTGTAATTGGCAGAATGAAACTATCTTTAAAGGAAGGAAGGAAGAAAACAAGCAATCTCTCTATCTATCCAATTTACCCATCCCGCCATCTTAATTACAAGAGAGAACTTGACTATTATGGATAGATATTGCTACATATATATAGGCATTCCAAGTACATTGCTTTAATATGAAATTGCATAGCACTATGGCAGATTTCAGTCTTAGATCAGGTTATCTTAAAATCTTACCGTGGTAATATTTCCTTTCCTCAGAGCTGGAAAAAATGGACAAGCTTTCACATTTATATCTTCTACAACAGCTGTCATTTTATACATTCCAGGTGCATTTTTTATGGAGATTTCACACTGTGCTGTGGCTACTAATGCAGAAGCATCTTTCCGAGTTAAATCAGCCACAAACACTATATCAGGGTTTTTAACAGTAAGATTTATTTCCATTGTGGATGCTGACTGCACAGGAGCTAAAAATGTAATGCATATATTTAGTAAGATTGGAGGTATATATTTTTACTGCCCAATGTATCTATTTCACTAATTCTTGCTCTTAATTTAAAATGTTGAAAATATTTACAATAAACAATTTGATTGACAGAACATGAAAAATATAGGGAAAACAAATCAGATTCTGGCAAGACTTAAAATTGAAACAGAACTCAATTGAACATTGGTAATTAATATAAATCAACTGGTCTAAGATTATGTCAAATAGTATCTTGCCTCCTATATCACATGGTTCTACTTTAATATTATTTGATAGAAGTGTCAAATCTGTTTTTCACAGAAAACATAAACCCTAGCTAGATAACCACCTATATAAAATTATTGACATAAAAATGCATTAGCCATTTTTACAAAATTTACCAAATCAGTAAAGATTTCATTTCCCATATTCTTAAGACTGCAAGTTTTAATGACTTCACCTACTTTTATCTAAATTTTAATTGTTTTATATGATTTTATGAAGCTGACTTAAAGAGTTTCTAGGCATTTTAAAATACAGCTAAGCAATATAGTTATTAACAGTATGTGAAATGTTTTTCATCACCAAAAAAATCCCTTTTCCTAAGAATAAAATGATGAAGAAAATCTTTTTATCTTTAGATCTATGTTTGTTATGTATTTGTGTACCCTGACATACCCATCCGTGTGAGAAACATTGTTTTTAAAGAATCAATGTTGTCCTATCAGAAACAATTTTTATTTCCATTTAAAAAAATTGTAGCAATTGGAAAACTTGCTGACTAATAATGCAGGGGTTCCTAATCCCCAGTCTGTGGACTGCCACGGTCCATGGCATGCCAGAAACTGGGCAGTGCAAAAAAAACGAAGCCTCATCTGTGGAATTTAGGCAGCATGTGAAGGCACCATGCCACTTCTGGTCCATGGAAAAACTTTTCTCCAAGAAACCAGTCCCTGGTGCCCATAAGGACAGCTTTATAGTCTATAGTATGTTTTTTCATTCATTTTTATGACTGTAAAAAGACTTCAATACTCCAAAATTTTGAAATAAAAATGTTCACTGTAGATCTCTTGCCTCTATAATTACTGCTCTGGATTTAGAATATTTCTATTTCTATGATTTCAAGACATGTTGTACACTGCAATTGTAAATAGCAGCCTGCATTTTCCTTTTTTCACATATTTTAATAAACAATGTATTTCAAAATGATAACTTACTGACATTTCACAGGCTTTAGAACGCTCTCTCTCTCTTAATTATCTGTTAGGAATTTCAGACAGCCTCTTTAGAAAGAAGGATGACTTGCACAGCAAGGAATCACATAACCCCTTACAATTATATTCAATTCAGCAAAAACTGAATATAGGAACACTTGAAATATAGCATATATCCAATTTGTGACATAAAATTATCGAGTAAGATGCTTATCACAGCATCATGCAAAGTTAGAGCCTCATAATGAAGCCAAAGCTATTAATCAGTACTTAAATATATTGGTGCCAATTACTGACCTTGTTCCTTTGTAGTCAGAGTTTGCCTGAAGTTTTTATTTGCAGCAGTGCTTTCAGCATTAGCATTTAGAAATATTTCTGCAACAGCAAGCAGAAACTCTACACTAGCACAAAGATAGGTTTCCTCAACAATTGTGTCCACAACAGTGGTGTCATCTCTCCCCTGTTTATAGCTTATATTCACCATGACTTTCTTTTCAGATCCATGTTTCATTTCTACCATTCTGAAAGACAAGGTGATTATTCTGTTTTATAACATATCAATAATAAAAGACGGTATGTGCATAATCTTAAATATAGCTCTCAAATCAGATAAAATCATGAAATCTGGAAGTTTATCCATCTTACTTTTTGCTCTCAGTTTGTCATTCCATAATTATTTAAATAGCCTTTGAGAAACAAATATGCTTTATGCCATCTTTTAAAGCTTTATATACATCGAAGTTTCTTTTCAGAGTTCTAATCCTCTCACCTTTCAAACTATTATGAAAAAAATTATACACACATATATACTGTGTTTCTCATATAATAAGGCCAGGTATTATTTTTTTTTGAGCCCCGAAAAAATGGCTAGGTCATCTTTTGGGGGGTGACTTAATTCGCCCCCTTGCATCTTCGGGCGGGCGGTGACAACTTGGATGTTGACCTCAGCTTTGTTGGGGCACTTCGTATTGGGGTCAACGCAGGCAGCACCATATCCGGGTGTGCAACAAAAGTACTTCCTAACGGCAAGCCCACCCACCATTCCCCCCCATTTCGCATGTTTTAATATAGGCCTTAATTTGGGGGGAGGGGCTTAATTTCATTTCATGCCTATAAAACATGCTGGGACTTCCTATTGGGGGAGGCTGTATTGTTGGAGAAACAGGGTGTGTGTGTGTGTGTGTGTGTGTGTGTGTGTGTGTGTGTGTATTTGTTTTCTGAGGTTCTCACGGGTATTTGTATGTAGATCTTTGTTTGTTCGGGTTTTCTACTTCCAATCTTACGCGGGAGAAAACCCGAACAAACAAAGATCCATATATATATATGTTATGTCCCACCTTCCAAAAATAAACAGATAAGGCTGAAAGCAGCAGTCCTCGCAAATAAAGGCAGCAACCAGGAATCTTCACTGATAACAGCCGCAGCCAGCCTCCACAAGATAGTCCAAGTTAACAGTCCCAATAAATCCAAGTCCCAACAAGATATTTCAGGTTTAAATCCTCCAAGCCAAAGTCTTCGGTTCTCTTTGCAAACAATTTGTTCCCGACAAGAGTGCAGAGTCATCCCTCTTCCTTTTATAGAGCAGCAGCTAATTAGTCTAATTACTGATCTGCCCTCCTCCTGTGCTCCCGTTGGTTTCTCTCGTCAGGAGACGCCTGCTTCTGATATCCACCCAGCGATTATCTAAATTATTACTTTCACCTGAAGACTTCCCGGCTGATAACCTGATTGAGAAGCCGAGGAGGTTGAAGGTTCAGGCCGGTCCTGCAAATCAAATGTCCTCCTTGTAACATTCTCATTCAAAACTGCAGGCAAAACTGTTAGGATTCCTTTTGAAATTCAAACAGTCATTTCACGATCAAATCAAACTACAGGGAGTAACGTTCTCATTCAAAACTGCAAGCAAAACTGTTAAGATTCCCTTTTGAAATTCAACAGTCATTTCACAATCAAATCAAACTAAAGGGAGTAACGCTTCCTGGTTCTGACGTCAATCCATGATCTAACAGTCATCAGATTCAAAGTTCCTAACAGGATTGGACCTTCCAATCACAACACATATATATATATATATATATATATATATATATATATATATATATATATATATATATATATATATATATATATATATATATTCTGAGGTTCTTGCGGGTATTAGTATGTGGATCTTTGGTTATTTGGGTTTTCTCGCGTAAGATTGGAAGTATCTAGGCAATGTTTCAATGAAGTCTCATTCATCATCTTCAGGCTTGTGTCTTCGGCTCTATGCTTCTCAGAGTGATGTGAGCTTGCAGCTGCTTCTTCCTTTTAACTGCTAGTGGGGTGTGACTTGATTGGATGGGGGCTTGGCTGTGTTCTGATTGGGTGGGGAGGTGTTCTCATTGGTAGGGGGTTTGGCTGTGTTCTGATTGGTTGGGGGGTTGGCAGTGTTCTGATTGGCTGGAGGCGTGTTCTGTTCAGGTGGGGGCTTGGTTGTGCTCAGGTTAGTCTTAGTTGCTGGGGGATTTGAGCTGGTGAGCTGTGATCCTGCTGTTTGGCTTCGAGTTCGTGGTCGTGCTGCATCTTCATGATGGGTGTCAGTTTGCTTCATGTATGGCTCGGAGAGGTTTGAAGTGGGTAGTGATGCAGCTGCAGTGCAGCTTCTGGTCCGTGGTTGTGTCTCATCTTCTGTGTGGGTGTGAGTCTGCTTTCTGCGTGGAAGTGTGGTGGTGGCATCTTGTGTGGCCCTCATGGGTGTGGGTCTGGTGTCATTCTTCATGTTAGGTACTCATCTGTTCATGAGGGCGGGTTTCCAAATGGCTGGTAGGCGGGAGGTGTCATCTCGTTCCCCATCCAATCAAGTCACACCCCCACTAGCAGTTAAAAGGAAGAAGCAGCTGCAAGCTCACATCACTCTGACAAGCACACAGCCGAAGACACAAGCCTGAAGATGATGAATGAGACTTCATCCAAACGTTGCCTAGATACTTCCAATCTTACGCGAGAGAAAACCCGAATAACCAAAGATCCAGATAGATAGATAGATAGATAAATAGATAGATAGTGTGTGTGTGTGTGTGTGTGTGTGTGTATGTATGTATGTATGTATGTATACATATGCCAAACCTAAAGAGTACCTATGGAAGGATGAATATATTAAGTATATATATCAGGAGAATTTCTATCACTTTTATGAACCTTTTAAAAACTTTTAACATGTCCACAACCTTCATCTTTCAGGTATAGTTCTATATTAAACCAATTTTTAAAAAATTCTTTTGGATTATATTATTTGGCTATTTCTGTCTGCTGATTGCCTTGAATTTCACGGTATGGAAATGCAGAATATAACTTGAAACAATTATATATGCACACGTACTAAACATTTTTTTAACAGACCACATTAAGGTGCAGTCCAGAAGGCAAGTGAGAAATAGCGGGGTGGGGTGGGGGTGACAAAGATGGCAGATAAGAAAAAAGAAAGAAACATAGCTAAATCTACTTTATATTGATACCATACACTATACTTCTCCGTAGTCTTTCTATCCTTGCAAAACTTTGTCATTTATAAGTATCAATCCAAATATTGTCCAAATCTGTTTTCATGATTCTCATCAACTTTATGTAATCACTGTATTTGTGAGATGGGTGGCATAGTAAGCAAGTAAATATGATTTCCAAATTTTGAAACTAACAATATGATTGAATAATTACTTTTTGTATGTACTAAAGCACACATATATCCAAATTGTCCTAAATTGATTTAGGTGGCAGAGATCCTCTACATATTTAATGGTATTAATCCCCATTATTCAGTCTAAAGTGCCACTCAGCATAAGTAGTAAGAAATAATTTTTGCCAGTTCATCTATCATAATAGACCCACAATACTGCTCTAAATTGGAAGATCTTCTCAAACAATATTTAAAATAACATAGTAAGGTTAAATAGAATGAAAAAATCAGCAACTATCTGTCCCACTTCCTTCATCAGGAAACTCCACTGGATTTCATCACTTTCCATGAATGCATGTACTCATATTCCAAGAATCTACATTCTTGATCCAATATCATTAAGCTAGTTAGAACTTCAAATGCAATTATATTAATGTATAATTTTATACTGTTTTACATAACTATGTATTTGGTCTTAATAATTAAATTCGAAAGTTTAGCCTTTTGAAAAGTGAGGAAGAAATGGGACCAAAAAAAAGCTCTCAACAAGCTGTCCCAAGTATTAGCAGCAGTGAAAACTGCACATCTCTTTTATATACAGTAAAAATTATTTGCATGCATTACTATCAACACAAATATTCAATATAAGTTAACAATTTTAAGTTTTATTCTTTTGGGGAAAAATGAGCACCTTGGTGTTGCCTTCTGTACAGTTTCTCGTTTATCATCTAAGGTGCAATCTGTTAACTTAACTGAAGCATTCAGTGACCCATCTGATAACATCTTGACAGCAGCAGCTATTAACAATAATTTAAATTCTGCAAGTTTCAGACTATTATCTCGTTCATCCTTAACTTGAGGCTGTTTTGAAAAGAAAACAAATAATTTAATGCAGTACATTGCCTAATACAGTAAGCAAACAATCCACACAAGAAATGTACAAATGTCCTTCCTTCCTTCCTTTCTAGCGAGTACCTGGATTGGTCATTGTACTTTTCTTCAAAGGTTCTCTGGAAGTGGTTTGCCACTGCCTCCTTCCTAGGACTGAGAGGGGGACTGACCCAAACTCACCCAGGCAGGTCTACAACTTACAGTTTCCAAATTTCTAACTGGGTGTCTTAACCACTGCACCAAACTGGTTTTTCAATTTCTTACCAAAGGTGGACTGGGTCGGGAAGGATGTGTGGGATTGTCCAAGTGGTGCCATGCAAGGAAGTGACACAGATCATGAAGAGCATATGGTAAATGTACAAGAGGTGGTATGTAGATCCAAGAAGAAAAGGAGGAAGGATGGCATGGGTCAGGGAAAGTGCAGTAGAGGACAGCACAGGTCAGGGAGCAGGAGGAGGAGTGGTATGGGCCAAGAAGAATATAAAGGAATTCCTTCCTCTGTTTCTTTCTCCTTCCCTTTCCAACAGGTACCCAAGTGGCTGCTGCTAGATGGGGAAGGGCATGAGGACTGGTAACCTCTCATGGATTAATTTAGTTTTTTTTAATGAACAGAACAGTTTTTCTCACATAAGTTCATCCTTTTACTGTAAAAGGGTACTCATACATAAGACCAAAAGAATAATATCCAGCAATTATTACTATAGTTTTTTTTTATTTCCTTACTTGCTTTGAATGGATAAATGCTTGCTCCATTGTCTAAGTATCCACAAAATAAGATTATGCAATTATAGTAAGCCAGTAGAAAAATTACAATGATTTAATTTCAAAGAATATATTTTCCTTACCTGCTTGGACTGTGGGCTGTACAAAACTAGAGTCAGGGAATCAAACTGGAAGTCTAGTTTTAATGTTGTTTTTACTTTAACTGAGGAGTGCATTTCCACCACAGCTGATGTCACCACTGTTGTTCCAGCTTTAAACATTAGAGACATACATGTTAAGCATATATTGTATTAAGTACTATTACTATGAAAAGCTTTCATAAGAAAAATGGCTTGCAGTATCCAAAGTTGTAAAACTGTGCATCTTAAAACATTTAAATATTCAGGGATAATCTGATTGCATGCAAGGAAAATGGGAAGAAGTGTGGTAACTGCATTATCCTTTCACCACTCACCACATATAAAGGATGACCATCTATATAGCTGAACTTCTACTATCTATGCAGGCTTCCCAGACGATTGAGGCCAATTGAAAAATCAAGGTCTGTAATCACCTGGAAACCCTCCACAGATAGAAAAGGATCTCTACAACAGATAGTTTATCTTTATATATAGAAGGCATAACAAGGTGTTTGGTGCTAACAGTCATTTCTGCTCACAGTAAATATGAGCAGAGTATTTTGAGTAAACCCTGAAGAGATTTTTAATCAGGTCTCACTAAATAAATTTACTTCTAAGCATATATACATGCTCTAATTATACAACTATACATCTCTCATACAATCACTTCAACCAATGTGAAATATTATTTTAATTGATTAAAGAGAAAAAACAATTATATTTTTAATAGCAAAAAAAGAAAGAATTAGCTTAACTGAAAATAAAATACCTCCAGAATGTTGGGAGACACTTGCAGCTCCACTGTGAATGCTTAACACATCTTTTTTTTCTTGTGCAGATGGAGGCTCAAAACTATCTCCTAAATTTTCATTCAAAGTCCTCAACATTGTAGTTATATCCCCTTCACTGAGAATCAGCTTTAGGGAAAAAAGCAGGTAATACAAAGCATTATTTTTGCTTGAGGATGTTTGAAATTATTACTACTTAGAAAAATCCTAATTTGTTTTTAAAACGTATTTACCCTTTCAATGTCAATCATTAATTTACAGAAATACTTCAAATATGAATTTGCTGTAAAAGTTGTCCTATGAATGATTCTGTGCAGTAAAAAAATGATTTCTCCTTTCCTTTTGCCAAAGCCATTTCTTTGATTAGCACAGTATCTTTGCTAATATAAACAACTATTTTGTTAACAATTGCCACTTATTGTACTTTCTGCATTTCATTTTTCTGTCCTCACTGTTTATTCTTTAATCTTTAAAGTGTTCGTCTTTAGAATATATATGGAATGTGTCTATAGGTGCACGTATATACTATCACAGATCAGGAGAGTTCTAAATTGAGCTCATAATTGGATTGGACTTTAGAATAATACCTTATGCCATGGTTCGTGTGTGACCTTATATTTACTGGTTTATTTACCACTTTTATATGCCAAACACTCTCAAATGGCTGAGAGGCAGCTTACAGATACACACAATATAAACATTTAAGCTTATAAAACATTTAAACTGAGTTCATTTTTGTTGTTTCTATTTTTTGCTTTGCTTTTTATCTTTTGTACGATGTTTGAGTGTGTAATATGTGTAATATTTTATATATTACTTGGTTTTATAACCACAATCCAGGGATTAGTTTTAAGATGGGAAGTCATATGTCTTATAAATAAACAAATAAACAAATAAGTACAGGCCTTGGCAAAAATAGATTTTAAGACTCAGACTAAATCCTTAAAAAAAAAAGTCTGCTCAAACTCAACCTGGATACAATACACAATCTTATCTCTAAGGTGCTTTTTCAAAGATGCTTCTTGGTTGAGAAACAAAACGTCTTCAAGGAAAAACAAAACAAAGTCCAGTTGCCTTTTGAAAAAGCATCTTTGAGACAACCATGATGTGGATGACTGAGAATCTCCATGAACAGCACAAAACCTTATTTCCTAATTTTTTTTTTCTTGCCTTTATATATTGTTAAGTTGCAAAATATAGCTATGAACAAAGTATGATATAACATAGATAAAATATTTATATTCTATTTGACATTAATCATGCTAAAAGCTACTGGTATGTTTTTAAAATATACTTTAGGAATATCTGTGTTCAAATTGTGCATGGGATCGATTTCTGAAAACATCTAAATAAAGAACTTACATTAATTGGCTTGAGACGCCCAAATATATTAATGTCAGGAATTTCATGATACCAAAGAGCAGCTAAATTGCGTTCAACTTTAACTTCAAGATTTAATGGCTGTAGTAATTGTAATTCATTTTGTAATAATCCATTCATAATATTTGATCTAAAAATAAAAATGGAAAATATCCAAAGTGATGCATTAAATAAAATTAGGAACAGGAAATCTATTTAAATTAACTATGATTTCCTATAGAATGAATACATTCTGAAAGATGCAACCCTATTAGAATGCAAAGTATTATTACAAATTTTACCAAACCATACGTTCCTTCAAAATATACAGAATTGGCTTTGTACATGTTAGAAGTCACAAGGATTTTATACACCTTTTATTTGAAAAGATGTTTGATTCCCTCTCTGGAAGAATAGACAAATAAATTCTGAGACTTTACCTTGATATCTAGAATAACTTTGTATTTAACAAGCAAATCTTACAAAGAATTTAAGCTTATTTGGAAATAATCTTTATACTAGAATCTAATATCAGGATTATGCCAAAATTAAAATTTGGTTTTGAGAGTTCATATATCAACTAGTGCTATAACTTATAGCAATGGTGGAATGCATCATTTACAATTTCTAATAAACTTTTAATGATTTGAACAGTATTAACTATTTTTAGCCTAAAGCTCAGAAGAGAGATTTATTAAAAAATAGAAAATGTTCATAATGGAGCAAGTTTTTAGTATTGACATTTATTAGCTTTAAATGTTTTTCTCTGTCCATATTTTGTACTTGTTTTTTAACTACTTATATTTTTTAAAATATATACTGAAGATTAGCAGTTATAAAAAGAACAAAAACGTGTCATTTTAGCATTAAGTTAAAAAAAAAATACTGCTGGGAATTACAGGAAACAGCTAGAAAGAGGCCCAGGCTCTCCACTTGGTTTTAAGGTTCTTTTGGTTTTGCATTCTTTTCCTGCAACTGAAGTATCTTGGGTCTTTTTGCCATAAAGAAAGGAAAATTACATAAAGAGAAGTCTGGACTAGAATAAGAGACTCTTTTTCCTCTTCCCCAAATTCCCCCAATTATTTGCCCTTCAAATCTACTGCAAATTGCTTGACATTTTTTCTATTTTTCTATGCCCCTTGTACCTTGTAGCTAGGTAAGGATAAAGCAGAAAATGATAAGAAATTTGGAACTTTCTGGATGGTGAAAGTTTAGTATCCAAATTACTATTGCCTTATAATTGTACATATAACTAATGAATTAATTTAATTCTTCAGCATACTTTGGAAAAACTCAATTTAGATTGCAAAAATGATTTTGAATCAATTGCTGTAACCTATAGAGTGATTATATTCTTCTTGCTTTACTTCAGTACTTGGAACTCATTGAGAAGTATGAATTTTTCAGACATAAGGGTTCCTAAAACAAAAATATTACTCTACTGTCAGCAGAAATCTATATGACTTACAGTATAGATTTCTGTTCTATTTGTCAATGTTTAAATTGAGGAGGTAAGTTGTCAAGAAAAAGGACTTTCAAACAAAATACTCAAGGTTTTTGGAGCTATTTTAATTAATTTTAATTATAAAATAATTTTGAAAAGGAGAAGAAAAAAAGAATGACTAGGAAAGTCTGGATTTGATAGAAGTATAGAATTAGTTTTTTTCAAAATCACTTTTTGGTGGTTATATAGTATAAAGCTGAGGTTGTTAACTTAGCACACCACATCATACTATTCTAATTAAATTGCTTATTTTGAAATTACATTTAGAAAAATTATGAAATCATTTTAACTTACCTGTATAATTTTAGTTCACTCAGCTTCACACAAATACTGTCAAGAACTGGTGGGACACTGTAACGAAGTTTTGTTTTCACAAGCAAAAACTCATTTTTTATTGTGATCATACCAAAATCAGCAACTAAAACATCAGTAGATACTGCTGACTGTGGTATTATGACAACAGGTGCTTTAATGTTAATGTCCAGTGCCATTCGGGAACTCTGCTTAGATAATTCCTTTACACCTGTGGCTGCTTTTTCAGCAGCTTGAACAGTGGCTTCAGTAATTGCTTCCTTTGCCATCTGAAAATTGTTTACAAAAGCCTAGAATTTAAATTAAAAAAGTTCAGCAATAAATAAGTAAAATGGGCATATTTAATCTGCTATTGTTAATCCATATGCACTCCAAATTATCATATCAGTTATCATCGTCATATCACATTTAAGTAACTTCAGGAACAATGTTACGTTAAGGAAAACATAGATTTGAAGGAAGTAGGAATATACAGTCCAATCAGTCCAAACATTTTTGGACCATATTTTGCAAGTACCAGTTCCTCAGTGGTTCCCAGAAAGAAAGAAAGTATCTTAAGCACAGAAACCTGTAATTATGCTGTTCTATAAAATGAGATGTTAAATGGTGGAAAAATGAATAAAACTTGTTTTTTTTTTAAAAAGAAAGTATCTTAAGCATGAGCAGAAGTCCAGGAAGCTGCACACCAGTTTTATCTGGTGAAGTGTCACCTTTGATTGGGTAGTACCATCAAAGCTGATACCTCACCAGAAGCAGGAGGACCAAAAATCCTAAGCCACAACATCTTACTTTGGCTAAGTCAGAGTTGGTTCTGCCCTATCCAGATCCTCACAGCTTCCAGGCAATGGGTCAAGAGCTGAACAGTGTCATGTGCCAGGCCTAAGCTGGAGATACATAGCTGATTATCTGATGATACTGCACCCTATGCTGCTGGAAAATCTTCTCCAGTTCTCTCATGTAGATTTAAAGAGGAAAATGAGGCCCGAGCCCTGAAACACACCACAATGTAGAGGACTTCTCCTCCTCCCCACAACCATAACTTGAACCAATCACAGAAGGAAAAGGAGAATCACTGCAAGATAATACCACCCATTCCCAACAGCCAAAACCAATCCTGATTAAACCATGGTCAATGATATCAAGTACATATGAGAGATACAGGAGTGCTTGAATAGATGCTCCACCCACATCCTGAGTTCTCAGAAGTCATTCATAAGCACAAGTAATATTGTCTAAGTGCATAATCCAGTCTTGACCCTGACTGAAAAGGTCAAGATAAACTGCTGTACCCCGGGACCGCTGAAGTTGAGTGCCTACCACTCTCTCAACAACCTTTCATCAAGAGATCCAGTCTTGCACCAGGCAAGAAACCAAGCAAGAAACCAGGAGGCACCGATTTCTAATCCTGCTCTAGGCATGAAAGCTGGCTGGTTGACTTTGAGCTAATCACTGTGTCTCAGTCCAAACTACCTCGTAGGGTTGTAATTGTGAGGGAAATAGGAGGAGGGAGGAGTATTAAGTATGTTCGCTGCCTTGAGTTATTTATGTAAAAAAATAAAGGTGGGTTAAAAAAGATCTAAAAAAAGGATGGAGACTGATTGAAAGATGTCCAACGAACAATGGCCTCTTGAGAAGGGGGCATGCTACTGCCTTTTTCAAAACAAATGACATCATACCATCCTGTAATGAGACATTACTCACTATTTAGCCAAGCACATGCCACCTCCTAGGAGACCTTAATAGACATGATTTCTTGGGCAGTAACTTTATTTAGAGGATGATTACACTTCTTCCACAACTAACTATTCTGCATTATATTGAGTATTCTATTTCGAAGTTGCACATATCAAATAGGGAAATATTGTCTCTCGCTACACTGATCTTAATCTCTGATGTGTACCAGAACCTCAAGTGTAGAACTTAATAATATGAAAGTAATATATATATAATGCATTTATTGTTTAAATTCCATAATACAAATTATATTTTATATTTTAAAGTGCTCTCAGTTATAATGTTTGGCTGAAAAATTGTTTTAACAATTTTACAGTTAACAATATACAGTTTAAGTAATCTCTTCTATCAATACATAGTTCAACTGAACAATAAACAGGGACTGCTAAAACAAGTTCAATAGCTTTTTATAGAGTAGAACAAGCAAAACGAGTTTACTTTAAAATCATCCAAGCTGTGTGTTAGTTTACAAATGTCAGAAAAAAGTTTTGACTTACCAAAATTGCAGAAACAAATTTGTTGACAAAAACAATTTGAATACATCCAACAGTTAAATAAATGTTGCTGTCAACAGCATTCATATTTGTAAAGGAAGCACCATCCGTGGCACATGTGTATGTAATCATTTTTAAACTAAAGACTTCTTTTCCAGTTATATACAGAGCCTTGAAATAAAAACAATTTTCAGTATAAATAGTATAAATTTTAAAGAATTATGCGTTTATCAAAAATTCCATGGTTCCCCTTCTATTCATGTAATCCTTCATGTTCATGAAATGGGCTTTGATCCATTGAATTAATGGAAAGGTTTAGGAAGAAAATGTATCATCTTCAACCTATACATTAAAAGCAGGAAAAGGGATGATTTTTTTAAAAAATATATGTGTTATGAGGTAATGTACAATATAGGGACCAATCCAATATGTGCACTGTAGCAGTAACTAGATATAGAATGCAAACAATAAAGTTAAACTGAGAGGAGTAATTTGTCTGTAGTCTTTGTTATAAAGTATATTCAATTCGACTTTCTTCTCTGAAAAATTAAATAATTTAAAGCATCTTCTACTAAACCAGGGGCAGTATTTCAAACTCAGAATGCACTGTTTTCTATAGAAGGCTTAAAGCTTAAAACAAAACTGATCTTTGAGTTAGTAAATATCAACACATTAAAAGTACATCTGTACCTTTTTATATAGTGCTGTCACATCACAATCCACAATAATTATATTCTTTAATTTAGCAGATATTTCAGTTGTTTCTTTCTTCATTATCACTTGGCTATCAAGACCTACATATAAAAAAATAATAGATGTAAATGAAGCCTCATGTTCAAAGACTTTTTTCTACAATCTTGTTTATTTTTACCTTCTATGCTAATTTCTGAGATCCAACGTTTCTGTTCTCTTATAAAAATACGCAAACAATTCATGTCTACCAAAAGATGGAGATCACAAACATCCTCATGTTTTGATTTTTTCGAACCTATGGGAAATTAAAAATTACAAATAAATGG
The DNA here is from genome assembly GCF_049901715.1 of Pseudonaja textilis. Lineage (NCBI taxonomy): Eukaryota > Metazoa > Chordata > Lepidosauria > Squamata > Elapidae > Pseudonaja > Pseudonaja textilis. The sequence goes on along the minus strand of NC_141991.1, from coordinate 194,651,494 downwards.
AAAGTTGAATTTCCCGAGGTGAATATATGGCATTCACACCCAATTCAAAAGAGGAAATCAATAAGAAAATATGTCAGGAGAAGAGGGCTGTTGACTCTTCTCATCTGACTATAATTAAAAAAAACACTAATGCAACTAGGAACTATAAAGAATTACAGCTTATATGTCGGAAGGCATTTGGTCCATCTGTTCTCACTATAAATGGAGATTTTATTTCAGATAAATACTATAACAAAGCTTTCAACAGATTTTTTTTTAACAGCTTGAAAGGGATAACTTTTCTTAAATAATAAATGTTTTAGCATCAGTCATGGAAAGAATCATTTTTAAAAAATATAATTCTCTCCTTATCTCGTTTCATCAACAAAATCCAAAACCGTTTTCAAATGGACACTTGGAACATAAGAATACCTATTAGTCAGCATTTTAAAAATTATGTTGATTTAGAAATGGAAACTACTAATCCTGAAATAATCTCTTTAATATTCTTTTAAAGAACTCAGAATGTGAAATAAGGCTGAAATACAAGAAATACAAAGTTTGATATGGAAAAGCCTTACTAAATTTCCTAAGAACTTCTTTTTTTTCTTCTTTTTCCTGGACAATTTCTACTGTATTAGCCTCTTGAGTTGGAAGGAGATTATTTAGAAAATTCATTGTACTCAGAAGTGCTTCAGTATGTAAATGAATATCTATAGAAGAAAAAGTCACCTAAAGAACAAATGCATTTTATTAATATGTTTTAAAAGCACCTTCTGAGATATAGCAACCATATAAATAGAAACTATAACTATTACCTTTATCAGCTGCAGAACGTTCTGGTAAGTACTCTTCAGGTCTGGAGCATTAATATCTGCCTATAGTCAAAAACATGACATTTTAAACTTGAAAATATTACAGAACATAGCTGCACCAGAACTCTATAGATAGTAGATCTATAATAAATCCTCAGTATTTGCTTTGGTAATTACCACACTTTTGGAATAGCCTTCTCTAACTATTGACATTGCTATTTATCTATTACCCAATGATAAACCTGTCCTTCATAAATATGCTTAATACAGTAGAACCTCTGGTCAAAAATGCTTCTGACCATGACCAAATTCACAATTTTTTTTTCACAGCCAATTTCCCCTTCCGCACCATTTTTTTTTTTTGCAAATGCCAAATTTCCAAAATTAGGTTTGGGTCATGACCAAATCAGGTTGCGACCAAAGTTATGGAATGAATTATGGTCACGACCAGAAGTTCTACTGTACTAATTTGTTCTATTCATTTTCCAACACATTTATTCCTGAACAATTAAATAATTTAAATATTTGTCCACACAAATTTTAAGGAAAAAAATTGAATCCTTTCTCTTACCTTGGTATATTCAATTGATAGAAGATCTTCCACTGAATTATCCAAAGTTGAAATAATATAAACAGGCTTCTCTTTATTATCTAATTAAAGAAACATTAAAAAAATTAAAATCATAGTGCGAAACAAATGAATTGGAATCAAATACAGAAAGCCCATGAGTTACAACGACCTTGGAAAAAGTCACTTCTGACCTCTTTTGCAATAGTGTGATCACAATCAGGTGCTTGGCAAATAGCTCCTATTTACAATGTTTGCAGTGTCTTGCAATCACATGTTTGCGATATGCAACCTTCCCAGCTGGCTTCTGACAAGCAAAGTCAATTTGGGAAGCTGGATATGCTTAATAACCAATAACCATAGAAAAAATGGTCATAAAATCAAGATTGGTCACAATGATTCATTCTAAGACACTAGAAATTTTGATAGTTAATAATTTAAGATTAATTAACGAGTTAATTATAATAAAAGCAAAATTAATTACATTGAAATTCATGAATAACATCTGTAAAGCATTACTTAGGGTTCTTACCTTATGATCAAAATTGAGACCTGAATATAACTAAGCAATAATATTGTTATGAGTTATGCCTGATTTTATGACCTCTTTTGTCACATTCATTAAGTGAATCATTAAAATTACTAAGCAAGTCTGGCTTTCCCTATTGCTGAAAGTTGCCCCTTGGGAAAGTAACAAATAACCATGGGACCCAGGACAGCTACAACTATCATAAATAGACATCAGTTGCCAAGGGCCCAATTTTTGTCACACAACAAAAATTGGGGATTACTGCAATGGTTGTAAGTGCAAGGATCAGTAGTAAGTTATTTTTTTTCTGCGATATCATAACTTTGAATGGTTGTTTTAAAATGGTCATTAACTCAAAGACTACCTGTATTATAGTTTCATGAAAGGAACCTAAAGAGAGTATTATCAACTGAAAATTTATTATGCAATTATTACTATTACTACTATTTTATTTATTTATTAAATTTATATTACCCATCTCACTATCACAGTTACAATGGCTTATAGCATAATAAAAAGTTAATACAAAGCAATTAAACATTTAAAAAGATTAAATAACCTGAAGTAATAATATTGAGGTTATTATTATTCTTTTTGTATGCTTGATTTTGCCTTTGACAATAAAATTAAATAAAGTATTGTTAAAATAAACAGTGCACGTATTGTTTATATTTGCAAATGGACAAAAGCTAGTTTAATTTAATCTTATACAGGCAGTTCAGTGACCATTCAAAGTTATAATGGCATTTAATGGGGCACTTAGATAAGAACAGACTGTTGCTGGAAATTTTCACTAAATTTTTCTCTCATTCAACTAAAATAAAAGTAGAGCAAATTGCTACTTTAACTTTAACTTTAAAAATACTCGTAGTAGCTTCAAATTGCTCATCTAAAATCATATATATAATACTTACCTATATATTCTGGACACATTAAGCAAATTTCTCTAAGAAAAGCAGTAGCAGTCATGTCATATGTTCTGAGCTTAAGTTCAGTGCCTAATTTTAAAATTTCCAGCCGAAGAATTGGCTTTTCAATGTCTTCTGCAAGACGACACACTTGAAGGAACACCTGTTTATTTAAAAAAGAGAAGATGGTTATCCAAAGTTTCAATAACCTTAGGATGGAGAGAGATTATAGGACTGGAAATAACTTTTAAGGTCTTCTAGACAATCATTTCCCTTTTAATAATTAAAGCAACTTTTCACTTCTTAATGATATAAAAGGATTAATTTATAAAGTAAGCACAAATAACTTTGAGTTACCTGTAAAATAATAAAGGCAGGGGAAAAAACTAACAAATAAATAAAATATAGTTTTTGAATTTGGGGAATACATTTTAAGTACATAACAATGGAAGGAAAAAACAGAATACAGTTGTTCCTTGACTTACAACAGTTCGTTTAATGACCATTCAAAGTTACAACAGCATTGAAAAAAGTGACTAAGGACCGTTTTTCACACAACCATTTCAGCATCCCATAATCATGTGATCAAAATTCAGATGCTTGGCAACTGACTCATATATATGTTCCAGGGTCATATGATCACCTTTTATGACCTTCTGACAAGCAAAGTCAATGGGGAAGCCAGGTTCACTTAACAACTATGTTGCTACATTAACAATTTCAATGATTCACTTAACAACTGTAGCACAAAAGGTTCTAAAATGGGCCAAAATTCTTTTAACAAATCTTTCACTTAGCAACAAAAATTTGGGGCTCAATTGTGGTCCTGTATAAGTAATTATTTTTTCATCAAAAGTTATGCAAATAATTCTAAGTTTGTTGAAAGCCTAAGATTACATTTTATTTATTAACTAAATTAAAGGAAAACCAAATCTTCTTTTGCCGTAAAGTAATACAATGTAGTGAAGTGCTTGTTTCAATCAAAAGAAACTTTTTTCCTACACTAGAATAATAAAATTGTATAATTGTCTTTGTCACAATAAATTCTTTGTACATTCTCCCAAACTGATCGTATTAATTCTTACTACCCAATGTAAGGCCACTGCTACAATCACAGTTGATAAAATAATAAACTAAGTTTTTGTCCAAGGAAATGTGACTGAATACTGTTGCTTTGCTTTTTTTTCCTATTTCCCATTCTCTATTCTTCATTGATATGTAGTTGTGGATCATTTTCCTCAATAAATAAAAGTACAAGTATACTATTTGTGACTCATTTGTCAGAATTGGGTTCTCTTTATCTTATTTTAGTGCTTGTATGGAAAACAGATCATTTATGCAGAAACATTGAAAATTCATATAGGTTCATGACTGTATGTTTAATTGTATGTTTCAGAATTAAACATTCAAATTTTGGATTTTTTAAGACCTAGACTGTAAACATGGTTAAGTAACTGGTCCAGGCAGCTATGAAATATATTTTTATTGGTTATGGTGTTACTAGATTTATTGGAGAAAGATGCTGAAAATAAACAGATGCCAACACTTATAGTCTATTAAAATTCAACTGAATAATAAAAATTGAAGAGAAAAAAGTGCAAGAATAAAACAAAACTTGTATATGTTAAAATACAGAAAAATATATACCTGCCTTAGAGTAATTTGATTGCAGCAGTGTAGAATAAGGATGGTGGGAGGGTGGGGGGATGGATGGGCATATACATACAGATAGATTCATTCATTCATTCAGTCAGTCAGTCATCCATCCATCCATCCATCCATTCAGTCAGTCATCCATTCGTCCATCCATTCATACATTCATTCATTCTCAATACTGATCCAGCAGCATATGGAAAATTCATAATGATGTTACTAGCGGAGTGACTTAAAGAGAACTGAAAGGTAAGAAACAGAATCATGTACCTGTAAGTCTTTATTAAAAGTTCTATATCCCATATAAAAATATTCATGCCTTGAGCTCTGCACAATTGATTATTCGTTCATGTATTAAAGAAAATAATGAAGAATAGCACTGAGATACATGGCTATGATCTGGGTCAGTGCAGCCCGCTTTCTATACATAAAAGTTATTGATCAGTAATGTACAATAAAATTCATAAAAAATTACAAAAATGGAAAGCCACCAATATATATTTAAAATTAAGCCAGTATCCTTTTGATTCTTTTGTTCCTTTAGCCCCTTTGGTTTGGCCCACTGGAAGTCTTAAATAAATGACTGCATTCTGTTGCTGTTCTACTTTCCCTTACGATTCTTCCTTTTACAGTACCTATTGACAACCCACATCTTAGTATTTTGGTGATCCCCTTGTCCTTAAGATAATGGACAGCTGTAAATTCTAGGAAGACAAGAAAATATCAAATGAATTTATTCCCACAATATCAGAACTTGAGATATAGTTGTTAAAGATAAATGTAGCACGGTAGTCCTTGTTCAACCTAGTCATATACTGTATACTGTTGCCAATCAACAGTAACAAAGCAACTATAGTAATAATGATAAAATAAAGGTGTGAACACACATTTCAGAAAGAAAACATACATACATAAACAGTCTGACATAAATGGTCATAAATCTTTAATAGTAAAAAATAAAGCATTACCTCAGATATTTCAAATCTTAATTGGAAATCAGTCATGTTTTTCAAAGGTTCTGTTTTTGCTGTGTTTTTTCGGAAGCTACTAGCTCTACTCAGTGAGCCCAAAGGTGCTTCAAAAAATGGTAGGTCTTCCAAAGGACTACTTGGAGCATCATAAAATTCATCCTCAGATTCTAATAAACAGTTCAAGGTAAAATAATAATTATTAAAACATGCTGCCATTTTGACTTATTCATGTTATAAAGAAAACCCAATAATTGAATCTAACATAGACGGACTTTAGATTTATGAGATTCTATTTAGATATTTGTTTTTATTATTTGGCTCAAGCTGCAAGACCTACCATCCATATCCTAATACAAAAGGCACATGAAGTAGTAATTCTGAGACTATTTTTGAATATTGGAATAAAACTGAAATTATAGTGCTTTTACATAAAAAATTAATCTTGTTTGTTCATTGCTACTGATTAGCAAGTGGAAGTCATAAAACACTGCTGACCTACAGGGATCACCCAGGCATACAGATTTATTTTCTGAACATTTCTAGTCTCTGCATAAATAATACATATTAGCCCTACAGCAAAAAAAAAACTGCATGAAAACATTTATATAAAATAATGAAATTCTGGTACATACATACATGCATGCATACATACATACCTACCTACCTACCTACATACATATCCATTAAACTATTTTATTTTGTGGTAGCCAGTGTCATACAACATGCAGAAAGTAACAAGTCAAGAGTGAAGAGAAACACAATTCTAACTAAATCTAGTTTGCACCAACACAAATTATTATACATGTATCTTCATGACTTTTTTTCATATAGATTTATTTATTGCCTTTTTGTATTAAACTTCTCACTGCTTTCTTTTTCATTAGCTACATCTAGTTATAACCTTTGAAAGGAAACTACAGCCACCTATCTCCACAACCCCCATCTCAAACACACCAACAACAGCCAAGCCTCCTATAACTGACCCCAACCCATTAGGTTCACAATCTCTGGTGATTACAGAAAAAGAAGTGCAAGATCTATTTCACAGATAAAAGCCAGGAAAAGCACTAGGGCCAGACAAGATAACACCTTGCTTAAAAGTCTGTGCTGACTAATTGGCCTCCACCAGAATCTTCAATAAATCACTAGAGATGTGCTATGTTCCTTCTTGCTTCAAACACTCTACTATCATCCCAGTGCAAAAGAAGCTCTCCGTCAGGGAACTGAATGACTACAGACGAATTGCTCTAACATCAGTGGTTATGAAAACCTTTGAAAGGCTAGTGCTGTCCCGCCTAAAAACCATCACGGCTCTGCTGTTAGATCCCATGTAGTTTGCATACCGAGCAAATAGATCAATAGATGATGCTGTTAATATGGCTCTGCACTACTTGAATCTCCATATACCTATGCAAGGGTCCTCTTTGTAGACTTCAGTTCAGCATTCAATACGATAATTCCAAACATTCTTCTAACTAAACTAGCTAGCGGTACCTAACACACTTGTAAGTGGATCATAAGCTTCAAACAGACAGGAAGCAGCAGGTGAAGCTAGGCAGAATCACATCTGATACCTGTACAATTAACACAGGGCCCCCGCAAGGCTGTGTGCTTTCTCCATTTCTCTTCTCCCTATATACCAATGACTACATCTCAAACGATCCATTTGTTGAAATACTGAAGTTTGCAGATGATACAACAATGATTGGGCTCATTTGAGACAATGACGAATCCACTTAAGACAGGAGGTTGTACAACTTGTCTCGTGGTGTGACCAGAACAATCTGGGACTGAACACACTCAAAACTGTAGAAAACCTCCCATACTAGATTTTAGGAGAAACCCTCCCATACTACCACCTTTTACAATACTAAACAACACAGTACAAACAGTAGAATCCTTCAAATTTCTAGGTTCTATTATATCACATGGACACTAACATCAAAAATGTCATCAAAAAAGCACAACAAAGAATGTTCTTTCTGTGCCAACTCAGAAAGCTCAAACTGCCCAAGCAGCTGCTGATATAGTTCTACAGGGAATTATTGAGTCTGTCAACTGCACCTCTATAACTATCTGGTTTGGTTCTACAAACCAACAGGACAGACACAGACTCCAGAGAGTAATTAGGACTGCAGAAAAAAACAATTACTACCAACGTGCCTTCAATCGAGGACCTGTATACTGCACGAGTCAAAAAGAGAGCTGTGAAAATATTTACAGACCCCTCACATCCTGGATATAAACTGTTTCAACTCTTACTCTCAAAACGACACTATAGAGCACTGCACACCAGAACAAGTAGACACAAGGACAGTTTTTTCTGAATGCCATCATTGCTAAACAAATAATTCCCTCAACACTGCCCAACTATTTACAAAGTCTGAATTACTATTCATCTTCTCATCACTCCTTATCACCCATCCCCTCCCACTTGTGGCTGTATGACTGTAACTTTGTCGCTTGTATCCTTACGATTTATATTTATTGTTTCCTAGTATGATTTGATTGCTTATTGTACCCTATGATAGGGGTAGGGAAACTTGGCTCTTCTATCACTTATGGACTTCAACTCCCAGAATTCCAGAGTGAGCCATAAAAGGTTCCCCATCCCTGGCGTACTGGTGGGGGAAATCAATTTTTTACTTGAATGGGACTGTTTAATATACAAATGTAGGACAAATGTATATATAATATACATACATTCTATTCTATCTTTCCCCTTCCTCTCAATCCACTCATTCTTTTTTCATATGCTTTGTTTTTCAATCTGATCCTATTCATTGATCACCATTTAAAAAACAATTCATTCTGCAGCCATTCATTCTTGACCTTACTTCTTGTTTTAACACACACTTAAGTACCAATTTCCAATGCAGTCAGCATACTATTATGATTGATCTATCCTTGCCAATTCTCACTTCCATATAAAAAAGCAAAGAGAAACATGCTCTTATCACAGCTATTTCCCATTCTTCTGATAAGCATTAATTCCTTGCAATAGATCTCATTACCCAGTATTTTTTCTAACATTTACATTTTATAAGTAAACATTACTAGATTAAATAAACATGAAATGAACATTTACCACTTGATCCAGCTATTGAAAGAGGTTCTAAAAATGGAATTACTAAGGTCGACATTTGAGGTGTTGTTATCAGAGAAGATGTTTGAAGCTGCAATACAAAAGCAAAATGTAATCTTCTTTAGTTCAAGAATATATTACTCCCTTGGCTAATATAAACATTTACTTCATTTTTTGGTTGTTCAAAGTCATTAAATTATAACACCAATAATAATGATAAATTTCAAAATATCAACATACAACAGCTAATTAGAATGAGACAAGACTTACAAATCTCCTCTTTTTAAGAAAGTATATGATGCTAACAATAAAGCCAACCAGGCAGTAAATATAATGAAAGATAACAAAACAAAACAACATAGTAGTTGCTGTTGCTGTAATGGGGCAGCATTATTGTTCAACACTTTAAAAACAATTACTTAAATATATCTTCTATCTGGTCATAGATATTAAGAATAGATGGAAGTGCTTCAGGTACAGTGAGTAGGAAAATCTGTATAGAAGGTAGGCCTTCAGATTCTCCTAATCTTAGATGACCTGGCTGCTCTGAAACAAACCAAGAAACAAACTAAACCCAACACTGTTTTTCAAAGTAGAAATTGCATACTTCCATAGCATGTAAATATGATTTAGAATGTATTATGTACCAGATGAATTTGTCAATGTTTCATAAAATTATCCATATAGTAGGAAGGCAGTCATTGGGTTATGACAGTAATTGGAACCAACCAAACTTTCTCTTTCTAAGTGAGGCATTTCTTTTTTTTTTTTTTAATAAACTTTATTAGTTTTACTTTTTAAAAAATCAACGACAACACAGCTACAAAGTATATACAACAAAAAGATTTAACAAGTCTTGGCATGGGCCAAGAGGGAAAGAGAGGAAAGCTTGAGAGAGGAAAGAGGGAAAGGAAGGGAAGGGGGGAAAGTGGGGATAACAGAAGTAGAGAAAACATTTATAATAAAACCATATTTTTGTGACTGTCTGTAAGGTCTTTTCTTCTTCCAGAGTATCATCGGCAGTGCTTTTCTTTATCTCTGCCTCTGGAGGCCTCGGCCTTAATTTTCTTAGAGGTGATCTATCTTTGATTAAGCCAAATGTACAAAGGATTCCAATTGCTATAATAGGTTGAAGATTCTTTATTTTTTAATGCTTGTGTTAGTTTGTCCATTTCGGCGCATTGTAAGATTTTCTGAATAACCATAAGATCAGTGGGGATAGAGGGTAGTTTCCAGCACTGGGCAAATGCCAGTCTGGCAGCATGTTAAGATGTGGATTGTAATATACTTTGACTTTTTGGATATTTGTTTATCAAAAATTCCTAGAAGGAAGGACTCTGGTTTGTACTCAATTTGTTCCATGGTTATTTCCTCTAGCCAGTGCCTAATTTTTTGCCAATACTTCTGGGTTTCCTTGCATGACCACCACATGTGAAAGAAGGTACCTTCTATGTGTTGACATTTCCAACACTTGGGGCTCGTGTTGGGGTGCATCTTCGCCAATCTCGAAGGGGTTAAGTGAGGCATTTCTAAAGTGCAGTGTCACAATGTAGCATTTAAGTGATGCAATGCAGACAGTCCTAGTTGCCATTAACAGAAGACCCTGGCTTGGTCCCTCCAGTAAAGTAAGAGACTGCTTCTTCTTCAACTCCCCACATCCACTTATCTAGTCCTCATCTCTGCCCTTTTGGCTACCCTACACTTTGCTGCCTCTGAAACCCTGTGCTCTGCTGGCTCTACCACCTTACATTCCACTGGCCCTGCAACTTTGCACTCTGTTCGTCCTGCCACTGTCAAAAATAATTAAGTATACATTAAGCAAGGTGATAGAGCAGGGCCCATGGAGCACCAGGTGGCAGAGCTCCAGAATACTAGGCAACCAAAACGGCAGAGATTTGGGGGGGGAGAGATGGGGGATGGTGGGAGCAGCCACGCAGTTGCAGTTATAGCAAGCTGTCAAACATCTGATTTTTGATTATGTGACTGCACAAACAGCCATAACTTCATGGACCAGATATTAACTACCATTTGTTCAGTGCAGCCATAACTCCAAATTGTTTCTAAACAAACGAACTTTAAACAAGGGTTACCTACAATCCAATAGTCCAAATGTAATTTGTCTACTACCATAGCCAAATCTGGTCGCTTGCCTATTTGCCAAAATTAATGGCAAGTACCTGAAAAATCCAAGTTAAATCCAGATCCAAAAGCATCTGTACACACCAAATCTGAAGCTTCTGAGTAAGCTCTAATAAAAATAAACTCCTGGATCTCAATTGACTATCCAGCCTTTTATAAATTAGGTTTTGATTTGTTTGCCCCTTACTACTCAAAGGCTAACTTGAGATTAATATAATAAAGTTTTTTGGCTGTGATTGAAAGACAGCTGGAAATTCCTACTCATTCAGTCCACAGTCCACATGATAATATGAATTTATCAGAATAAAAATAAACCATGTGCCCTCAAGTTTCTTTGTCACATCATGGACCTAATTTTAATGCTCCTATGCTGAGTTCTTGAAACTACAAGAATTTACCTTACTGCAATTTACATAGCTATGACATGGAGGATTGGTAAGAAGATCACTATCATGACAAATTCACACAGCAGCAAGTGAGAAGTTGAAACAATATCTAAAAACTTGTAATTTTTCCTAATTGCTATTCCCTGAAAATCTACTTTTCTATGCTGGCAAATTATCAACAGATAAAAAAGAAAATAAAGGCATTAACTAAATATTTGCTTATATGACTTCTGCTAATTATTTCCTTTGTGCAAAATAAGGAAATATCACATCGATCAAATACTTCACTGTGATTAAATTGCCCAAGAATCTTTTGTACTATCAATGAACATTTAAACTTGCCTTGGAAGGTTGTAGAGCAGCTGTGGAGTCAGATGAATTTTTTGGTTTTGGAATGCTGTCAATAAGTTCCAGAATAGATTTTAATTTCTCATCTGAGATATTAAAAGAAAGTAATGGCAGCTCACCATACATTTTGTACCTAAAAAATAACCATTAGAAAAATAAATCCAGCCAGGATTTGTGCAGTTTACAATCAAAACAAATAAAAATAACAACAAAAGCATCATTTTAAAAACAAGAGAAATAAAAGCATATAAAAACTACCATAAAATACACACAACTCACAGCCCATAAACCCATTTATCAAAACAATCAGTATAGCCACTGCACCAGCTCCACCACATTTCCCTGACCCATATCTATTGGCAAAACCATATCTTCAGCGTCTTATCCAGCTTTACCATAAACTTGGGATATAAATGATAGTTCTATTAGATATGCAACTGGCTTCTTGGAATTGGAAACAAAATAAATGGGTGCTTTTCACAATTAGGATTCCACCAATATCTACACTGAGATTATTTCACATTTGTAAATACAGGTAATCCTCGACTTACAACAGTTCATTTATTGACTGCTCAAAGTTGTAACAGCGTTGAAAAAAGTGATTTATGACTGTTTACAACTGTTGCACTATCCCCCTAGTCACATGATCAAAATTCAGGTGCTTGGCAACTGACTCATATTTTTGACAGTTGCAGTGTCCCTGGGTCATGTGATCACCTTTTGTGACTTTCTGACAAGCAGAGTCAATGGGAAGCCACATTAATTCAAAACCATGGTACTAACAGCTACAGTGATTCACTTAACAATTCTGGCAAGAAAGGTTATAAAATGGGGCAAACTCACTTAACAACAGTCCTGCTTTAATTTTAGGCTCAATTGTGGTCATAAGTTGAGGACTACCTGTAATCATGAGCACTAGAGTGAATTCAGCAGCTGATACTAAGTTAATGAAAAGAAAAACTGTATGCCATTTTAGGTAACCCCAAGTAGTGAAAACGTAGCAAATGCATTATATATGCATACCTCTTTATAAGCTAACAACACAACAGGATATTAAATAGAATTGATATACTACAAACTGAACATTTTAAATACTAGATAGTCACTTTCAAATAATCTCTGTTATGAAAGAAACAAATTAAATATATTTCTGTCTCAACTCAAAACGTTGCCCATGCAATTTCTAGATTATCCAGCACTCATGGTTTTTACCACGATACAGTGGTCCTAAATATAAACTAAAGTGCTGTATTACTAGTCTATAGCCGTGAATGGCGAACTTATGGCACGCTTGCTGGAAGTTGCACACAGACCCATCTTTCTAGGCATGCCAGCCATCGCCCATTGCAGCCAGCTGGTCTTTGCATGCATGCACCAGGAAGCTGAGCTTCCAGTTTCTGGCACAGGCATGAGCGTTGGTCAGTTGGTCTGCGTGCACGCATGCGCGCCAGAAACTAGACAATGAATGAATTGCATACATCATCCCAAAGCAAGAAATAAATTTGACCAAAACAGAGCACTAAATAAGCCACAGCCATAGCTTTTATAGGACCATAGTTTGATCTCAATACAGGTAGTCCTCAACTTACAATAGTTTGTTTAGTGACTGTTCAAAGTTACAATGGCAGTGAAAAAAGTGACTTATGACTGTTTTTCAAATTTACGACTGTTGCAGCATCCTCAATTTAGGGTGTGTCAAACTTCAGCTTTCAATTCCAAACATAAGGGCTGCTCAAAAGTTGTGACATTCCTTGGGAATTGTAAAGATATTTTGGTTATTTTAATATAATTTAGATGTGCTTGGTAAAGCAACTACATAAATATAATAACTTTTTAACATGTTGTTTGTTTCATTACCCATGGTCACATGAAAAAATTTGGATGCTTGGTAACTGGTTCATATTTATGAAGGTTGCAGAATCCTGGGGTCAGGTGATCATCTTTTGTGACATTCTGACAAGCAAAGTCAATGGGGAAGCCAAATTCACATAATAACTATGTTTTTAAATAACTATCATGACTCACTTAACAGATGTGGCAAGAAAAGTCATTAAATGGGGCAAAATTCACTTGGTAAATGTCTCATTTAGCAACAGAAATTTTGGGCTCAGTTGTGGTCATAAATCAAGGGGTATCTGAAGATGATTTATCTCACAATAAAATTACTATAAAATAGCTACCCCTGGGTAAACTAAAAATCTAATCTAGGTCTAATTCCAAGTTTTGATTGCTGGGTTCAATATTCTGCTATTTTTTGGTATTTAAGTGGTCAGTTTAAAAGTATGTCTATTAGATTTACTGGTAGAAGGTCAACAGATATGGAAGAAATATATAATCATAGTCTCCATCAAATGAACAATACTTTTAGTAAGAGTAGTATGAGTAATAAAAAATAGTTATAATTGTTGTAGTTATACTTGGGCATTCTTGCATCTGTTACAACCATTGCTCTGTTCAGTTCCATTTTCACATCTAGAGGTTGCAAGATATGTTGAGATGAGGATTGTAACCTACGAGCCTCCTCCCAGTTTTCATCTAGAAATGAAAAAAATACTTATTGTAAGAAACTTTGAAAAACAATTATATCACAGTACAATAGATGCTTCTCAAGGGTTTTTCATCAATTTTAAAAAGCTTGGCTATATCAATGTTGATGCTAATTTAAAGCTACAAAGAGCAACTTTACACTAGTTTTAGTGGCATCTTTATTGTGGTAAACCCAATAGGTAGAAGTAGATGAATGATAAGGTTTGTTTGAGCTTTTAAAAGTCAAGGTGACTAGTTTCCCTTATTTCCCACTTGCTCTGGAATGGTCCTGTGTTTCCTATGAACTAGCTTAGTGGGTAGAGTGCCTTTGCTGCAACTCTCATACTGTAGGTAAACCATGCCCAATAGACTCTGTCCCTTCTCGGTATCCTAAACTGCCGGGGTGAGCCTTGGTAAGCTGACTTGCTTTTTTGTTGTTGTTTTACCAGAGCTCCAGGTCTAGCTTCTTGATGTACTGTCCAATGTTTCCTATTTCTCCAGTTTGTATTCTAATAATGGAGGAGATTCAGCTCAGATTCCTGCTGCATTCTAAAAGTATTAAGTGCTTCTATCTGCACCACCTTCCTTGGCTTCTATGATTATCTTGGATTTCAGAGGGGCCCTGTTATGAGTATAACCTAGTGGTAGTCTTACTACATGGTGTTGCTGCTATTGGTTTCAATGTCAATCCTGCTGCTTGCCTTCTTTGCTATGCTTCAGGCCTTAGAGGATATCCATACTTTGATTCCACTTGAAGTAGGAGAATAATGTCTGATTTTTTGCTACCAAGAGAGTCAGCATCCACATAAAGCTCGTCTGCGGAAGGAAGCATGAAGTGCTCCAAAATCTCCTGCTAGATGGCTGTGTTGATCCTGGACTTAATGAAGCACACCGGACCAACACCAGCGGATGACATGGCTCCCCAAATCAACACAGATTGTGAAAACTTCACACTGGACTTCAAGCATCTTGCAGTGTGTGCCTCTCCATTCTTCCTCCAGACTCTGGGTCCTTGGTTTCCAAATGAGATGCAAAAGTTGCTCTCATCAGAAAAGAGGACTTTGGACCACTGAGCAACAGACCAGTTCTGTTTTTCTTTAGCCCAGGTAAGACGCTTCTGACATTTGTTGTTGAGGAGTGGCTTGACAAGAGGAATACGACATTTGAAGCCCATGTCCAGGATCCATCTGTGTGTGGTGGCTCTTGATGCACTGACTCCAGCCTCAGTCCGCTCCTTGTGAAAGTCCCCAATACTTTTGAATGGCCTTTTCCTGACAATCCTCTCCAGGCTGCGGTCATCCCTGCTGCTTTTACACCTTTTTCTTCCACACTTTTCCCTTCCCTTCCACATAACTTTCTATTAATGTACTTTGATACAGCACTTTGGGAACATCCAACTACTTTTGCAATTACCTTTTGAGGCTTTCTCTCCTTATGGAGGGTGTCAATGATGGTTTTCTGCACAACTGTCAGGTTAGCAGTCTTTCCCATGATTGTGAGTCCTACTGAACCAGACTGAGAGACCATTTAAAGGCTCAGGAACCCTTTGTAGGTGTTATAGCTTAATTAGCTGATTAGAATGGGACACTTTGAGCCTAGAATATTGAACCTTTTCACAATATTGTAATTTTCTGAAATTGTGGATTTGGGGTTTTCATGAGCTGTAAGCCATAATCATTTTAATTATGACAAATCACAGCTTGAATTGTCTTGCTTTGCATGTAATGAGTCTATCTCCTATATTAGTTTCACCTTTTAAGTTGCATTACTGAAATAAATGAACTTTTGCACGACATTCTAATTTTTCACCTGTATGCCCAACTATATAACATACTCTTATTACAGAGCAGTTTGGCAGAGAGAGCTGGGACTAATGGTTTCTCTTTTGTCAGGTTTCTCTGTAGCAGGTTATTAATGCTGGTTCTTCCAATTTTAAAACCATGCTCATCTTCTTCCAATTCAGTTTTCCTCGATACTTATTCAGCATAGAAGTTAAATAATGGAAGAATATACAGTCTTTTCTCACTCTTTGCCAGTCTGTTTTTCTGTGTACTGTTTGAACTATGCCTTCCTAATCTGAAAATAAGTTTTGCATAGAGACAGTGAAATGTTCTGAGATTCCCATATTTCTAAGCATGTTCTACAGTCTTAATATGATGGACACAATCAGTGACCTAATATTATGAACTAACCTAAATGAAGTTGACTCTTATTTTGTGAAGAGAAAACCATGTTTAGCTGAGCCTTAATGAGATGATTCTCATTAAGCGATAACTTGATGAATAGAATCCATAGGGAAGGGAAAATTTACCTAGTATGTTAAAGAAGGGTATTCCACATTATTCCTTAAAAATCAACAAAATTTAATACTTACAATGTCTGCTATAAAGTAGCTGTATGCTACTGAGTTGAATGTCAAACCTATCATAAGCTCTTGACATAATATCTTCTAGAGCACTTTCGCCAACTTTGATATCTGACAAGGTAGACCGACATTTACTACTCATCTTTAAAAAAAACAACAATAGAAATAGTCAATACATACTCCAAGAAGAGATTACAAATAAAGAGAAGGACTCTGTACAAATCAATCAGGGAACACTCCTGAACTATCCTGCATACTGCATTGTTTAATACATAGAGCAAAATCAGGAATGCTACCCTCTCCATCTCATCTTGCACTTCTTGCTTCCTTCAGCATTTCTCATTCTATTAAAGTTTTGTCCCTCACTCAAGCCCAAAGTGACTTAGTTGCTGTTTTTTTTATACAGGTTAAGGTCTATTAGCCTGGCAAATTGGACTGAATCCTTGGCCAAAGGTTTTCCATTTCTATAATACTGAACTTTTGAAAATATCTAAATTGCCCACTACAGTTAAGCCTTCAAATTATATCATCACATGGACATTTTCAAACCTGTGGAAATTAACATACATTATTTAACTGAATTATAAAATATTCTCTGTGTGTGTGTTAAAATATCTTTTAAATCAAATTTGATTCCTGGTTAATTCAAGACAGATCCATTTTCATGGCAACTGTATGGAAATGGTTTGTCACTGCATTCTACATTCTGCCCTCTGTCCCCACGTCTAGGTTATTGCCATATTCCCAAATCTTCCAACCAGGCATTACTCAGACTAAACATGGGCCTGAAATGAATTCTGTTATGCTCAGATAAAGTCAGCCAATGGTTATAAAATAAATAACAAAGACATAGAATATAAGAATTTTTTTTAATATTTGAAGGGGTTACCTTTAAATGACCTAGATCCAAAAGTAGCTTATTTGATGTAGCTTCGTAAAATCCATTTTGTGGAACAATGACATAGGAAGACATAAGATTTATTTTTAAATCTAAGACCTTCTGGGTTTCTATAACATACACTAATCCTAGACAAAAAAGTCAAAAAATTGCATTAGTAACCGTTTCTTGAGCTAGATTCTGCTCCTCACACTATGATAGCTGTTACAGTGTGAATTCAGTGTGCGCACATGTGTGTAAAAATATAGTTTACCTGTAGCTGTCTTGTCACGAAATTCTTCCAATTTTGTTAGGGTTGCTGAAGTTATTTGCTCTAAATGAACATCACTTGGGGGTCGGAAGAAATCAACTAAACTATTCACAGTCATCTGATAAGTATATAAAAGAACAGTCATGTATATTCTTAATGTAAAATGTGGGTCTTTTTAAAACTTGATTTGTAGAATAAGCATTTTCTACTTACAGCATCATATATTATTTCCAAAGGCTGTGACTCTATTATTAGTCTCTGATTGCAATTCTCATCTAAGGGATTGGTTTCAAACATTATCGTGAAGAGTGATGCATTGTGCTGTGAATGGACTGTGTGAGAGGACAACAGACAGGGTACTGTTTTTTTCTGAGCCATGCCCTGAACTTCAAATGCACTTACGCTTGATTCAAATCTGAAAAATAGAACACAAAGGATATGCATACATAAAGGTACAAATACACAAACACATTTAATATACACACCACATACACACACACACACAAACGCACAAACAAACAACATATTATATTATTCAAAAGAAGTTACTACAAAGTTTTTGCTCTATGCTCTCATAATGTAATAGTCAGAAAATTACAATGGAGAGATGAAGGATTTTGACTTTTTTGCCAATTACATATTTCTCACATCGTTGTATAGGATCAAAGGGGAAAAAAGTTTCCATGGGCATGTTTATGATGAATGACCATGGCCTAGAAATGATTTCAAATATCTCTAATGGAATTCACTAAGCTTGAATAAAAGGCAAGTTACAAATAAGTTTATTTTTTTAAAAACAACTAAATTATTTAAAATTCATTTTACATATATTCATATAATATGTAGTAAAATTATACGCAGAAGACTTACAAAGTTTCAAAGTTATATGGGAAAGGAAAGGAAGGACCCCTGCTGCACTTTACTCCCATTTGAATTATCTCTAAAAGGGTTTTGAAAGTTATGCAGAGCAAGTTATAAATGTAGCAATAAGACCTCTTTTTTGTGTAAATCCAACTTTTCTAGCAACTTTAGAGGTTACCGGAAAAGAACAGTCAAGATTTTGAATGCAATTTGACATTGGAAAAAAATAGAGCATTATAGGGATCCAATACTAGGCTTATATTCTCTAGTAACAACAAAAAGCCCATATTATGTACCGTATTTTTAGATGATGATATTATCATCATCATCACCATCATCTTCCCACCTTTTTATATACATAAAACTAGAAGTGGCACACATACCTAATATTCCTGCCTCTTAATTTTCCCCACGAGTGGGCTGGGCTGAGAAAGTGATTGGCTCAGTCACCCAGAGTTTGACACCCTTGATCTAAGGCATAGATTTTTCAATTCTTATATAGGTTGTCCTTGACTTAGAATCACAGTTGTGACAATTTTCATTGCTAAGTAAGGTAGTTGTTAAGTGAGACACATCTGATTTTATGATCAATTTTGCCATGATTGTTAAGTGAATCACTTGGTTATTAAGCAAATCTGGTTTCCCCATTGACTTTGTTTGTCAGAAGCTGGCTGAGCAGATTGCAAAGGCTGATCACATAACCCCAGGATGTTGCAACTGTTTTAAATGTATGCCTGTTGCCACATGCCTAATCATTTGACCTTCGGGATTTGGCAAAAATGGTAAGTGTGAGGACTAGTTGTAATACTTTTTTCAGTGCCATTATAACTTTGAATGATCACTAAATGTATCATTGTAAATCAAGGACTACTTGTATGTGTGGGTTTTTTGTTGTTATTATTGTTAGAGAATATAAGCCTATAATTTCTTGGGTTTTTTTCCAATGTCAAATTGCATTCAAAATCTCAACAAAACGTCAACTTTTCTGGTTGCCTCTAGAAAAGTTGGATTTACACAATAAGAGATCTTCACTTATTTGTTGCATTTATATCTTGCTTTTCTTCCAGGAGATCATGGCTGAATGGTCCCTCCTCTAAATATTTTTCATCAGAACAACAATCTGTCCAGTAGCTAATTCCCTGGTCAAAATCCAACATTAGATCTACTATGTACCATGCCATACTAACCCTCAGGTAGTTTCTTTAGACAAAGATCAAATAACAGGAATGAAACGTATTTTGCATGTCTCTTTCAAAAAAGCTACCAAAGAGCACAAAACCAGAAGGAAAATCAGATGGACAGGGCAAAGCCAATACAGAAAGATGGTCATACATGGCCACTCACCAAGGGAAAGGCTCTACATTTTAACTATATTTCTATTTACCTACTTTAAATAAATGCTTACCTTATTGCTTCAGCACCAGGTCGTTGTGCTAATGTCGTACGCAGATCAATTAATGCAAGTTTTATCAGCTCAGGTTTCTCCTTGTTTTCCCTGATTAGCACTGACATGCTTATTAATTTTACATAAAGCTTCATAGCTTCATACTATGCAAATTAACAAAAAAGAACATGAACTTAAGAACATTTTAACCAAATGTTATTAATGATTATATTTGAAATTCAGAAAATTAATCATTGTGTATGAAACTCAAAATAGGTAAACTGGACTGAAAACACAACACCAAATGTAAGAAAAATGCCTTATAATGGGATGTCTTTTCTAAGTTAATTATTCAAAAATAATTTTAAAAATTAATAATTCTAATAATTTAATTTTAAATAATTAAAAAAATTCTGAATGGTATATCACGAAAGGACAACACAAATAATCCCTCCCTTCCTCAAAGAAGATTCTCCCTTCCTCTAATTAAACTCAGTTATGTACCAATTAATATTTAATGTCTGCACCAATTAATACTTAAAGTTCTAGGAAACGGACTTTGGATAAAGTCCTACGGGCCCATAGCTTACAGTTCTCATGCATTCCATCCGAACTACGAAAGTCTGGTTCATTTACGTTCAATATGTGAGCAAGCAAGCAAACAAATTATTTAATGCTTAGGTCTATGTATTAATTTGTATTTTAGATATCATCATTCATTATAAGATAGCATTGCTTTTAAAAATCAAATGTTTTCTGATTTATCCTACGCAAATTGCACCCACCGTTTTTGGCAATGTTGGATCGACAGCGGTTTCACTATAACCAATTGCTGCATAAAGTTTATCTTTTTCTTGTGGAGTCATGAACTGTTCAATACCTGCAATATCAAATGTTACTACATTAAACAAAAAACAAGCACATTTTTCATATGGTAGCATTCTAAAACAAACATATTGCATAAGGGTTTCAATATTTTTTTTTACAATTACAGCTTTGTCAAATGCTTAAGTCTACTCCATTAGTAGAAGCAACTTTACCTTTTCTAATATCTAAAGGTACTATAAGATAATTTGGTGTTTAATCATAGTGAACGCTTACTCCAGCACTACAAAATTGTTAGATCAAAACTGCCATCTTTATACCTTTTGGTTCTTGTTTTGTTTCACTGCTTTTTCCTCCAGACCATCCCCACATCCAACTAAACCAGCCACCAGAGTCTTCATCATCTTGTTTAGCACCTGGTTTGAAAATCTTTAATCCAGCTTTAATAGCCTATTATGCAAAACAAAGCATAAATTAACATTACTAATTGTATAACATCAAATAATGCATTTATTGTATCAGTTATAAAGAAAACCTAGCAAGATGCCTGGAGAAATGCAACCCAATCTGAGCATCTCCTTGAAATGGGCAATCTGAAGGAGGAGGAGTGTTTTCATAATATAAATTCATAGTACCAAAAAATAGCAACTGCTACTTTTTAACTCCGAGCGTAAGATTAAATAACTCCCATTTTGGAGCTTCGTTCTTGAAAAGTATTATCCCAGAGTTGATAAAGAATTTAGGCAATCCTTTTCAAGTTACCCCTTACTTGCCAGAATCCAAGTTAAATATCCACAAGGGACAGATGACTTTCCAGCTCCTGCCTCAGCATACTGAACAGATTTATAACCCTGGGAATCAGAAATCCTCCCTCACCCTTCAAGATTTCATCCTTTACAAAATCCCCCTCCCCTCTTAGAAATCCAGCTCAACAAACTCTGTGGAGTATAGAAACAGGAAATCAAGGTGAGCCAGCTGGATCCATTGATCTCTTTCAGAAAATATGTACCCCCTAGCTGCAAATATTATCATCCAGATCCTGCAGTTCTTAACCACATTATCAGCAAAGGTGAAAAGTTCAGGAAGTTTTTATAATGCACAATAATTAAAAGTTCAATTAAACTTCATTAAACAGCTCTTGACAATGGCCAGGCATTTGCTTCCTCAATTCCTGATAGGATCACTGCCAATATTTCATACAAAATGCACACAGGGCTGCCAGAAACAAGTCTCCTAATCTCATTAATTCAAGAGCTGTGATCACTTCATCAAAGCTCCAAAAGACAAAGGAATGCCATGCTTTTCAACACCAATACTGCTACAATGCTCAAATGCAGCTACATAATTTATTTCTTATATCATCCACACTTTCTCAAGGACTGTAAGTGCCATATGCTAAGGGAAGGGAGTCCACAGGAGTTTGGGTTAATTAGCAGATTATTAATCATATTGAATACATAAAATACGTTCTTGTATTCTTGGTTGATCTAGTCTGACTTTCTTATATACAAATAGTCCTCAACTTACGACAATTGAACCAGAATTTCTGTTGCAAAATGAAATATTTCTTAAGTAAGCTTTGCTCTATTTTACAGTCTTTCTTGCCACAATTGTTATGTGAATCACTGTACTTATTAAGTTAGTAACATGGTTAAGTGAATCTAGCTTCCCCATTGCTTTTGTTTGTCAGAAGGTCACAAAAGGTGATTAAATGATACCAGGACACTGCAATTATCATAGATCTGAGTCAGTTGCCAAGTATCTGAATTTTGATCAGGATGGAAATGCTGCCATGTTCATAAGTGTGAAAAAAGTCATAAGTCACTTTTTTCAGCGTATTGCAACATTTTTCAGCATATTGCAACAAGTCTATTGTAATTCTGAATTGTCATTAAATGAACTGTTATAAGTCAAGGATTACCTGTATTAATTTAATAATCTTGATTATTATACTTATAATTTACATTATAAATGCTGAAATAAAGACACTACATTTTGTATAGTGTAGTTTAGAACAGTGGTCACCAACCAGCGTGCCAGGGACCACTGGTGGTCCGTAAGTTTTGGTGGTCCGCAGAGAAATGTCACCCCAACACGCCCCCCAAAACAATTAATCCAAGCTGCATGGGAATACAAGGCTGCACTGCCCACATGGCCCCTGGCAACACAAGGCTTGAGTTGCTTGAATGGGAAACAACATGGGGTAGTGAGGGGAGGGGGGAAGGATGGAGGAGGAAACTTGCCCCATTCACCCCATGTGCCTGGCCTGGCCACCAGGCTGCTTCTTTCTGCTTCTTTCTTCTGCTTTTGGCTTCACGCAAGGAAAGCAGCAAAAGTCTTTCTTTCTCTCCCCCAAACTCTGCCAGAAATGAGTCTTTGGGACCCTACTACAAGGCATCCTGCTCCAAGAGGCTGCACCGGCGCGACAAGTCTCACAAAGACTCATTTCTGGCAGAGTTTGGGGGAGAGAAAGAAAGGCTTCTGCTGCTTCTGTTGCTTTGCTTGCATGAAGCCAAAAGTCTCTCCCCCGCTCCCCAAGAACGGAGCTGGAGATGGTATCCTGCGATCCCAAATAAAGAATGATCGATCAGAAGGAAAACGGGTTGGGGAATTTTCCTGCAAACTTGTTTTGGGATTTTCCCAGGGTCTCAGGTCCATGGGATTTAAAATTATGAGTTTAGTGGTTCCTGGGGTCCAAAAGGTTGGCGACCCCTGGTTTAGAAGACATTTACCTCAAATTCTGCCTGTTGTCTTGCTAGAGTGATGTTGAATATATCTAAAGTCTTCTCTAGATCCTATAAAGAAAAGTACAATGTTACATGCAATACAAACTTATTTAAATGTATTTCTACAGAGTTTCCATCACTAAGTAATGTGGTTGTAAAGTGTAATGACATGTGATTGCATTGCATAGAGATGGCAGTATTGGTTGTTATTGTTAAGTGAGGTCCTCATGGGTCATTATGTAGCGACCTCACATGACCATAATTTCCAAGTTCCTGCCAATGACTTTGCTTGTGGGAAACTAACAGGGAATGGCTTGCTGCAAGATTTTAATCATGAGCTAGGTGCCAAGTCACAATCATGTGTCTGAAGGGATACTATAAAGGCCCAAGGCCCAAAGTCCAAGACTGGTTATAAGTCCCCTTGTTGTCCCAAAGGTGCTTTTTCAAGAGACAACAGTCTTTCCAGCAGTTCCAAGAAGGAATCACACCCATTTGCACTACTCAGGACACAGACAAACCTTCAAGTGACCTCAACAACTCTCTAAAAGAATGCAAATGACCAGTTGTCTGCAAGGAATATAAATCCTTCCATTGCCCACCATCCAGTCAGAGCTGAAGAAGCTTCTTGGATGAGAAGCGAAGCAACTTCAAAAGAAAAACAAAATAGTCCAATTGCCTCCTGAAAAAGCACCTTTGGGACAACCATGACTTGGATGTCTGAGAATCTCCATAGACAAGTCCTCTTGTTCTGCATGGTTTCAGGTTTGAGTGGTCACTGAACAAATGAACATAAATTGAAGACTGCCTGTGGTAGAACTTTTAACAACCAAAGATTCGTAATTTGCTATAGCATATCCTCTACTCCAAACCACATACTACTGTTCCAGATTTCAGTCAACCTGCAGCAAACATTTAGTGATCTTCTTAGAAAATTAAGAAAAAAATATTATATACTGCCACCGAACTATCATTTTGAGATGATAAGATTCAAATCTATTGCAGACAAACTGCAAACACAACAAGCACCCCCATCACTGCTAGCATGAATTGTATCAATAATTTTGAAGGCCTAAATCACTGAAAGGTTTAGGGTACCTATTTTTACTATCAAAAATCCCAAAATGTCAAGCAGATTTTACTTGTTTTGAAGGCCAAGAGATATCTTAATTATTGTTGAATTAAAACTGGGAGAAAGTATTTTTGTCCCTATTTCTTACCCAGGCCCCTGATATGCATATGTAGTTGGAACCTTCATGCACAATTAGTTTTGGCATTCAAATATATAGAGTAGAAGACAACTGGCAAAAGGAACCTTCCCTTGTTCAACTGAGGAAAGAACTGGAGAAAAGAAGATAGACTCCTTCCTGGAAAAGTGTTCTCTCAATCCAATTAACTGGGCAACTTCTACCCGGTGAATTATCTCTTAGTCAGAGTTTATGCCTGGGAATGGGACAGAAGTCACACTTGCCAGCATAACCAGGATGGAAAAGGGAAATTGTTTTTTTCTGCACCTCTCAGATGTATTTAGTATCATTGACCAGTGTTTATTGGTATTGCTTCTGAGAACAGAGGGTAGATGTTACCATTTTATAGTAGTTCCACCATTTTCTGAGTGGGTGACATTAACAGAATTTGAATTAGAAAGAAGTTAGTAATAGTTTTGTTGCATTAATAGTACCATACCTTCCAGACAATGGAAAGTAATTCATCCACTCTATCCTGTCATGGTCAGGCCCATTTGGAACATTTGGGATAGTAACTAACTGGCAAGTTCACAGGAGAGCTTCCAAGATGGTGAAAGGAGGCCACAAACAAAATCTTGTGAGGAACGATTGTATATTAGATATTTTTAGGCCACAAAACAGACAATTAAGAGGACAGCATTCAAATATTTGAAGTGTTATCCAAGGAAGGGGTAGACTAGACAGGGTAAGACTGACCAGAATCAATGGAAAACCATAATGAAGTAGAGATTCAGACAAGATGTCAGGAGGAACTTCCTCTCAGCCAGTGGAGATTTATAAATAAATATACAATCCAACATTATATTTTGGAAAACAATTATTTGTGTAGCTTGTGATAAACATAGTGATTAAAACTTCTAACCTCTAACATAAACAAAGTCTCTTGTGTAGCCTTCTTGGAAGTTATTTTTATTTTATAGAGTTCTTTATAACTTTTCACTTGATTCCTATGGTATCGAATATGTTCCCAAGACCACATTTGTAGCCTAGGTTGGATGTTTACTTCAAGAATGCCTTGTGTAACATATCGCCACCTAATAGAAAAAATAAAACATGTTAGGACATAATATTGCATGCAAAGTTAATGTTTCTTTTTAAATTATAAAGCAATCTTCACAAATTAATTTATAATTCTTGATTCTCTTCCCCAAAATACAAAAATTAAATCTATTACTTTATTAATAAGGGTACTTATGAAAATCTTCCCTATCAAGTTTCTTTGGGATTTTGAATTCCAATTTATGAGAATGTTCTAACAGAAAAACCATCAGAATTGTAGAAATTTCCAAAAGTTATTGGATGTATACCATTTCCTGGCATTGTTGTGTACAGGAACATCTGGCCTATATTTCCTATATGGTAAATTCCGTGTCATCATATCAATTGATTCAAGGAGTTCCATAATACTGAAATACTGCAAGAAAAAATGCAAAAATTTACTTACTACTAGTATGGAATAATAATTACAATAAAATGTAAACAGCATTTGCCTTAAAAGTTATTTAAAGGTCAAATACACTGTAACAGTAAAAGTTTTCATTTTATAATGATAATACAGTATTTAACTTTTGAGTTAAAGTAGTTAGTATTCCAAGAAAACTCTGTTCTTTGGCAGATATATTTATTTCAAGTTGTTCGCAAATCAATACATGATACGAATACATGATTAAAAATCCCCATGGCTATGTGGAAAGTGTTGTAAAAGTGAATGATGTGGGAAGTATCCAGTCAATGTACGACAATATGGCTAAAAATTCAGGAGTATGAAAAGTTCCATCCTCAGATAGCAGTGTAATTGATTAATTGACTCTGCATTTGAGTTAGTATTGACTCCTGGTGGGTGTCTGACAAGTCTACAGTTTTCTTGCCAATATTTTTGAAAGTGTCTTGCTATTGTCTGCTTCCAAGGACACATTTCTAACACTTAAATAACCTTGATATACAAGCCTGCTCAAATGTAAATTTGGGAATTCTTTCAAGGATTACTGAAAACTATAGTCTTATAAAAAAATGAAAATAGTACAATGAAAATTTAATTCAGGAAGTAAAAAAGGTTGCTATAAAAATCTAAATTATTTATGCCATTACCTGTGGTTTATTCAGTTCAATGGTTATATCCTGAAGATTTATATCCAGATCTAGTTTTGGTGCAGAAAAGTCAACATCGGATCGCGGATTCATACGGAGTTTAGCTTTAGCTGAAATCGGACGGAATACTAAAAAGCAGAATTTTAGAAAAAGTTAATCAAGAAACCGATAGGTCATGCAAATAGATTGTTTTTTTCCCCAATATCATATGGATGCTCCTTATAGATGCTACGAAAATTAGATTCCCTTTTAGGCACCAAAGTGAAAGCTAAATTTTGTAACCAGTTGCCCAAAAAGGACAAGGCTATGCAACGTTTGCTCACATATAGCATTCTGGAGGATAAAACAAAGATTTTACTACAATCTCTATAATCAAGAAGTCACATCAATATTGTAGTTTATCCTACTGTGATGATGCAAAAAAGGTGGAACTGTGCCAATAAAATGTTACATTCAGTCCTAGATAGGTAGCATAGTGCCAAACACTATCTTACAATGAAACCTGCTTTTTGTTTCTTTAGGCCTATAAATATACAGAGTTTTCAAGGTAATAAATACCTCTTTGTATTTTATCCAAAAGCAAATCAGAAGTCAATATAACATTTTAGCACAGACATAATATGATCCCCGAGTTCAGTGATGGGATTCAAACTTTTTCACTACAGGTTCTGTGGGCGTGGCTTGGTGAGCGTGGCAGGGGAAGGATACTGTAAAATCTCCAGTCAGAGGTGGGATTTGCCGGGTCTCTGAACTACCCAAAATTTCTATTACTGGTTCTCCAGAACTGGTCAGAACTTGCTGGATACCACTTCTGCCCGAGTTCCTTACAAAACTAATCTAACCACAATTGTCTGTTTTAAATGAAGTTTTTGAACTAAATAACAAGGTTGCTCCAAGAGGAAATTATACCTATGCTTACTGTACTCCAAATGTAAGTTTGTTAGGAAATATTAAAAACTTACCAAAAGTATAGCCTTCTGGAATCACATTAGTGCTTGCAATTCCATATTTTAAGTGACTCTTTTTGAGGGAAAAAAATTGATTGAAAATTTATTCACAATAAAAATCAAAAATGCAATATAAACCAATGAGAGTATTTTTCTCAAGCAATATTCTAGACTGATCAATGTTAAATTAAAATAGAGAAATCCAAGGATATATCTTGCACAGGTTCAATAATTCTGTTTATATATCATGCAGAAGAGGCTCCCCATTTAAAAATGTGGGAATATGTATTATGATAATACAGTGAAATGTAAATCACCCTTAGAACGCTAAATCACAGTAGATGATTGCCTAAATCAGAAGAAACTAATCTGACCTCTGACCTTTGTTCAGTAAGATCTGATTGAAAAAAATATCATGAGGAAAACAATCATCCACACACACCCCTTTGGCCTTATTTAATGAAGAATAAAAATAGTTATGGTAAAGCACAAAATTTTAATTGTCTAAACATAGACCAAAATGAAGCAATTAATTAATAAATCCCGAGTTAACATGAGGTCTTCAATTCAAAATATCTACTGTGGTCTTTGCTCAGAAAATATACATACTTGATAATTAGACGGGCATATTATTAATGAGAATATACTGCTTGGGTTCTCTGCAATGGCATGTCCCAGGATACGACAAGATTCTAAAATATTTCACTTACTCAGGTTTTTAGTTGAAAGACTGAACATTTCCAAGAAAACTGAAGAAAAGTACTTATACACTTATGAATAAACTAAAATTTTTAGATGCAAAAATACATCCCCAAAATTGCATTTGCCTTATTTTATGATGAGTTTATCCATAAGTATATATAATAATACTTTTTAAAATACCTGTATATCTGGTATAAGTTCTCAGATAAACCATCCATTGATAGGCTGACACTCAATTTTTTAATCAAAATCCCACAAAAATTGGTAATTTGTAGATTACCTACAAATAAAACGATTATGAAAATTTAAAAATGTGAGGGTCAGCTTATACATGGATGATACATTTTTCATAATAATTGGGTTTAAAAAGTTGAGGTCGGCTGATATGTATGTAGATGTGCTTGTCATTGTATGTAGATGAGCTTAGATGGATGGGTGCCATGGGCAGGTACTGCAGGTGGGCAACAGGTAACTGTGAGTGGGTGTCATGAGTGGAAATGGGTGCCGTGGCTGGGTGGCAGTGAGGAAGCTGTAAATTTTCAACATGTGACTACAGGGCAGTAAGTTATCAGGCATTTTAAGAGTCATAAACTAGTTTTTTCAGTTCCACTGTAACTTTGAACAGTTGCTGAACAACTGGACATAAAATGAGAACTGCCTGTATACAAATTCAAAAATGCCAAATCTAAATTCCAAACTTTTAATCTTTAAACATGTTTCCTGTTAATGTATTGTTCATATCTTGTATCCATAACAAATATTATTTTACAATTTGGAACAGGTTGGCCTTAGTACTAAATTGGAGTTAAAATCTAAGATAACAACTTTTATTTTGATCAGTTATTTTCAATCTAGCCTT
Organism: Pseudonaja textilis; assembly: GCF_049901715.1. Lineage (NCBI taxonomy): Eukaryota > Metazoa > Chordata > Lepidosauria > Squamata > Elapidae > Pseudonaja > Pseudonaja textilis. The sequence goes on along the minus strand of NC_141991.1, from coordinate 194,622,438 downwards.
ATAATTCTACCCTGATTTTATTTTATATTATTTCATTGTTTTATTTCAAGACCATTTTCTGTAGGACCATTTTACAATTAAACAGAGTTGTTAATAAATGACTATTTTCTTGCAAAACAGCTATACAATATTTCCCATACAAATCTCTGATTTTTTTCTTGATTTAATGGCTATAATTAATTTTCACACATAATACTTATTCCCAAAATCAGCTGAAAAGAAAGAAAACAGACATAAATTTGCTAATTTCAGTGAACCTTTTTTTTTTATGCCTTTGAGTCAGTTTTTGATTCCTGGCAGTTGCCTTGAGTAGTCCCTGCAGCTTTCTTGGTAAGGTTTTCCAGAAGAGGTTTGTCCTTGCCTCCTTCTTAGGGTTAAGAGAGAGGGCCTGGCCCAAGGTCACCCAGTTTCCTTTGTGCCTAAGGCAGAATTAGAACACATTTTCCCGCTTTCTAGCCTAATGTCTTCATCATCATATGAAACTGGTTCTCTCATCAGTAGTGCTTCTTGAAAAGTTAACTAATACAAGGCTACAGCATTAATGATCTTTTTTTTAGCTTAAAAAGACACTGTATAAAAATATAAATGAACTGTAATTCGCTCTGGACAAATCATACTTGAAATAATTTATTAGCTTTGTCTACTTACCAAAGATTCTTTATAGTCACCATGATAATACATTTCAGACTTTACATTCCAGTATGCAAAGAAGTTGTCCAATCGAACTAACTGAAATAAAAATAAATAAATAGGAATTACTGAATATCATATGTAAGGTTATCATGGTCTAATATCTTATACATATTCATGTTTATGAAAGTTATTACAAATATTGATATATCTTTGACAAAAGTTAAACACATGTAAATGGAACTACTGAAATAAATCAAATAAAGCAGCAGTCCCCAATCTTTGAGGCTTGGAAGCCTGGCGGAGGGGGGGAGAGAAGGGGAACTGGGCAAATTGAGATGCATGAAAACATGTAACAATATTAGTTCTCAATTATGAACTATGACAATCAGAGCAAAAAAAGATACTTCTCCCTTGTATTTATTTTTAAATTTATATTTATATAATCTATAATTAACAAACAAAAAATAAAACAGTAGTAACAGAATTAAAAATAATCATATTTGTGATTTAAAAGATTCATGGGATTTTTTTCTGGCCATCAGAAATAATATTGGCAAAATGTGTCAGAAAATGGCTATTGGTATGTCCCAGCAATACAACTACAAAAAAAAAAGAATATTCTACTTTAAATTACAAATGAAATTTGAATAAAACAACTATTTATCTGATGAATAAATCACTTTACTTTACCTAAAAGGAGGCCAAAATTTCAAACAGCCCAGCAAGATAATATTAAAATAACACTTAAAGTATATCTGCTTTAGCATGGTGTGGGAAGGACAATATAATGTTGTATTGTTTCATTCAGTTATTTTTATTATTGGTGGCCACATTTTATCTGAAATTACTGTAGTGCTTGTATTTCTGGACTGACTTTATTTATTTAAGTATTATTGGCCACAGTTTCATTGAAATGAATTTAACAGTTTTATTTGTTGAATTGTCACATGGCAATATCATTACAGATATTAATCAATATCTAAGGGTAGGCATAAATGTTTAAGAATATCATCTATTAACTTGCATATGTTTCCATCTTAAAGCATTTGAGTAGTTCACGAGGAGCAGAACTGCTGGATAACTAGCAAGGTAATTCAGTGTTAAGTCTGAATTAGATGAATTACCCAGAATATTTCTACTGCATGTTAGGGTAATTCAGAAGTATGGAGGTAGAGCATCCAACAGTACATGCAACATGTTGGAAGGTAAAACAAAGCTGTTGTGATTGGAAGGACCAATCCTGTTAGGAACTTTGAATCTGATGACTGTTAGATCGTGGATTGACGTCAGAACCAGGAAACGTTAATCTGATGGGCAAGCCAGTTAATTAGCACGTTACTGCAAAGAGCTCTGCCTGTTTGAATTTCAAAGGGGAGTCCTAACAGTTCCTGTCAGCAGTGATAATAAATATTTTGAATGAGGACACATTTGATTTGCAGGACCGGCCTGAACCTTCAACCTCCTCTGCTTCTCAATCAGGTTATCAGCCGGGCAGCTGACAATGAGAACTTATGGAGACTTCAGGTGAAGATAATAATTTAGATGATTGCTGGGTGGATGTCAGAAGCAGGCGTCTCCTTACGAGAAGAAACCAACGGGAGCACAGGAGGAGGGCAGATCAGTAATTAGACTAATTATATGCTGCTCTATAAAGGGAGAGAGATGACTTTGCACTTTGTCCGGAACAAAGTGTTTGTTTACCAAGGAGAACCGAAGATTTTGGCTTGGAGGATTTAAACCTGAAATATCTTGCTGGGACTTGGATTTATTTCGTTGGAACTATTAACTTGGACTATCTTGTGGAGGCTATCTACAGCTGTTATCAGTGAAGATTCCTGTTTGCTGCCTTTATTTGCGAGGACTGCTGCTTTCAGCCTTATCTGTTTATTTTGGAAGGTGGGACATAACACAAAGCTATATTATTTTTGCTACTATGAGGTATTAAACACTGTGGCAAATAAAATGGTTTGTCTCAGTGATCAATTATAGATTTTATGAGGTTTTAACATAAAAACTAATGGATGGGCCTAATACATACCTACTGCAAGTATAAAATCATTTCATTACAATGAATGAAAACAAAGATGATTCAAACACATTTTCGTTATAAAGTCCGCATAATTAACACAAGTATAGAACAAAAGTGATCAACAATATGTTGATTTAAAAAAATTATTATTGGAAAGAATGCAAGTCATTCAAAATTCCTTTGGATTTGAATAGTTTAGTATGGTATATAAAAACTAAGTATATAGTATTATATATCATATAAATACTAAGGAGGCAAGGGTGTTGGAAAAAATGAAAAACAATGTGGCCTGTGTATCTGTTCTTCCTTGTGATAGTTTTGACAATAAGGAACAGGCTCTTTCAGAACACAAATCCTTGGCCTTCTCACAGCCTTCCTTTCATCTTTGCTTTCCTATTTATGAGACTGAAGAAAGTTCTTGCTTGTGTGGCAGTTGAAAAAAAATATAGCCACTTCTTCAGATACTGATGTTTCCATGATTTAATTTCCACAATTCAAAACCAGCTTAAACATGGACAATCTTTGGATCAGTTAGAAAATGGAGTTGCTATTCTTTATCTCTTATTTCTAGAAATTTATGAGAAGAGTAAAGAAATCACTATAGTTTCATGTACCAATGCTCTATGAACTATTAGCTGGTTATCACACTTTACTAAGCCATATAATAATTTCAACTTATTGATCAACTTTACCACCTTGAGTTCCTGAATAAAACGCAGGATATTGAAGGAATTAACAAACTTTTAGTCCCTTCAATGTATCAAAATTACATGCACATAAAAAAAACTTGCCATGCAACAATTCGGTGTATTTGTGATTTAGCTTTGCTCAAAATGAGATTATTATGTGAAACAAATAGCAAAAGAATGAAACCTCGCTTGTGCTTTACATTAACAAACTCAGAAGGAATCTCATAGCACATTCTACTCAACTAGATTTTCACCTAGGACTCCTACCTTATAGAACAACTTAGTGGTTGCATCTTGAATACATGGGTTCCAATTTTGATCTGAAGTCTGGAATAGAAACAGAAGTTATTCTGACATTACTTTATTGATGAGACAAAACAACATTAAGATTTTCCCCAACTGTCATCAGGAACACCTAACGGGATTTGTGCTGTGTTCCACACTTAGAAAGTCTGAACAGAAACAATTTTAGTCACTTCCCAAATATAAAAATAACATTTCTGTGGAGACCAATCAAATTTCAGATCTTTTTTCTTTATAAATGATGCAAACAAGCTTATTCAATATTCAAAATTTGTTCAATTTAAATCATAAAACCATTTCTGCTTTAAAATTATGCCTTTTCGACTTTCAAAGTTGTCATTTATTCCTGAATTATTAAGATTAAAGAAGCTACATACATATTAAAACATTCATAAACAGAAACAAATTTTTAATTAAAAACTTGAGCAATGATAATACCTGTAAACTAAAATTTTCAAGTGAGATACCAAATGACAGTGGAATATCTTTATTTGTGATCTGGAAAAAACAAAACAAATATTTTTCAATATGCAACAATACAGGTATACAGCATGCAAGATGTAAAATTTGTGCCAACGTGTGCCTTATAACAACAGAAAACATTTCTTGATAATTTATCTATGTATAAGTACTGATTTTATAAATCAGGATATGAATTGTTATGATTAACTTTGGGTTAAGATTAGCTAAACTTTGTATCTTAACTATGTTTCATCCTAATATTCCCAACATAGTATTCTTAGTGCTCTACTCTACACATAGTCCTTTACGTGTATGCATTTTAGATTAGTGTACTGCTGCATAAAATAGTACCTTCTAAATCTGAACTGCATTTATGTAATTATTATGGGCTTTAGACAGAGAAAAGCTGTGTTTAATTTTAAATCTAAGGGTATGAATTTATATAGACATTAGTTCTGAAATCCACTAAAACCAGAGAAAGAAATGAGGATTCAAACGTTATTTGCTCAGACATTCCCCAGCATTACACCAGTACTTAAAGCAATAATTTAATATGCAACTTTGCAATCATACCATCATTGAAACTTTCCAAATTATAATGATGCAATAGACAAGTATAGATAGCACGGTCTCAGCTATCTCAGCAATAACTTTCTTTATGGGTGAACAGATAGATTATCCATCTATACAACCATCTGAAGTATCATTCACATTTTTACAACGTATCTGTATATTCTATGCACATATACTTACATCATCCTCGTATCGTATATGGATGTTGGAAATTTTCAATTGAAGGTTTCTTATAACTTGAGTAATTAGCTTTTCTATGAAAGTATCTTGCTTTTCTTGTGGTTTATCTAAATCAATGAATACTTTATATTATTAAGCAATTATTAAGCAACGGAGGCTACATTTGATTTAGGCAGATAAATAATAAGTAACAGGTAATTCTATAATTGTTTTATTTATATATTCACATAGACACAGGTACAGAAATAGCGTAGGTAGAAATTAAATATGAGTTCCTTCGAAGGGATGAATGAAATCACTTCTTTTTGCAACAACAGATGACTGACATTTTAAACATGGTACTAAGAAACAGTGCTTAGGAACTCATTTCATGTAATGACTTGAGATGACACAAGCAGCCATACTAACCGTAACCAAAGTGTGATGGAAGTTGGTCAGTCAAGCCCAAAACAGGGGGAGAGGATAAAGAGAAGGGTGAAGGGAAATGAAAACTCAAGACAAAGGATCACTGGAATCCTTGCAATAAATGGTCCTTTAGCTGAATGAAGTGAGTTGAGATCCTCTATATAACATTTGTTACTGAAATCTAACACAGACGTTTGTTGCTGGCTGAGTCAATTAAAGGACTATAGTTGGAACCAAACTGGAAGTGACTATGTCTGATGCATATGTGAGAAGTCAACATTATTCAGAATCTCAGTCTACAATGATTCAGTTTCACAGCATTAGAAAATAATAATAGTCAATAACTAAATTGGCAGGCTGCAAGTTATGATATTGTGATTCCACAGACACTTAATAATTCATTAAATGGGTAAAAAGTCTACTGAATCCAAAGTAGATTATACCTTTTAAGTGACTTATCAAAGAGGCAGCCAAGCTTTAATATTTCATTTAACCAACAGCATATATGCTATGGTAAAATACTTACATTTAAGCAAATGCAAAATAGGTAAGTCATAGGCAAGTAATAAATAGCCGCAAATATAAGTGATGGCTGCACAATTCTTGGAAATATTTTGATATACACTGCTCAAAAAAATAAAGGGAACACAAAAATAAGACATCCTAGATCTGAATGAATGAAATATTCTTATTAAATACTTTGTTCATTACTTAGCTGAATGTGCTGACAACAAAATCACACAAAAATTATCAATGGAAATCAAATTTAGCAACCCATGGAGGTCTGGATTTGGAGTTACACTCAAAATGAAAGTGAAAAAAACACTACAGGCTGATCCAACCTTGATGTAATGTCCTTAAAGCAAGTCAAAATGAGGCTCATTAGTGTGTGTGGCCTCCACGTGCCTGTATGACCTCCCTACAACGTCTGGGCATGCTCCTGATGAGGTGGCGGATGGTCTCCTGAGGGATCTCCTCCCACACATGGACTAAAGCATCCCCCAACTCCTGGACAGCCTGTGGTGCAACATGGCGTTGGTGGATGGAGCGAGACATGATGTCCCAGATGTGCTCAATTGGATTCAGGTCTGGGGAACGGGCGGGCCAGTCCATAGCATCAATGCCTTCATCTTGCAGGAACTGCTGACACACTCCAGCCACTTGAGGTCTAGCATTGTCTTGCACTAGGAGGAACCCAGGGTCAACCGCACCAGCATATGGTCTCACAAGGGGTCTGAGGATCTCATTTCGGTACCTAATGGCAGTCAGGCTACCTCTGGCGAGCACATGGAGGGCTGTGCGGTCCCCCAAAGAAATGCCACCCCACACCATTACTGACCCACTGCCAAAGCGGTCATGCTGGAGGATGCTGCAGGCAGCAGAACGTTCTCCACAGCGTCTCCAGACCCTGTCACGTCTGTCACATGTGCTCAGCGTGAACCTGCTTTCATCTGTGAAGAGCACATCAACCAGTGGCAAATTTGCCAATCTTGGTATTTTCTGGCAAATGCCAAACGTTCTGTATGGTGTTGTGCTCTAAGCACAACTCCCACCTGTGGACGTCGGGCCCTCATACTACCCTCCTTGGAGCCTGTTTCTGACCGTTGAGCAGCCACATGCACATTTGTGGCCCGCTGGAGGTCATTTTGCAGGGCTCTGGCAGTGCTCCTCCTGTCCCTCCTTGCACAAAGATGGAGGTAGAGGTCCTGATGTTGGGTTGTTGCCCTCCTACGGCCTCCTTGTCTCCTGATGTACTGGCCTGTCTCCTGGTAGCGCCTCCATGCTCTGGGCACTACACTGACAGACACAGCAAACCTTTTTGCCACAGCTTGCATTGATGTGCCATCCTGGATGAGCCACTTGTGTGGGTTGTAGACTCCGTCTCATGCTACCACTAGAGTGAAAGCACCGCGAGCTTTCAAAAGTGACCAAACCATCAGCCAGAAAGCATAGGAACTGAGAAGTGGTCTGTGGTCACCATCTGCAGAACCACTCCTTTATTGGGGATGTCTTGCTAACTGCCTATGCTTTCCACCTGTTGTCTATTCCATTTGCACAACAGCATGTGAAATTGATTGTCAATCAGTGTTGCTACCTAAGTGGACAGTTTGATTTCATAGAAGTGTGACTGACTTGAAGTTACATTGTGTTGTTTAAGTGTTCCCTTTATTTTTTTGAGCAGTGTATTTGGAATAGATTGCAACTCTATATTCAATATATTTAAAATAATATTCAACCTCTTGACCATGGCATCTTTCTAGATTTGCTACAAGAAGAAATCAGCATGAAATAAAACACAATGTATTCTCAATTTCAAAAGAAAGCGTCAACTAGAATACTCTGCTAAAAATTTTAAATGAATTTCTCAGTTTTAATTTCTAATACAGTAAATATTGGTAGATATAATGCATGTAACCCAAAGCTTCTCTGGTCCTGAATCATTTTTAAGGAGACCAAAATATTTGAGAATTACTGGCTCCAAAGAATGGAAAATAATTACAAGCCAATAAAAGAATTCAGAATTCTAGAAACAATTTGGAATGAGATTTGCCAGTTTGTTTTAAACACTAAGCAAAATGCTTTTGTTGCTTGCTTGCTTGCTTGCCTTTAAAACGTTCCTAGATGGGTCCTGAAGAGAATCAGATGAGAAGAAGAACTTTCTTTGGAAAGCTTTTTGCTGCTTGTCTGACCCTCTTTACACCCTCTCTTTAGGATTCCTGTAAAGCCAGTCAGACAAGTAGCAAAAAGATTTCAAAGGACCCAGCTTCTGCCAGGGCTGTTTGCTGCATGTGTTCTAGTCATTTTTTTCTTTTGAGTGGAACTTGTTCTTCAGTTCCTCAATGCAAGCTGCAGAAAGATTTTTTTTTTTGTTCCCTTCCTTCCTTTCCTTTACTCTTCAGTCTGGCAGTCACCCATCAAATAAGTAACTGACAGATTCTGTCACCCTCTTTCTGTTACCTAATTGGTGGAAGAGTAGGAAGAAAGATCAACAAGTCTGTCCCTCCCAACTTTTGTTTCTGTTTTCTTTTTTGAAGAAATTAGGTTTTGGGGGGAAGGAAGGGTTAAGCAAGGAAAAGGGGGAAAACCTCTTTTGGAATGCCTCTCCTGCATCTGTCACCCTGGCATGCAGGCAGCGGGCTTTTCCAAAGCCTAGCAAGATCGAGGAGAAATTTGCAGTCTCCCAAAGGCCAGCTGATCTTGACAGAAAACTCCAAAAGTAGTCACCATTTCCACAAGAAATTGTGGAAAGTGCTGAAAATGGTGCCCGCTTCCAAGAGGCATGGAGAGCAGGCCCAAGCACTGCAGGGTCCCATTAGGATAAGGGGAGAGGTGGGGGGCACTGTGGTATCACTATGGTTGGTTGTAAGGGAAAAAGACATGGGGAGTGCTGCAGCCACCACAACTTTGAAACAAGGTTGTATAAGCCTGGGGTGGGGGGGTGGGGATCTTCAAATGGCTGTTAAGTGACTGTCGTATCTTAAGGACTGACTACCTGTATTTGGTAACTCTTTTTAAATTAATTTTACTGCATTCATATTGATTTGCTTTTGATATGCTTTATTTTGTGAGCCACCATTCAGTTGGAGTTGAGGTTAAAATTGAATGACTATTGGATCTTTTCTTACCTTTGTCAGCAATCTTTTGTTTTGCATCTTCAATTCTTTGCAATTCTTTTTGCTTTGCTTCCAGCTGCTGCTTTTCTTCTTTTTCAGCATCATATTTGATACCTAACAGAATGGATTACTTTAATAATTAAACACAACTAGATTAAATCAACATCTGAAATTGCACAAATAAAAAATTTATGTCTTATTTGACTGTACTTACTCTCTGAATTTTTTCTTTTTACAAAAAATCTATATGTTTAACTTGAAAAATAAGTTTTCAATATGTAAGTCAGACTATTTATAGGTACCCAAATTATTGCATGATTAAAAATAAAGAGGCAGAAATTATACTGGCTAAATATTAATTTACATACTTATGTTATGAAGCATTTCCATTTCTTAATAAACTTACTAGCTGTAGGTACTATAAGCAGATAAACTTCATCTAAAACAGCTTCAACTGGCTGAGTATAAAGATTTTTCCATGGTATTTGCAAATTTAGCTGACCTAGAATAACAAAGAAATAGTCATTTTTTTAAAAATGCAACAATATTTTTAATCACAACTTTAAAAATCGTCTAATATTATTAATGTTTTCTACTTCAATATTTCCAAGTCTCATATTTAACATTACATAAAGATTAGTTGCAAATAATATGGATAATTCTACTAAACTGAATCAAGCTAGGTGGTAATTTCTCATCTTTTTTGCTTGGAATTGTAAATTGAATTTATATTCCTCATAATTTAAAACATATCATGCATATATTTAAAAAAAAATTATGTAAAAGAAAAACACATTTTAGGGATGGGCAAAAGATTCTATGCACTGAGACCCTCTCATGCACAAAACTCATTAATTCTGAGTGGTGATATATTTCATTGAGGCATGGACCTTAATGTTTTATCTGGAGAAAACATGGTCATTCAATGCAGTGATTGTTCAAGATGTGGAAGGGAAGAAAAGGGGACTATAATACAATACAGTTGAGTAGAATAGTTGCTAAATAGAGGTAAGCAAAGGAAAATGCAAGAAGATTAATGGGAGGAACAGGGAAGTTTGCCAGTTAGGTTTATATTAGGTGTGTGTAATCAAGGGAAAACAAATAATGGGAAGATGGGAGTAACATACACTGGACTTGGCCCTACTTTTCCCACTAAACCCATTTTGGAATTTGTCTCAGCTGAAATATAAAATATACAATACTTTCCAACTTCTGAGTCAGCTGGACCATAGAATTTGAATATAAATCTGAATGTTATTTTTTCCTATTATAAAACCACACTATGGCACTACTTTAACCATGCTTGCAGTAATTTGTTTACAATTTAGGGGAAAAAGACCAGTGAAGCTTTTTTTATATATTATTATTTGTAAAGTTTGTACACTGTCCGATTCTCAACTATTTTGGAGATTCACATGTAACAACCGTAAAAGAAATAAACAATAGAGTAATAAATAATAATAAAAGATTGCAACTGGTAGGAGCAAAAAACAAATCCATACAACCAAACGGGGGCTTCAATCATGCTTGGCAAAGAGATGGGCCTTCAAAGCTATTAGAAACACCAGCAAGATTGGAATCAATCAAATCTCAGAGGGCACTTCATTCCATAGAGCAGGGACTCAACAGATGGCACTGTTTAATGGAAGGAATCCAAAATGCCCAAAATTGGCTGGGTAGATAATATTGGAGATACTGAAAATAGGTGTCCTTCAAGTAACCAAGTCCTATGCCATTTGGGGCTTTACAGGTAACAACCAGCACCTCTAATGACTACCAACTTATTGAAATCAAGAAAAAATACAATCTCAATATTTGAATCTAAATTCAGTAACAAAGTAGATACATAAAATATAGGAGATACAGTAGTCCTCAACTTACAACAGTTCATTTAACGACCATTCAAAGTTACAATGGCACTGAAAAAAGTGACATATGACCATTTTTCACACTTATGACTGATGCAGCATCCCTGTGATCATGTGCTCAAAATTTAGATTCTTGGCAACTGACTCATATTTATGACGTTTGCAATGATCCCCTCTTGCAATCTTCTGACAAGCAAAGTCAATGGGGAAGCCAGATTCACTTAATAACCATGTTATTAAATTAACAACTAAAGTGATTCACTTAACAATTGTGGCAAGAAAGGTTGTAAAATGGGGCAAAGCTCACTTAACAAATATCTCACTTAGCAACAGAAATTCTGGGTTCAATTGTGGTCATAAATTGAGGACTATCTGCATATAAAAAAGTCAAATTAGATCAACCAAGAATACAAGATGTATTTTTATGTATTGAATACCATTAATTATCTGCTAATTAACCAAAACTGTGAACCATATTTTTAGCTAATAAATACAACTATTCACTAAATATCTTAATTAAGGAACTACTACGATATCATATCCACGGAATGATAAAAGGTTAAACATATAGGCTTTTATTTAATCCATATACAATTGCACATGAATATCAAAAACTCTCAAGAAGCATTAACTTTTTATTGATAGATAATAGCTGCATAATGAACCAATGCATTTCTAAGAAATAAAAACCCCATGTCTTTAAAAATACAAATTTCATTAATTATTGTAAAAAGCTTGAGAATTCTACTTACCAATATGACCTGCTTTAACTTTAAAGGGGACATCAAATTGATACTGTAAAGATAAATGTTTTAATTACATTTCAACGACAAAAACATTATTTTAACAGCATAGAACCCAGAATATGCACAAATGTTTTTTTATTAATTCCTAAGACAGAATAAAAACATGTATTTCTGAAGGACTATGATGTGAAAGACACTTTACTACTTACCAATGCATTTTCTTTTATTTCAAGATTTTTAAGTGCTACAGCTCCTATTAAGAAATTTGGAAAAAAAACATAATCAGAGAACAAACTTTATTTACAACATTTCTAATAGTTAGAAATACCACTTATTAGAATTCTAACAATTTTAACGGAAATCTAGCAAAGTAAAAAAAAAAATGCAGTACTTCAGACTAAGATTGCACATTTATTTTTTAATATAAATTTTACTGGATTTTCACAAAAACATAATACAAATAAAACATCTTTTTCTGAGAAAAGCATGATTCCGTGTTATCACTTCTTCATACAGACGCAAACTCAATTTCATATTCTTCTTTGTGTTCTATTCCATATCTTAGTACTATTTTCTCCATAATTTTTCCCCTCCCTTGGTTTTCTCAACTTTATTTTTAATTTTCTCATATCTAAATTCAATTATATATCTTTTTCGAAGTTGCAATGTCTTTCCAATCATTATATTAATACTTTTGTCTGTCCTATTTCAATTTCATATTATCTTTTCTCATTAAACAAATTTTCCCCTGTAGTTACTAATTGGAGTATGACACCTTTGTATCTTTTAAATTTATCCATTCAACTCTTATTTAAACTTGAATTTATGCCTTTAAAATTATAACATTCAATATAGTACATAACTTCCAATCGAATTCTGCTTGGTACATTCTTAAAATACACACTATGTTTTATATATATGGATCTTTGGTTGTTCGGGTTTTCTCCCGTGTAAGATTCAAGTATCTAGGCAACGTTTGATGAAGTCTCATTCATCATCTTCAGGCTTCTGTCTTCGGCTCTGTGCTTCTCAGAGTGATGTGAGATTGCAGCTGCTTCTTCCTTTTAACTGCTAGTGGGGGTGGGACTTGATTGGGGGCTTGGCTGTGTTCTGATTGGGTGGGGTGTGTTCTCATTGGTAGGGGGTTTGGCTGTGTTCTGATTGGTTGGGGGTTGGCCGTGTTCTGATTGGCTGGAGCGTGTTCTGTTCAGGTGGGGGCTTGGTTGTGCTCAGGTTAGTCTTAGTTGCTGGGGGATTTGAGTTGGTGAGCTGTGATCTTGCTGTTTGGCTTCGAGTTCGTGGTCGTGCTGCATCTTCATGGTGGGTGTCGGTTTGCTTCATGTATGGCTCGGAGGGTTTGAAGTGGGTAGCGATGCAGCTGCAGTGCGGCTTCTGGTCCGTGGTCGTGTCTCATCTTCTGAGTGGGTGTGAGTCTGTTTTCTACATGGAAGTGTGGTGGTGGCATCTTGTGTGGCTCTCATGGGTGTGGGTCTGGTGTCATTCTTCATGTTGGGTACTCGTCTGTTCATGAGGGCGGGTTTCCAAATGGCTGGAAGGTGGGAGGTGTCATCTCGTTTATTCATGCGTGAATATAAATATAAATATAAATATATATATATTCTTAAGTTTTCATGGGTACTTATATGTATGGCATTCAGCTTTGTTCGGGTATTTTCCCACGTCATTGATTGTGCTTTTAAAGTTGTAGCAACGTTTGGCAGAATCTCATCTGCCATCATCAGGCTTCGGGAGCCTGATGATGGCAGATGAGATTCTGCCAAACGTTGCTACAACTTTAAAAGCACAACTACAATGACGTGGGAAAATACCCGAACAAAGCTGAATGCCATACATGTAAGTACCAGCAACTTAAGAAAACACACACACACACATATATATACATACTGAGGTTCTCGGGTATTTGTATGTGGATCTTTGGTTATTCGGTTTTCTCCGCGTAAGATTGGTAGTATCTAGGCAACATTTCGATGAAGTCTCATTCATCATTTTCAGGCTTGTGTCTTCGGCTCTGTGCTTCTCAGAGCCGAAGACACAAGCCTGAAGATGATGAATGAGACTTCATCAAACGCTGCCTAGATACTGCCAATCTTACTGGAAGAAACCGAATAACCAAAGATAGATAGATAGATAGATAGATAGATAGATAGATAGATAGATAAATAGATAGATAGATATATTGTGACTGGAAGGATTGATCCTGCTGGGAGTTTTGACTCTGATAACTCTGAAGATGGAAGGTTGGAGTCTGCTGTGAATGTGGAGTCTGAATTATCAGAGGACACAGACGTGAGCCAGGAGGATGAGAGATTGTCACAGAGACAATCCTCCCCAGAACCTTCGACTTCGTTCATGCCAGCAAATGATCAACAAAATGAGACAGAAGTTTCCAGCGAGGAAACTGACAGATCGTGGATTGACGCCAGAACTAGAAGAACCAGGAAACGTCAATCTGAAGGGAGGCGTCAGGCCAAACATTGATTGGAGAGACTGACACGCCTATCCAGGTGATTTAAAGAGGCGTGCTGACTCTCAAGCTTTGCTTGGAAGCAAAGTGTTTGATGAGTCGAAAGAATATATTTGGAGGGGCCTCGTGATTTATGGACAATTCTGATTAGCCTGACAGGTTCTGGGAAGTCTGCCAAGGACTGGAAAACTGTGCTAATTTAACCCTTTTGAATCGGTTTTGTTTCTGCTTGAATATTTTGAATTCTGAAACCTTGTCTTCTCATCTATGAATATAGGTGAGACATAACATATATATATATATATATATATATATATATATATATTTGTTTTCTGAGGTTCTCGCGGTATTTATATGTAGATCTTTGGTTGTTCGGTTTTCTCCGCGTAAGATTTGAAGTATCTAGGCAACGTTCGATGAAGTCTCATTCATCATCTTCAGGCTTCTGTCTCCAGCTCTGTGCTTCTCAGAGTAATGGAGATTGCAGCTGCTTCCTCCTTTTAACTGCCAGTGGGGTGGAACTTGATTGGGTGGGGGCTTGGCTGTGTTCTGATTGGGTGGGGTGTGTTCTCATTGGTAGGGGTTTGGCTGTGTTCTGATTGGTTGGGGGTTACCGTGTTCTGATTGGTTGGAGCGTGTTCTGTTCAGGAGGGGCTTGGTTGTGCTCAGGTTAGTTTTAGTTGCTGGGGATTTGAGCTGGAGAGTTGTGATCTTGCCTAGATACTTCAAATCTGGGAGAAAACCCGAACAACCAAAGATCTCCATATATATATATATATATATATATATGTTTTCTGAGTTCTCAGATTGTATGTGGATCTTTGTTGTTGGGTTTTCCGTGTAAGATTCGAATATCTAGGCACGTTCGATGAAGTCTCATTCATCATCTTCAGGCTTCTGTCTCGGCTCTGTGCTTCTCAGAGTAATGAGGCACAGAGCCGGAGAGACAGAAGCCTGAGATGAATGAGACTTCATCAACGTTGCTAGATACTTCAATCTTACGCGGGAGAACCAACAACTAAAGATCCATATATATATATATATATATATATATATATATATATATATATATATATATATATATATATATATATATATATATATAAACACAATAGTAACTAAAACACTCATTCCATTCCAATTCAATTCTATCATTAATATTAGTTAGAATCTTAACATCTTTAACATTTCTTCTCAACTGAATATCATACTTCCTTGTGAACACTTATAAACTTTCCATAATTAATTCTTTTTTTTCCATATTTCTCTTCACTTATATTTTTATAAATCATTAATAATAATTAAAATGTTCCCATCCTTTCCTAATTTTGTTCTCTCATTCACTTTATTTCATTTATTTATTAACAAACATTCCACTGCATTACAATAAGTATTTTATCCATCATTTTAATCATACATTGTTTCATATTTTCTAAAATTATTTCTATTTCTAATATAACAATACTATCTTATGTACCTTTGCAAAATCCCTTTTTCAATTAAATTTTCACCCATTATCTCTAAATACTTTCAATCCTTATACATTTTCCCTGTTTCTCTATATCTTGTTTCTGTCTTTTATAACTTCTTTTCCTTTCCTTCTTCCCCCTCCCTTTTTTGCCCCCTTGTCTCTCTACTTCTAATTCTCTCTTCTGTGATCCTCCCTTCTGTTGCTTCATAATATTGTAATTATTTTTCAAATTATTCTTTTTTTGGTTGTTTTTTCAAATCTTAAACTTTTCACTCTTTCCCACCTTTCCTTTTTTTCCCCACATAAAATTACTTGATCATTAAAGAAGGCTTCTTCTTTGTCCCAACCTTCTTGTTCTACAAGCGTTTCTTGTTGTTTCTCATAGTTCCAGATCTCCATTTCTAAAAATTGAAATACGAGGCCAAAAGAACCTCTTCCTTCTTGTGCATCTTCTTTCTGTGTTTTAAGTTCCATTTTCAGTTCTTCTAAAAGTGATGGCATTTTAAACAATTTTAAACAACCACCCGATTGATTTAGTCATTTAAATCCAATAGCCAAAAATCTAAAAATCACCAAGTAATCCAAATAATCCTAAGATGTTTCTTCTTGCTTCTTTTTTCCACTTTCTCTTCCTGGGGTTCTATTATTTCATTACAAAGTTTCAGTTAGAATGTATCTTTTAGGAATCTTGTTAAGATTTCACTATAAGTTCCTTTTAGTTCCAGGCAGTCTCCTCCATTTTTCCAGATCCCGCCATTTTATTCTTTCGTTTTCTCTCCTTTCCTGCTTTTAAAGGTTTTTGAGTATCCAAAAGTCTTTATTATCCCTTTGACATTTTATTTTCACCTTAAATGCCTATTGATGTCAAAATGGATGTTTGTCAATTTCTTACTTAAATCTCTTATTTGTCAGTATAAGGAAGAGAAGAAAAAAAAATCCTTTCCCTTCCCTCTCTCCTTCGCTGCTTCAAAGTTTTCTTTGGGAACAATGTTATTTTTTATAGTTCAAATTCCAGGGTACCTTACGTTGTTGCTTTTTCAGTTTAACCCGGTCAACCAAAACTTTCTCTTCTTATCTTCCTCCTGCACATTCTTTTCCGGTCGAGTTCTTCTTTGAGGTGGCCATGTCTGACCATCGCTGCAACCGCCTTCGGGAAAGGGAGTAATGGCTAGCTGAGGAGGAGAGATGTGGCTCTCCTCAACCCTGCTGGCGGTCTCCCCCCTCTTCACCACCTCTACAGGATGGCTTAGCCCCAAATCCAGCCGGCTCGGGGCGCTCCAGCGGCAAGCATGGATCAAAACTGCGCACGATCACAGATGTCACCGAAGAAGCTCAAACAGGAAGTCCTAAGATTGCAAATTCAAATGGTCAAAATTTCCTGACCTTGAAAAAAGCCAGCCTCAGGAGCCAATAAAAGGGAAGAAAGGGGAAAGAGATCAAATCTTTCTACATCAAGACCTCAACTCCAGTATATAAACGAGAAGATATTTTGCAATCAGCTGAAAGTTTACAGATTCAATTAAGCTGCTGCAATTTCAGCAAACACAATTATGTTGCCAGCTAGCTCAAACCAAACTACGCATTACACAAAAGTTCCAGGAATATTATTATACCAGAATGTATATGTGAAATATAGCAATATGCAGCTAAAAGGTATGTGTAGTTGCATTATAATCTTGGGGAGAATATGCAGAGAAAAGTGAGTCCTTACTTCCTGGATTTCTTTGAATTGAGACCTAAAAGTCCCCATCATCACTGGACCTCATTACATATAAACTTTTTTTTTCTTTTTCTGATGAGGTTGCTAAGGTATTGCTATTTACAAAGATATAACACCAGAAGGACTATAAATTAATGATTAAGAACATATTTTGTTTAAAAATATGTTCTGATAAAGTTAACAATTCAGCATAGCATGTTAAGAAATATTTTCACTTAAAAATACATCCTATAGATTTTTATCCTTCATAATGCAAGTAACAGAGGTAAATTTATTACGTGCATCTTCTTCAATAGTTATACATAGGATCCAGAGCATTCAGATTTGGTCCAATGACTTTTCCATTGTCCTTTTCAGCCTTTTACTACTGAACAATGACACCGCCAACTATTTTTATTGAAATAAAGGTTAAAAGTTATGTTTAGTAAGTAAATATATAAAATTAGAGGAAATATTAAGAAAATTTCAACAGTCTAAAGAACATCTAGCAATTTTTATAAACTGCTAACAAGTTTTAGCAAAAAAACAAAAAGTCATGTTCTTCAGGACTGCACCTGTGAGAGTACACCTAAATCTGTTTGCATTCACAATCTCAGCATACAGTCACAAACATAAGCACACACAACTATCTACCCATATATTATATGTACATGCATAATTTATATGTATTTTTATATAAACAGTATTTTCATATAAATTGCCATCCCTCATGCTCCAAAAATAGAATGATTTTCAGTTTCTTTACCAAGAGGAAAAGAGAATTGAAGAGCTTTTTGTTTTCTTCCAGCAAAAAAGAAAATCAGTTTTACATTGGCTAGCAATTTTCAGTAGGATGATTGCCTTTTGCTTCCATTCTAATGGAAGATCATCTCATACATAGTTTTTTGAACAGCTGACTGATGGGCAGATGAATGGAACTTCAGGTTCCATGGAACACGTTACTGGCACTTTCCAAGGGCTCAGGCAATGAACTGCATCTTTGAAAAGAGAATTGCCCACGTAAAACCATTCTGTATCTACTTCTGGATAATCACACAGGCATATATAAAAATCGCTTCCTGAATTCACTGAAAAAATATAAAATACAAAAATACAAAGCCTGCAGACAGTAATGCCTTTAATAAAGTCAACTAAAAGTCAGAGAATGAGAAATACTTTCAATTCTTTATCTAGCTGAGCACAGGAGTTGGCACATTCCTAAAATCACTTCTGTAACTCTTTAAGTTTTAAGATGAAGTGCAGACTTAAATTAGCTTCAGCTAGCTGTTAAAATGGTTTCATGTTGCACTCACAGATGCCAGGACAAATCACCTTGGTTGATGTCACATTTGTAATAAGGCCAGGAAATAGAAATTATATAGTTGTCTTATCTATATAGTGATAAGTGGATATAAGAAAGAAAAAATAATACAAAAGTGTTGATCTTCACATAAAATAACCTGGAGAATAATTTTAGACAGGCACTTAGTGATCTAGCAAGTAATAGCAAGAGTAGAATATATTTATATATTATAAAAATATCTATATGTATATATTAGAAAAACTTGTGTGCTTTTTATTGTCATTTACTAATGATCATAATTTAATTTTCACTAAAGTTTAACATTTTTTTCTGATCCACTTAGTATAATATTATGCCCCATTTATATTGCATCTTCATAATATACACTGCTCAAAAAAATAAAGGGAACACAAAAATAAGACTTCCTAGATCTGAATGAATGAAATATTCTTATTAAATACTTTGTTCATTACATAGTTGAATGTGCTGACAACAAAATCACACAAAAATTATCAATGGAAATCAAATTTAGCAACCCATGGAGGTCTGGATTTGGAGTTACGCTCAAAATGAAAGTGAAAAAAAACCACTACAGGCTGATCCAACTTTGATGTAATGTCCTTAAAACAAGTCAAAATGAGGCTCAGTAGTGTGTGTGTGGCCTCCACATGCCTGTGTGACCTCCCTACAACATCTGGGCATGCTCCTGATGAGGTGGCGGATGGTCTCCTGAGGGATCTCCTCTCACACCTGGACTAAAGCATCCCCCAACTCCTGGACAGTCTGTGGTGCAACGTGGCATTGGTGGATGCAGCGAGACATGATGTCCCAGATGTGCTCAATTGGATTCAGGTCTAGGGAACGGGCGGGCCAGTCCTTAGCATCAATGCCTTCATCTTGCAGGAACTGCTGACACACTCCAGCCACATGAGGTCTAGCATTATCTTGCATTAGGAGGAACCCAGGGCCAACTGCATCAGCATATGGTCTCACAAGGGGTCTGAGGATCTCATTTTGGTACGTAATGGCAGTCAGGCTACCTCTGGCGAGCACATGGAGGGCTGTGCGGCCCCCCAAAGAAATGCCACCCCACACCATTACTGACCCACTGCCAAAGCGGTCATGCTGGAGGATGTTGCAGGCAGCAGAACATTCTCCACAGCGTCTCCAGACCCTGTCACGTCTGTCACATGTGCTCAGCGTGAACCTGCTTTCATCTGTGAAGAGCACATCGGCCAGTGGCAAATTTGCCAATCTTGTATTTTCTGGCAAATGCCAAACGTCCTGCACGGTGTTGGGCACAACCCCCACCTGTGGACGTCAGGCCCTCATACCACCCTCATAGAGTCTGTTTCTGACCGTTGAACAGCCACATGCACATTTGTGGCCCGCTGGAGGTCATTTTGCAGGGCTCTGGCAATGCTCCTCCTGTCCCTCCTTGCACAAAGATGGAGGTAGCGGTCCTGATGTTGAGCTGTTGCCCTCCTACGGCCTCCTCCATGTCTCCTGATATACTGCCCTGTCTCCTGGTAGCGCCTCCATGCTCTGGGCACTACACTGACAGACACAGCAAACCTTGCCACAGCTCGCATTGATGTGCCATCCTGGACAAGCTGCACTACCTGAGCCACTTGTGTGGGTTGTAGACTCCGTTTCATGCTACCACTAGAGTGAAAGCACCACCAGCATTCAAAAGTGACCAAACCATCAGCCAGAAAGCATAGGAACTGAGAAGTGGTCTGTGGTCACCACCTGCAGAACCACTTCTTTATTGGGGATGTCTTGCTAACTGCCTATGCTTTCCACCTGTTGTCTATTCCATTTGCACAACAGCATGTGAAATTGATTGTCAATCAGTGTTGCTACCTAAGTGGATAGTTTGATTTCACAGAAGTGTGATTGACTTGGAGTTACATTGTGTTAAGTGTTCCCTTTCTTTTTTTGAGCAGTGTATGAAACTGTTTGCTGGCTACTTTCTCTCACATGAAAATCACTTACAACAAAAATGATGGAAAACATGAACCAGGGAATAATTAATTAGTCAAGGAGTGAAAGTAAGAAAATCAATGAGACATTCACAGAAAGAGCTATAAGGTCCTATTAAAGGCTACATGAACAAGACCAAGTAAAATCCTTGAGATGAAACATCAGTAGAACATTCAGTTGTATCAACCATATTTATCAACTACAATGATAATTCAGAAAAGATGAGCTCATCTAACATTAGGTGATGGAAAAGTTTGAGTAAGTGTGGGCAAGTATTAAAATACAGAGATAATGAAAACATATGATGCAAAATTCTATTGCATAATCAAGTTATGTAGTTGAAATGTATTGCAATGGATTAAACTATGTTTAACTCAGTAGAGGGAAAAATCTTTAATTTAACTGAAATGTAACCACCTTCTTCTTTATCCTTCCCCACTAAACAGATTTTTTTCCTTCTCCTTATATTGGGCATCTTGTTCCTCCATACTGTAAATACTGTAAATGTTGACAGATGAAAAGCAAACACAATGGTGGAACAAGTCTCTTATTTTTGGTATCCTCCATTGGAGAGACAATTGAAGTAGGAACAGTTGTTGGTGCCACATATTGCATGAAAATTATTATAGTGAAAGGACACGGTATCCAGTCATGGGGCCAACTCAAATGTGTTTCTGAGCTAGATCTTGAACCAATTGTTGCACTTACTAAACTAATATCTACCTGAAAATGTCAGGTTTAGAATTTAGGACTTTATGAATAAAAGTATAGGCTCTATCACTGAGTTTCACTATCTTTCCCACACATACACAGAAAAGGGTAAAAAAATCTGTTAGAAAACATAGGCAAAACTACTACTATCTTTCAAACTCCAAGATAAGTGCTGTATTTGAGCTAATTCCCTAACCAATGATTAATATGTAATGCTGGTATATTTATAGTTGCATGGATTTTCTTACTGGTATTTCAACCACTCTAAATTTAAGCAGCATCTACAGTACAATATATCCTAACCACAAATAACACCATTAGTATTAGGTATGTTTCTCTAGTCTTCTCTTTTTTTCTATTCTCTTATTTCCAATACTATTTATAATAGAAAAGGTAGCTTGCTCCTTTCCCTGTGCTCTGTTCAACTATGATGCTCTTTGAAATATTTACTAAACTGATACTAGTTTGCAAAATATATACACTATCTAAGAACAGGTAGAAGATGCATTTCATATATCCTTAAATCACTAGTTAATATCAGGAGCTAAATAAGTTGTCTATAACATACAGAAAGAAAAAAAAACAAGTTGGTTTTTTAAAGATTTAATATGCATAAATATCAGCATTCTAAGAGCTAAGAATATTTCACTATCTTCCCCGCAGCAAATTTAAATTCCTCTCTTCCTCTCAACCAAATGGAGGAATGAAAAAAAGGTTTTTCAATGCAGGTAGTCCTTGACTTAACAACAGTTCATTTAGTGACCATTTGAAGTTACAACAGAATTAAAAAGAATGACCAGGTTTCCGAGAGTTCCGGTTTGCAGCGCTTCGGCGGCAGGCAGGAATCCGCAATCGTGCGCAGTTTCTGCCTGCGCTCACCGCTGGACTGCCCTGAGCCAGCCGGCTTCGGGGCTAAGCCATCCCGTAGAGGTGGTGAAGATAGGGGAGACCTGGCAGGGTCAAGGGGAGCCGCACCTCTCCTCCTCAGCTGGCTAAACTCCCTTTTCCGAAGGCGGTAAGAGCGGCGGTCAGAAATGTCCGCCTCAAAGAAGCACTCAGCTGGAAAAGAAAGTGCAGGAGGTAGTTAAGAAGTGAAAGTTTTTGGCTGACTGGGACAAAAAGCAACAACTAAGGTTCCCTGGAATTTAAATTTTGCAAAAGATACATCGCTCCCAAAGAAGAGTCGGAAGCAGCGAATGAAAGTGAAAAGGGAAAGTTTTTTTTTTCTTCACTCTCCTTCCTCACTCTGATAATGAGAAGATCTGAATAAAGAAATTGGAAAAATCCACTTTGGCACTAACAGGTAATTAAACTGGAAATTTAATTAATGCCAAAGGGACAATAAAGATTTCTGAATATTAAAAATCCTTTTTTTGTTGTTATAAGTGGGAAGGGAGAGGAAAAGAATAAGAGCAGGACTTGGAAGGAGGAGACTGCTTGGAATTTAAAAGAACTTAAAGTTAAATCTTAACAAGACTTCTAAAGGATACATTTTAACTGGAATTTTGCAACTAAATAGTAACCCCAGGAAGAGAAAGTGAAAAAAGAAGAAAGTGTTAAAAGAAACAGCTTGTGTGTATTTGGATTGTTTGGTGACTTTGGGATTTTTGGAAATCATATTTGAATGACTAAAAATAATTGGCTAGTTGTTTAAAAAGAAAAAAGAAAACATTCTACAATGGCATCACTTCTGGATGGACTAAATGAACTGGATGAACTGAAAATCAAATTTAAAAAATATAAAGAAGAGAAACAAGAAGGGAAGGGCTCTTTTGACTCTACTTTTCAATTCTTAGAAATGGCGATCGGTGTTTACAAGAAACAGCAAGAAAAGAATGCGCAACAAGAAGATAGGGATAAAGAAGAAGCCATTTTTAATGAACAAGTAATTCTATCTGGGGAAGAAAGGGGAAAGGGGAGAAAGAGAATGGAGAATTTAAGACCTAAAAAAACAGCCAAAAAGGGGAAAAATAATGTGAAAAGGGGATATGAAGTTGGAAAGCAACAGAAAAGGGGAATACAGAAGAGGGAAATGGAGGTGGAGAGACAGGGGGGTAAAAAGGGGAGAGAGAAGAAGAAGGGGAAAAGAAGTTACAAAGCTTTGGAGCAAGATGTAAAGAAACAGGATTTATTCAGAGATAATGGGTGAAAATTTAACTGAAAAAGGGATTCTGTAAAGGTACATAAGATTGTATTGTTATATTTGTAATAGAAATAATATTAGAAAATTGGAAACAACATATGATTAAAAAGTGGAATAAAATAGTCTGTGTAATTTGGCGAAACCTTTGTGAACAAAATAAATGAGAGAATTGAATTAGGAAGGAATGGGAACATTTTAACTACTCAATGTTTTATAAAACATAAGTGAAGTGGGAGGAAAGTAATTATGGAAAGTTTATAAGTGTTCCCATAGAAGTATGATACTTATTTGAAAAGTAATGTGTAAAATGTTCAAGACTAAAATGAATATTAATGTTAATGATAGAATTGAATTGGTATGGATTGTTGTTTTAATAATGTTATATATTTATAATCTTTTCTTTTTTAAAAATACATTATGTAATTTTAGAATGTACCAAGCAGAATCCGAACGGAAGTTATGTATTACATTAAGTGTTATAATTTTAGGGGAAAGATATAAAGGCGTCATACTCCAATTAGTGATCACAGGAGAAATTTTGTTTAATGAGAAAAGATAATAGACAGCTGAAACAGGACAGACAAAGAATATAATCATGATGATTTGAACTGAGATGAAATAAATAAAATTAAATTAAGAAAGTTGAAAGAGGGGAGAAGTTATATAGAAAATGTAGAATGATAATAAGATATGGAATGGAATATAAAAATGAGCATGAATTTGAATTTGTGTCTGCACAAAGAGATGTAACCCGGGATCAGGCTGCTTTCAAAAAAGATGTTTTATGTTTTTATGTTCTATGTTTTGTTTGTTTATGTTTGTTTTTAAAAATCAATAAAATTTTCAAAAAAAAAAAGAATTGAAAAGAATGACCTATGACCATTTTTCACACTTACAAACTGTTACAGAATCTCCATGGTCATATGATCAAAATTCAGACGCTTGGCAACGGAATCATATTTATGATGGCTGCAGTGTCCCAGGGTCATGTGATCACATTTTGTAACTTTCTGACAAGCAAAGTCAATGGGGAAGCTAGAATTCACTTAGCAACCTTGTTACTAACTTAACTGCAGTGATTCATTTAACTGTATCAAGAAAAGTCATAAAATGGGGCAAAGCTCACTTAACAAATGTCTCATTTAGCAACAGAAATGTTGGGATCAATTGTGGTTGTAAGTTGAGAACTACTTGTACTTTAATGCCAGGCTGCATGTAGGGCAGAATAGGTTATCAGAGTAGGATACATATTACACATCTAGACCATTAGCAAATAAAATTACTTTGAAAGCACTCATGTTATCCTTAAATTAGTCTGCTCACTATATGCATTGTATCAAAAATATGTTCATTTCAAGTGCAATCAAATCAAACACTAGTTTTCTACGGAACATTTCCAGAAATTGAAATATTTAAGTGATCTTCAATAACTTGGATTATCTAGTCACAGCATTTATTTCCTATTCCCTCTGTAATTATTTTGGACCAAAAAAGACAAAATTGATAAAATCAATAGCCTATCATCAGAAAATATTTAACTCATCTACGGATTATCAACCAAAGATCAAATATGCTGAACGATGCAAACAATTCACCAATTCTAAGGTATTCATATACACATATATTCCACATGGTATGTATTCAATTTCTTAAAGCACTTACCAAAACTACATCTGACCTGAATTACTACCTCAATAACAAATTGGAAGTTCAATGAAAGAATTGTGATTGAAAACAACTCAAATTTATTTATTTATTTAATTAATTAATATTGCTATCTATTCATTCATGCCGACTCAAGGTGGCTTACAGAATATAAAACCAATTTAAAACAATAAAACTAACAAAGAGAATCAAATAAATTGATTTAGTACAATATAACAAAAATTGACACCCCACCTCCCACTCATCCCCGCCCTGACGACAGATCACATGAGCCATTTAATGGGCTCCATCCTGCTCTGGGTTCCCCAGGCCTGCTGGCAGAACCAGGTCTTCAGTGCCTTCTGGAAGAGTATTAGAGTGGGGGCCATTCTAATCGCTGGGGGAAATGATGTTCCAGAGAGAGGAAGCCACTACGGAGAAGGCCCTTCTTCTGGGTCCCACCAGATGTATCTCCC
Source organism: Pseudonaja textilis (assembly GCF_049901715.1). NCBI lineage: Eukaryota > Metazoa > Chordata > Lepidosauria > Squamata > Elapidae > Pseudonaja > Pseudonaja textilis. The sequence continues at coordinate 194,597,018 of NC_141991.1, read as the reverse complement.
TCGGGGATGGCACTTGCAGCATTCCCTGCCTCCCAGCTCTGAGATAGATGTGACCAGCAAGACATGGTCCCTCAGATAACTTGGTCCCAACTGCAGGGAAATACAGGTAGTCCTCAACTTACAACCACAACTGAGCCTAAAATTTCTGTTGTTAAGTGAGACATTTGTTAAGTCAGCTTTGCCCTACTTTACAACTTTTTTGCCATAGTTGTAAAGTGAATCACTGCAGTTGGTAAGTTAGTAAAGTAAATCTGGTTTTCCCGTTGACTGTCAGATTACAAAAGGTAATCACATGACTTTGAGACATAGCAGCGGTCATAAATAAGAACCAATTGCCAAGCAGCTGAATTTTGATCACATGATCATGGGGATGCTGCAAAGATCATAACTATGAAAAACACCAGTCAATGACATAACTTTGAAGAGTCACTAAACTGTTATAAGCTGAGGACTACCTGTATTAGGTATAACACACAAATAAAAGTGATTTCTATCATTATTCTTGAATGACAATCAAACAAAATTGTCACTGCAAGATTTTCTGTCCCAGTGCCTACACTCTGGAAAAGCAATCCGCAGGCTCCCAAAAGTCTTTGTCTATGGAGATTCTCAATCATCCAGGTTATAGTTGTCCCAAAGGTGCTTTTTCAAGAGGCAACTGAACTTTCTGGTTTTTCTTTTCTTTCCTTCTTTTTTTTTGAAGACATTTTGGTTCTCCTCCAAGAAGCTTCTTCAGCTCTGAAGAACCTACTTGGATGAGAAGCAAAACGTCTTCAAATAAAGAAAAAAGAAAAATCAGAAAGTCCAGTTCCCTTTTGAAAAAGCACCTTTGGGACCACAAGTCTTTGAAAACATGGTCCACTCCCAGGATTGGAGTTTGATTATCTGTTGACTTTCTGCAAGGGAATGACTTTTTATTTCAGTTGCATAGTTGCATCTTTTTGTTTTCTTTAATTATGTAAGTTACCAAGTGTCATTCCCAAGTCAGACACCTTCTACAATTATGAAATAAATGAACATGTTGATCATGCATATCAGCGAAGCCGCGTATGATTAGGCAAAGGCCACAGCATTAAGTTCATGCAATACTTTAGGTTCCCACCCGCACCCCCAAGAGTCACCTTAAACAGAACGAGAGGCACAGTACGCGGAAATACACCGTTTTTACACCTCGTTTAACATAACTGCCTCTTTATTCTCCACCACACCGCGAAAAGGCCTTAACTTTCTCTCTTACAGTCTCCCTTTAAAGGAGATTCCCTTCCCAAAAAAAGAGCAAACACGGGAGAAGTCAAGGAGTGGCACGTGACAAGAAGGCCTGGCCGTGTAAGGAAGGAAAACTACGGCTAAGCAATTCAAGCGAGGCCGCCCGCGGGTGGCTCCGGGGACACTTCGCTCGCCGGGAAAGAAGGAGAACTTGTCCCGGTTCCGTCAGTCGGGGGAGGACCGCGCTCGCCTTCCCTCAGCGACAGAAAACACGCGGGCGAGCAGGCGCGCCGGGAGGCTAGCGGCCGTGCCCTGCGAAGGGGAGGAGCCCCTGCCACCGCCTCCTGAAGAAAAAGGGGCTTTCCGAGGTAGGTGGGGAGGGGGTTGGCTGCCGGACGAGGCTGAGCTCCGCTCCAACCCGGCCGGGGCCAACTTGGCCTCTGGGCTTACCTCCCCAAATGCCCAGCTGCAGCTGGGAACTATCCAGGTTCACCACATAATCGCCCAGGAACCGGTTCAGAACGTCCACCACCAGCGATTCGAACACCATCCTCGAAAGCGGGAGCACTCGCTCGCTCCCCTTTCCGCCAGTTCTAAATTGCCGCCTGACGAGGGGGGAAAAAACAAATCAGAACAACCCCCCCGGGAAGTTCCCCACTCCCGCCGGCCGGTCACCCCTCTCTCCTCCGAACAGGGTGGTGCCACGGCCTCGGGCTTGGCTCGGCGTGTTTCCCGACTCGCCTAGCTTAAGCGCGCAGGCGCGGAAGGGAAGGTGGAGGGACCGAAAGCGAGAAGCCTTCCCCGCGCGGCGTCTGGAGGTGGCGACTCGGTGTCGCCTCACCAGAAACCGGCGATGCTGCGCCCGGGGAGGCTCGGGGCTCGCGCGCGCCTTTAACGGGTGGAAGGGCTGGGTTCTTCTTCGTCGCGCGAGACTGGCGGTTAAAACTGCTCCTCCAGATGCGGTGAGGGGGCGGGGGGTTGAAGGGGGGGGGACGGGCTGCCGTGAACCCCAAACGTAGCGATGGAGTTGTCTTCTCCGCTTCTCGCTGGCTTTGCCCTCTTCCTTCTCCGCGGCCCGCTGTTATTAACGAACCGCGGGCGCGTGTGAACAGCTTCAGAAGAGCCGGAGGTCCTGTCCCACCTGACGTGGGCGCACAGGGACCCTCAGCCAGTCTTGTCATGCTGTAGAAACTCAGCTGCTGCCTCCGTAAAAAAATGCACGGGAAGCTGAAATTTTGAGGCGTGATTCTAAGGGGCAAAGAACGTCTACTTCGCTTGGGTTACTTTTCTTGTGTAAATAAGGATTGAACAGCGTACAAAAGAGGTTGTGGATTGTAATCCTTTAATGTTGGGGCTGGGCATGAATTTGCGGCTAGCTCATGGATGCAAAATGTTTTTTTTTCTCTATAGTATTAGTATTGTTAATAGGATTTTTTTTAAAAAAAAAATCATCTGGATTATGATAATAACCTTAATCTTGCCCGTTGCTGGAAATCCTCCAGAAAATGCATTTTAAATTAGTAATACTTTTTATATAGCATTAGGTGGTTGGCTGATCTGCTGGAATTAGGAGGTGCATTTTGTTGAGAATGGTTTGTGGAATTGAGACAAGTGGTTCTCAATCTATCAAAAGTAGTTTAACATGTCCTGACTACATGTATATGTTTCCCCCTAAAGTGAATTGATGTTGCCCTGATCTCATTCCCAGTAATGAGTGAAATAACTTTAATCATTAGTTGTACTAGTTTTAAAATGGTATTTTTCCCATATTATTTCAACCATAACTACAAAGTGCAAATTAGTATTGCTTATTTTATGTTATTTTGAGATCAGCAACCTATTGTAGGAACAAAAATGAATTTAGGAAGTGGCACATCTCTTTGGTGTTGGCAGGCACTGGCACATCTTTCACAAGCCACATACCTTTTGCATTACTGACAACAGCAAAGGTCCAGCAACACTTGGTTTCTGGTTTTGTCAGGCCTAAAGAACCATGAACACAACACAGGGACTTCTGAACAGTTTCTTTATTGTGGCTCACCTACAATCTTGCTAGGCTACAGTTACCTGCAATAATTATAGATATACTGGTAGTCTTTGATTTATGACAATTGATCCCAAAATTTATTTTGCTAAGCAAGGCAGTTAAGTGAGTTTTACCCCATTTTGTGATCTTTCTTATCACAGTTGTTAAGTGAATCATTGCAGTTGTTAAGTTAGTAACATAGTTGTAAAGTGAATCTGATTCCGCCATTGACTGCTCGTCCGAAGTGATCAATACGACCCCAGGACACTGCAACCATCATAAATATGAGCCAGTTCAAGTGTCTGAATATTGGCCATGGGATGCTGCAACAGTCATAAGTGTGAAGAATTATCATAACTCATTTCTTTCAGTGCCATTGTAACTTCATATGTCACTAAACAAATCGTAAGATGAGGACCACCTGTATTTCACAAATTGCTAGGGAAGATACAAACTTGCTCTCTTCCTGTTTGCATTCCAAGCTTTACTATCTCTTTCCCCTCTGAAAAGTCTCTCCCTGCTGCAACTCCAGCTCACAGGTGGTCCTCAACTTAAGACTATGTTTAAGCCCAATATTTCTATTAAGTGAAAAGTCGTTAAGTGAATTTTGCCCATTTTAAGATCTTTCTTACCACTGTTGTTAAGTGAATCACTGCATTTGTGTTATTAAGTGGCTTCTTCATTGACTTTGCCTTGTCAGAAGATTGCAAAAGGTGATCATATGACCTCGGGAAACTGCAACTATCATAAATTCGGTCAGTTTCCAAGCATCCAAATATTGATCACATGACCATGGGAATGCTGCAATGGTCATAACTGTGAAAAATGGTCATAAGTCACTTTTTCAATACCATTGTAACTTTGAACTGTCACTATATGAACTGTTATAAGTCAAAGACATTCCACTTCAGGCTGTGTTCCTACAACATGATCTAGCTTCCATGAGAAGTTGGCAATCATTTTGTTACCTTCCTTCAACCCCAAGTCTTAGAAAGGCAGCACAACTGCCATTATTGTGCTTGCTTCTGACCTGCCCTTATGCTATTTGTATCTGTAGCTGGCAGATAAAGGCTTGTGGTTTATAGGCTGGGGGTTTGGCAGCAGGGTTTTGCTTTGGTGGGGGGTGATCTTTTACTATCTGGATACTATTGGGCTTTTCTGTGAGGGAGAACCATTTGTTGGAAAATGAGTTCATTTTTTGCTTCAAATGATTAATCTGGTAGCTACTTTGATCTGATTCTGGATTATATGGTTTTGATACTGAAATTAGTACAGTGGTCAGTAACATGGCAATAGGGACAGTTACCAACATCTGGGTCTAGAAACCTGAAATAAAAATTACCTCTTATTTAATGGAAGTAAAATAGTTGCTGAAATTGTCTGACTTCTGGAGAAGCTAAGCAAGAAACTGCAAGAATAGACTTCCAAGTCTGCTAAATAGCGTGCCAAATCCCATTAGCCTTCCATAACACTGTAAAAATCCAGCCCATTAAATGAGCCCATTCTCTCATGCAAGTGAGTGTTTCTTATACCCAATGTCAGTTATGAGCTGTATTTTTTTAATTGATTCTATTTAACTTTTGACTTGTTTTTTTATTTATTGAACTTCACACACAACCCAAATCCTGACAAAGCTCCATTTATTTGGGCCTCCCAGATCAAATGTAGAATTTTAATAGTACTAGCTACCGATAATCAAGAGTTGGAAGGGATCTTGTAGGTCAACTAGTCCAACCCCCCGCCAAAGCAGGAGACCCTACACCATTTCTGACAAATGGCAGTCCAATCTCTTTTTGAAAGTCTCAAGTGATGGCGCTCCCACAACTTCCGAGGGCAAGCTGTTCCATTGGTTGATTGTTCTCACTGTCAGAAAGTTTCTCCTTATTTCCAAGTTAAGTCTCTCCTTGTTTAGTTTCCATCCATTATTCCTTGTTTAGCCTACAGGCGCTTTAGAAAATAGCTTGACCCCTTCCTCCCTGTGGCAGCCCCTCATATTAGAAGACTGCTATCATGTCTTGCCCAGTTCCTGCAACCATTTGTTGTATGTTTTAGCCTCCAGTCCCCTAATCATCCTGGTTGCTCTTCTCTGTACTTTTTCTAGAGTCTCAACATCTTTTTTATAATGTGGTGAACAAAACTGGATGCAGTACTCTAGGTGTGGTCTTACTAAGGCTTTATAGAGTGGTATTGATCTTGACTGTATCCCTCTGTTAATACAACTTAGGATTGCATTAGCTTTTTTGGCGGCGGCTGCACACTGCTGGCTCATATTTAGCTGGTTGTCCACTAAGACTCCAAGATCCCTCTCACAGTTACTGCTATTGAGCCTGGTTTCACCCAGTCTATATGTGCACTTTTGGTTTTTCTTGCCTAAGTGTAGGACTTTACTTTTATCACGTTTTATTGTGTATTATGTTTCCCCATTTGAAATTCATGTGCTGGAGGTCTTCTTGGACTCTCCACAACTATTACAAAAGCAGATTGAAGCTTTGGCCCTTTGAACAGGTACATTTATGACACCAGTTGTGCCCTTTCCTAGATCAGGAGGCCTTTCAGGCAGGCAGTCATACCCTTTCACCTCACAATTGGAACTTTATAATTTGCACTTTATGTGACGCTGCCCTAGAAGAGCATCCAGTGTAGTTGGCTTCCAGGTGCAGTTTAAAGTGCTGGTTATTCCTCTTAATACCCTTCATGGTGTGGAGACTGCCTATCTAAGGTCCTACTTAGCATCAATTGTCTCTGCCCATCTGGTATAGTCCACCAGGATTGGTAGTCTCCAGGTCCCAGTAATTGAATGTCAGCTTAAGGGATACTGGAAATGTGCATATTTTGTTGCAATTTCTGCCTCTAGGCACAATCTCTCTCCCTCAACACCCCCCACCATGTGTGCCATTTTTAAATATGCAATTCTGATAATAGGGTATACGTAAACATATAAATACAGTTTGACAAAAATCAAATTATACAGATAAATTAGTTACAAAGAAGTATTGGGTTTTATTTAATGTGAAGGCGAACATGAGAACATCAATAAAAGTTTTTCTAATAGATTCTGGTGCAAAACAGATAGAATCATATGAGAAATGGAGTCTTGTAGAAAAAAGTAGAATTATATAGGCTAGAGATGTGGTTGTTTGAACTTTGGGTATATAATATTCATTCTGAATTGGAAGAGTTATATTTTCTTTTTAATTTAGTTATGGATGCTTAAGCATAGAAAGCTATATAGGTGCTTGTCAGAATGAACAGCTTTCTACAGAATATTGTAGAGATTCCATGTTGTTTTTGAAGGTCTGTGACTAGAACATTTTTTTTACATTTCAGAATGTGATTTCAGTGAAGTTTTTATATTGTCCATATAAAAAGGAGCTCTTTAAAAAATAACTTAATTACAACAACTTTAATTCTAAACATTGTACTATATCCAAAGTTTTAAGAAATTAATGATATATTGAATGTTTATTTTAAAATATAGCTAAGAATTGTAAGTCCTAAGTATATGTCCTTTTTAAGATGATCTAATAAGATGAGGAGATTGATTTCTATTTGTAGTAAGCAGCTTAAATTCCAAAGCCAATGCATAAATAGCTCAAGTTCCAGAGTCACTGTACACATTCTGTTAACTTCAGTAGTGTAAATGTAGATAACTTTTAGGATTGTAATTAAGTTATATACACAGAATATAAAACTTGGGGCCAGTTTCATATGCTTGTAAATGTATGCTTATCAAAAAAAGAGGAACATCATGAATTGCTTTTCTCTTGTTTCTTTAGAGTTTTGAGAAATACAATCTTCTATGGAATTATTCTTGTGCGTAGAAAATTAGGATAAAAAATAACTAATAATTCAAGGTTTACACATGAATAAAGGTGGGTTATTAATATCATTAATATTAAAATTAATGATTGTAAACCAACACAAGTTTCCTGTGGTAAGAGAGGTAGCCAATATATATTGGGGTGTATATGGTGTGTATAACACACACAGAGAGACACATACACACACACACACACACACACACAGATTTATACTGAATACTAGAAATATATTTTATTAGAAGTAACTTCTTGCTTTCCCACCTTAACCCAGACAGACCCTATTCTTCTTTTCTACTATTTCTATTTCTATCATGGAAACAGGGAAATGACAGAGTCAGATATGAAGAAGCTTTATTGACTTAGTTTTCACTGAGCAGTCTTGACATTAACATCAAGACAGCATTGATTATTTCTTCCAGAATGAATATAGATGTAGTATTTCCAAATAAAACTACCTGATCATGTGGAATTTGTGGCTTTGATCATTACTTTATGATTGCGTTACCCTGGAGGACACCAGAACTACCTTGGGAGAAGTAAATTGAGGATAATTACATTCAGCTATAATGGGTTCTATGTGTGCTTTTACATTAATTTATTTCTCTAAACAAGGTTTCACACAGTAGTGGAGCAGATGGGCAGTTTCTTTTCTGTGAAATGATGAATCCTTGCAATTAAAGCCCACACAGTAAAGCAACTCACCTTGACTTAAAACAATTAGCCAGATAACTGATTTTAGCATGATTATAAGCTTCTTTAAAATGAGAACAGTATGAAAATTTTTTAAAAAGAATGGAGATGATTTCCATAAAAAATAGAGGCAGCAGTTGTCATTGGTAGGAGAGATGAAATGGATCTAAGTTGTGCATTTATTATTTTAATATATATTATGCTGCAAGCCAGCTAGAGTTGTTTGAAATGAGACAGGTGACAAATAAATTTAATAAATAAAATAAACCAATTTATAATGCTGTGCATTCATGCTGTCCATTTAATGTATGACTTTAAATTAAATTAAAATTAAAATATTAAAATTATTGTACCAGCCCTAGTAGGCATACCAGACCAAGAAAACAATTCCACAGGATACTAAAACCACGTTTATTGAGATTGGCTATAAAAACAGACACTTGTGAGTCTGATTATGCTCTACCTCTTCCCCTTTCTTATAACTCATTGAATTGTCTGTCAGCCATTTATGAGTACTATCCGGGTAAAATTAAAAATTGCTATAAAGCCCTTCTTGAAATAGGACCATGCTATTTTCAGGACCACCTGTCTCCAATTACTTCTACTAATCTAATTCAGTGGACAGATATATACCAGGTCCCATCACTCAAATAATATCACGTGATAATAATCAAAATAAGTGGGTTTTTTGGTTGCTGTGTTTACTGGAGAACAAAAGTTTTTCCTCCAAGGCATGAATCGTTCCAATCCTCTCTGCCTTTTGAGAGTTTGTTTTTTGTCGCAGTCCCAGTCACAGAATCAGGAGATTTTGTTGGTAGTTTCTGATAGTTTGAAACTCTCTGAAGTTATTACTCTATAGGGAGTAAGGAAGATGACCTTGACAGAGATATGCAAGTTTTGTAACCTGGGAGATAATGAGTGACAGATATTTTAAGTTTGTCACAGACAGATAACTCTCCTGAGGGCCATTCCTTGTCAACCACTGCAGAGGCTCCACCCCACCCCTCACCATAACAAAGTTCATAATAGTTGCCAACAGTTCCTCACAGAGATGGAAGGACTTACAAATACCTAGAATGGAGGAATGGATGAAAAAGCTAATGGAATTGGCTGAGATGGCTTAATCAGATGACTAGTCTGATTAAATAAAATATTTTGGCTAACTTTATTGCTACTTGGAAATCATTGTTCAACTGCTTTATAGAAACTTAATGACATTTTTAGGATTTGACAATTAGAACTGCTTATGATTATAGAAAACTATTTAATATTATTGAATTAAGAGAAAGAGATTAATGTGTTTTATATCTGTATCTGTACCAAAGAAAGTTGGAAGTTATTTTCTCTCCTTTCTTTTTCTTTCCCCTTGTAGTCCTGATTTTGTCTTTTCTTTAACTTTCCCTAATCCCTTTTACTTTTTTATTTATTTGGATTTTATTTTTTGCTGAAATTTAATGCTTTTTTTAAATACTTGCCAACAGTTCAAGAAATTCTATTTCTTCCACAGTCTCCATCTTAGCCACTGACTCAAAAATATACAGCCATTCAGACTCTAAAGCCCATCCCAAACATCTATTTTATCCTGTTTCAGATTTTAAATTCATAGTTATTGAGTGCAAAAAGCTGTTATATAGTATTTTGTTTGAAGCTGAATAGATAGCAAATGAGGAAAGAAATGTAAGATACTTCCTTGTCTCTTGGAAAGAAAGCTTACCTGTTTCACGGTTAGCAGGATCATACAGAAAAAAATGCAAAATCCAGTCCAAGGTTCAGAGAGCCAAGCTAGTTCATCAGCATCCAAAGGCCAGAGTTGTTGGGTTGTTTTTTTTTTTTTACATGAGCAGGATATACAGGAACAATACACTAGGGCAGAAAAATCAGTTGTTTCCAACAGAGAAACATGCTTTAGGCCTGCCTTTTATATCAGGCTGCAGCTAGCAATCTTTAAGATTGTTGCTTCTTTGCTTGGTAAGGAACCACATTGAGCATCTTTGTTCTCTCTGCTCTTCATGCCAAATCCAATTGGCTACAGTAGTCTGACTGTTCCAGCTGTTCTGATGATACTTGGGTTTGATCATCCTCAGACAACTCCTGGCTGGTGTGCCCTGAGCATTCCACTGGTTTGGCTGGAAGAGCTTATTCATAGTATGAGCATGAGTCTTGGGCCATGACACATCTTGCCCTAGCATCATTTCTTCTATGGAAAATAAGTAATAGAAAAATAAGAAAATAGAGTATCTATCCTTCATGAAGCACAATTTGGAATTTATTTTATTCCTGTCAATAGATTTTACTTCTAAAACTACTGTCTCCAAACCAAGCTTATATTAGCCTTGCTCACGTTTTTTTTTTAAATGAACCAATTTATCTAAGTTGTAAACTGATTTAACATCAAATTCAACTAAGGCCTGATTTGGAGCAACATCATCAGTTATTTAATCCACTAATATAATTTTTAAAGAAGACATGGCATAATTTCAATTTTAAATGCCAAAATTTTCCAACAGAACTGATTCCTTTTTTGTTTTAGATTAATTCCAATGTTCTTGACATTCAATAATACAATAAAAAGTGTTCTCTCTCTTGATCAGCTATTGTTTTTAAAATATAAACAAATCTTCCAAATGATTAAAACTGTATTACTTGATATTGAACAACAGAATGAATTTGGCAAATTTCACATCATATTTAGGCCTTAAATGGGAACCAAGTAGATATCTAACTACATTTATATCTCTTGCTCAACTGTGAGACTTTTTAAAAGCCAGATATGGTAATTTAGCGATAGCAGTTCTAAGTACTCTATCATTAATAATATAAAATATAAAAACCATAAAGCACAAGAAAGAGTGAATGTTAAGTGCAATAATGGTGCCATCTCAGGATTTCACTGATTCCCTGGGACGCCTAAGCCTGATGACATAGTCAAGTCTTTAGCAACCTCTGCAACATTTACAGGGAGGATATTAACCTCACTTCAGGCAGAGGGAGAATATTTCATAAGTAGGTGCCACAGCAGAGAAGACCTGCCTCCTGGAACCTGCCCAGTGTAGTTCCTTAGGCAACAGGATAAGTGTCCTGTCCCCATTGATGCATGCACACACTAAGGAGGTTGCAGCTTTATTAAAGCATTGCAAGCCCTTAATATTATTCCCCAGATCCCACTCACAAGAAATGCCAAGTCTCAATGAGTCCAAATTGGCACAGCTAAGGCATGAAATCAAAAGCAAGTACAAAATCTGCGGGCTATGCACGAGTCTGCAAATCCACACACAAAAATCCAAGACAACAAGGCACAGAACTTGAATTGGGAAACATGAAGTCAGAGCACATGCACAGCAGGGAAGCAAATGGACAAGTGTCTCCAACATCATTTTGCTTCACGCGCTGGGCTTAGTAGCCACCAGCCAATGCAGTTCATCAGAAGAGGCAAGGCTGCCTCCTTGTAAGTAGCCTCGCTGATCTCTGTTGCACTTTCCTCTGTGCCCTGCGATCTTGCAGAGGAGGCAGTTCCTCCCCATCCCCACTAACCAATTGCAGCTGTATCCCTTCTCTGCCCCATTTCCAAGCCTCCTGGCTGCAGCTGTATCTCTTCTCTTTCTTCTTCAACCAGGTCCCCATCCTATTGGTCTTCTGATAGTCTTTCCAAGTTTCTTGGCCTCTCCTCTCCTTTTAGCCATCCCCTCCTGGTTCACAATCCTCTGCATCTTCCTGATGCTTCTCTCAGCCCCACTCTGCTTCAAAATCCCTGAAGCCAGCTCTTCCTCATTGGCCAAGCTGGCATATGGGAAAGCCATTACAACAAGACATGCATAGCATAGCTTAACTTGCCAGGGACAGAGTTACACAAATAGTCCGCAATCTATGAGCTCAGTTAGGATTGGAACTTCTGTTGCTAAGTAATGTCATTAAGCAGTGCCCAGTTTTATGATGTTTTTGCTCTAGATGGTCAGTGAAACAATGTGGTCATTAAGTGAATCACATGGTTAAATGAATCCAATTTCACCCCTTTGTCTTTGTTGGAAGCCCCTAGGAAGGTCACAATGGCAAAAGTGATCCTTGGAAATTACAACAATGTAAATACCGTGTTTCTCATATAATAAGGCTGGGTCTTTTTTTTTTTTGAGCCCCCCCAAAAATGGCTAGGCCGTCTTTTCGGGGGTGACTTAATTCCCTCCCCTTGCATCTTCGGGCGGGCGGCAACGGCTTGGATGTTGACCTTGGCGTTGGTGGGGCACTTCGTATCGGGGTCAACGCAGGCAGCACCATATCCGGGTGTGCAACAAAAGTACTTCCTAACGGCAAGCCCACCCACCATTCCCTCCATTTTGCATGTTTTAATATAGGCCTTAATTTGGGGTGAGGGGTTTAATTTCATTTCATGCCGATAAAACATGCTGGGACTTCCTATTGGGGGAGGCCGTATTGTTGGAGAAACAGGGTACATGCCTGTTGCCAAGTTCCAAATGTTGATTTTTTGTCCATGTGACAGTTTAAAATGTGAGGTCTGTTCATAAGTAATTTTTTTTCAGTGGCATCATAACTTCCACTGATCTTTAAGCAAATGATTGTAAGTCAAAGACTACAAGGAAATCCATTGCTTTAACCAGAATCAATAACGCAAACTTTAGGGGATGGTATTTCTGTCTCCAAGTAATTTTTAAATCCCACAAATCAAGTTCTACTTTCTCATATTCCCTTTCCTTAAAATTCTTTTATCTTTATCAAAGTATTTTACTAATTCCAGAGTAGTAACTCCTGTAGACCTTATATTCCAATAAAGAAAATAATACACATTGTTCTTTTGATTTTCTTTTGTGTATCCTTTTTAATGTTTAATCATCTAAATCCATTTGTAAATCCAATATTTCTATCTTTTTCTTGTTAGTTGTACTTTTTAAATCCACCTTAAAGTCAATTTCAGTTTTATTCAATTGTGCTTGTTCAATAGCAGTTCACTTGCCACTTTTTGATTTCATTATAGAGGTAAATAATTTGAAAACCTCTTGGACCCAAACATCAAACATTTCCTTTAAGGTAGCCATCTGGCAGCTCTAGTATCCAATTTTCAAAATCTTTTCATTTCAAAATACAAATAAAAAATGTTTCCCACAACAGAGAATCCTTTTAATTAACTTCAAAGTATTTAATTCAAATTCACCTGAATCCTTGATCTGTTTAAAAACTTTCTGAAATCAGCACTATTATCACCCTTTTGCTGTGTATTGCAGAAAAGAAAATTCTACAAAACTTTAAATATGTAACTTTTTTCAATCAAACAGATTGAAGAGAAACTCACCCAGAAAAAATCAGACTTGCAGTTTTGAAGGTTTTTCAATCTTCAATAAGCAATATTTTTAAAAAAACCTCTAACATGGTCATAAATATGGTCAAACACTGAGTCGATGAAAGGCTACATTAACAGATCTGAGCACAACGGAATCCTGCCATTTGCAGCAGATTGCAAGGCAAGGCAAAAACACCAGTTTCTACCATCTACTCAGAAAAGCAAAAACAGCTATCCAGAGTGTAGCTGAGTAATCTCAAGATCTCTCCTTAACCTGCAGAAAATTTTCAGCAGTCCAGATCCAGCATCAAGGTGCCTTGTTGGCTGTAATATGTCCAGTGAATCGAGAAAAGTCAGTTTGCTGTTCCTCACTGGAAGCATTTTCAAAATGAGAGGAATGTTTCTTGATTAAATTTTATGCTGGTCTATGATATGTTTTTATATCTGTTTTTATTATACTATATTATTACAAAGGCCTTTTGTCTCACCCAATTCTTTTTATTGTTCTTATTAATCTCTTCACATAAAATTTAATTTAATTCATATGGAATGATTTGGTGTTTCTCCCATCTTTTCTTTGTAATACATCAACACTGATTGAGCAATATATTTGGGTACAAGATAAGTACAGAGGGAGAGGGAGTATGTAGTAATTAAGAAGCTTGATGTGGCCTGGGAATTCCCAGCACAATTAGGGGAGACTCCCTTATAATCTGTCTTGACCTTTCAGATAAAATTTAGGATTTAAACATATAAATTGATGATGAAGATGATGAAGACCATAGTTACATATTTACACATGAACGCTTATAGGCTCATAAACACCAATGTTAAAATGTGGTAAAGATAGCATAAATACAGTGTAAAATCTTACAGTATTATTACATCAGTAAATATGAGTACATAACTCAGTTGGAAAGATTTTAGAAAAATAATCATTTAGAGAAATGGAAGATAATGCTTTTGAAGTCTATTTCATATTAAATAATTTATGTGATCATTGTGCAAGTATAATTATAGTATCAGAACTACAATAATTTAAAAGTTCTAATGCAATTACATCATGTCTTTCAGTTACTTTATCAAATGAAGCTGTTGTGCCTGATTGGATTGTGTAGCTTCAAAACAACTTACTTTCAGGAAGTAACTCTACTTTGGGTAAAAAAATGTTCCTTGTATTCCATGGCTTTATGAAATGCATTTAGTTCATTACATGACCAGAAGATGGCAGCATGAAAACTGAATTACTTATGTCGTCATTTAAAAAAACACACACAACCCTGTCTTTTGTAATTTTTGTAACTGCTTTTTACCATTCTTGCAAAATAATTTCCATTTGTATCACCAGTAGCAAAATAGAAGACTAATCAATATCAGTCAGATTTTCCATTATACTGTTAAGGTCCTGAACCAACAATGGATAATATATTCAAGTGCACTTATATACTGGTAATTACTAATATAATTCTTAATAATGCAAGACCACAGTTACATATTGAATTGTAATCTTGCAATTAACTAATTATTGCATGTTTAATAAAAAAACTTGCTACAGAAAGTTAGAAGAAAAGTATATATTGATTTTAATTTCTGAAGTGCTAATATTCACTGTGATGCTTCAGGTAATGTAAAAACCATGGTTTAAAGCTCGTTCTTTCACTGTCTCTGTCCCTCCCTCCCTCCCTCCCTCCCTCTCTTTCTTTCTTTTTTTTTCTTTCTTCTCCTTTACAACTCCCCAAAAAGATTGACTTTATTTGGGCATTTTAGGACTAATGTTCTAAATTTTAAGGAACTAAATATTGGTCCAATGCATGGCAAGGGATTCTAGGGTGCACACAAAAATTCATACACAAACCTAAAACCACCCTACAATATAGTTTAGTAATTATACCCTGTATCAACAAAATTAGGTTTATGCCAAATATATGTGACTAAAATCTCTCTTTGAAAAGGTAAGAAGTGATAATTTGAATCTATTTACTAAAACACCCAGATTCCCCATAAAGATTAAAAAGCCCCACCTTGATATTATTTATATAATTGAAAACAGCAAGGGTTTTAGGTGATTTTGTTGTTATAAGTTGCCATATCTTTCCTCAAGAATTTTGCCATTTTTAAAAGTCCATCACTAAGAAAAAGTAATGTTTTTTGACTAGTAATTTTACAAGATAGCCACCAATGTGGATTTTCCTTTTGGTTTGGCAAAATATATTGATGCTTGGGGCCTTTGAAAAGCAATTGAAAAAGGCCAATTCAACCTGACATTCTCAGCGATGACACTCTTTAAGTGTGCGATAATTCTAAGAAATAAGTCCTGGTAGAAATGATGTTCATCCTTCTCCTCCTCCAAAAAGTCAAAAGGAACTGAAAGTCAGAAGGAACTGAAGCAACAACATCTCAGAAAATGCTGTGGGGCTTTTATTTGAGTGATCAGGTTATAAGAGAAAATGTTTTGCATACTCATTCAATGAAATCTGAAAAAATTACGTGGGCTATCCTGATACTTTTCAAACTCTTTAATATCTATTTTTGTACTACCCTCAATACAAGTTGAGAGCCAGTTTGGTGTAGTGGTTAAAGCATCAGACTAGAAACAGGAAAATTGTATATTCTAGCCCTGCCTTAGGCACAAAGCCAGCTGGGTGATTTGGGGCCAGTTACTTTAAGCCCTAGGAAAGAGATAGTGGCAAAACATTTCAGTTTTGTCAAGAAAACTGCAGGGACTTGTCCAGGCAGTCTCTGAGAATTGGACACAAATGAATAGTTATGTGGCTTTAGTACCTTCTTATTATAGATTCTTAATGTAGTGCTCCGAGTAATCACTGTACAAGAAACTAAGGACAATCTGTGAAAAAAGTAATTAACATTTCACATAGAATTTTTTACAAGAGATTTTATTACTGTAATGTAAGTATGAGAGCTCTCTCTAGGGGGAAAAACAGGTTATATTTCAAATAGCCTGTGTCTGCTGACAAACATAATCTAACGTTTGATATTTTTATCAGCAGACCTGAGATCTTCCAAGAAGTGGAGCATGTTGCTTAAACACACAGTTGCCACTCTATTGTTTGAAGCATCTTATACTGTTGTTTAGTGAAGGAGGAAAAGCTGAATCTGGTAATTGAGAATGAATGTCAAGTAGTGTCAAGACTCCACTGTTCATAAAGCCAGTGACTCTTTGTATGATTGCATTTTTACCTGTACAGCTGCTGTACTCCTGGACTTGTGTCATATAACAAGTGAGGCTTATAACAAAACGCAGTGGCTTCAAGTGCTCCCTTTTGAGGATCCTAGTTTTTCTAGGCCATTTCCTCTCTCTATTTTCATGGACAGATGATGCTATTGTGGCTACATAAGCTACACCAAACACAATCTGGACAATTACATAGATCAGTGTTTTTCAAACTTGGCAACTTTTAAGATCTGTGGAATTCTCGTGAAACTGAGAATTCCTCAGCTGACACAGAAAACCAAGTCCTAAGATTGGATTTTGGCTGTGCATTATGTGACCATAGTTATTTAAAACAATGGGTTGTTAATAAGCACAAAGTGTTAACCAGGTCACTGTAGCTTACTTAAAATAAACTGTGGCCCAGCTATATAGACTCAGCATCCAAACCTCCTTCAACCAATCCACCATCACCCAAGTCTAGGCACGCACACCCCTAACTACCTCAATTCAAACTACAACTGGCCTTAAATGCAAGCTACTCAATGCAAGAAGCCTTGTAAATAAAATACCTGAATTTCTCCTCTTACTAAATATGGCTAAATTCAACATCATATTTGCCTGTGAAACATGGCTCAACGCATCTCTCCCTGACTCTATTACCTGAGTAAGAGACTATCATGTTTACCGATCCGATCATGAAATCCATAGAGGAGGTGGCGTTGTTATCTTCTATAAAAAGTCCTTACATCTAAAAAACATCCAAGTTATCCAAGAGCTTGTTCTTCCTGAGACCATTATTTGTGAACTGACCTTAAATATCACATTTCAGTTCTTACTATGTTACAGAGCACCTGAGTATGACATCGAACATGTAAACAAGCTAAATACACTACTAACATGGGCAACATCCTGCCCACACACTTTTATCTTTCCTGGTGACTTCAATCTACCTCATATTAACTGGATCCTAAATGAATGTACAACTGAACCCATACATGCAACCTTCTACAATGCTGTAACAAATCTGGGACTGGAACAACTAGTAACCAACAATACTAGGCTTAACAACTGCCTTAATCTCATCTTCTGCAATAGTTTGAAATCAGTTTACAGAATACAAATTAAAGAACCCTTTTCCAACAGTGACCACAACATGATTGACTTTTGTCTCAACATACGTCCACACAAAAATCATCACAATGACAAAATCCCCAATTATAACTTCAAAAAAGACAGCTATGATCTTATAATCAACAATCTCTCTTCCCTTGATTGGCAATTTCTATTCACTGGATGCAATACTTTTGAAGACCATTACAACATATTCTTACTAGAAATCAAAAGAGCCATCAAACTATATGTACCAATAACAACTCCCAAAACCAGGAAAAACAGATTACCCATAACAATAAGGAAGCTTCAATCCAAAAAGAGATCACTATGGCAAAAAAACAAATCTGGTCACATTGCCAACTTCAAAAGCCGATTCAGAAATCTATGCCACCAGATAAAAACTGAATGCACTAATTATCACATTAAACAAGAGGAAAACCTTCTACGCACACATTCCACCCATGCTTTCTACAATTTTGTAAACAGACTAAAAGACTCAAGGTCCATCCCACCCCGAAAGGACCTAATGGCAAAGACTGCAACGATGACACCATCAAAGCAAACCTCTTTAACACATTCTTTGGCTCAGTATTTGTAAACAGCAATGGATCAAGCCCAGTACTTCCTAGTTGAACCACAGACAACTACAATGATCAAATATATATCGATTTTACAGAAGACATCGGTGAAAAAGCACTGCGCAATCTAAAACCATCCCTATCTATTGGACCAGACAGAATATGTGCCTACTTCTTTAAAAAGCTATCCACTGCCATAGCCGAACCTCTAAGCATAATCTTTGAAAAATCTTTCAGGACCAGCTCCTTGCCAAAACTATGTTCACAAGCCACAGTCCTCCCCATCTTCAAAAAGGGACACCCCAGCCTAGTTGAAAATTACAGACCAATCTCCTTATGCTGCATCACCTGTAAAGTCATGGAATCAATTATTAACCAATCCATTATCCTCCACTTAGAGACAAACAACCTACTCTCTAATAAACAATTTGGTTTCAGAAAAAAATTACCCTGTAATCTGCAACTCTTACACTACAAAAACATATGGACTACACAACTCGATCAGGGCAAAGCAATAGACGCAAACTACATAGACTTTATAGATCGCCTTTGATTCAGTGGTACATGACAAACTACTCCTAAAACTAAAATCTTATGGTATCTCTGGACACCTACATAACTGGATAGAAGCATTCCTGTCAAACAGACAACAAATGGTCAAAATTGGGAGCGTCCTATCAAATTCTGTACCTGTCAATAGTGGTGTCCCCGAAGGCAGTGTTTTAGGACCAACTCTCTTCATACTCTACATAAATAACCTCTGTGATCATATTAAGAGCAACTGTGTTCGCTGATGGTGTAAAGCTATTCAACACCACAGACAATACTACTACCTTCCAAAAAGACCTTGACTATGTATCAGAATGGTCAATCAAATGGCAACTTCAAATCTCAACAAATAAATGCTCTGTCTTACATATTGGCAGAAAAAATCAGAAAATAAAATACAAGCTAAATAGTCAAGAGGATCCTTGCTGAGGATCTGAACTTTGTCAAGGACCTTGGAGTACTTATCTCAAATGATCTAAGTGCTAGAGCCCACTGTAACTACATAGCCAAAAAGGCATTAAGAGTTGTTAATCTAATCCTACATAGCTTCTTCTCTGGGAATATCACACTACTAACTAGAGCATACAAAACATTTGCTAGACCTATATTTGAATACAGCTCATCAGTCTGGAACCCATATCATGTATCTGATATTAACATAATTGAAAAAGTCCAGAAATATTTCACAAGAAGAGTTCTCCATTCCTCTACTCATTGCAGAATACCTTATGCCACCAGACTTGAAACTCTAGACCTAGAAAGCCTAGAACTACGCCGCCTCCGGTCTAATCTAAATATAGTCTATAAAATCATACATTGCAATGTCCTACCTGCAAATGAATACTTCAGCTTTAATCATAATAATACAAGAGCACACAATAGATACAAACTCAAGGTTAACTGCATCAAACTTGACTGCAGAAAATACAACTTCAGCAAAGAGTGGTCAATGTTTGGAATACTCTACCTGACTCTGTGGTTTCTTCTGCAAACCCCAAAAACTTTAACCTTAGACTGTCTACCATTGACCACACCCCCTTCCTAAGAGGCCTGTAGGGGGCGTGCATAAGCACACCAATTGTGCCTACCGTCCCTGTCCTATTTTTTTTTTAATTTTTCTTATAAGTATCTATCTCATGTATTCAAAACTATATTTATTCTTCTGGCTGTATCTTGTAAGCGATTGACAAATCAAATAAATACTAAAATACTCCAGTGTCTAATGATGAATCAGTAATGTTGGTATTACGTACAAAAAAAGGCTAGTCTTTGGACAATTTTGACCAAACAATGATCAGAGCTTCATACAATGTCATTTTGCTGATGGGAGATTGTCCACCTGTACGAAAGAAATATTTATAAAATTATGGAGACTTTGTGTTTTTGGAAAAAGAGTCAGTGAACTTTTTATAAGGTTTTTTTCAGAATATCTATCAAGCCTTCAATTTCAAGATGTTTTGTTTTAAAAATGAACTTTAAAATCAATAATCCTAAAGAAGAAAAACAAACCTATGCTGTTATGTATTTGTCTCTGTGATATACTGGCATTTTGACATAAGTGATATATTCTCTATTATATGTGCATATAAATATCTCATTATTTTACTTCAAATAAAATAACATATTTTACTTGTATTTGATTAACTTATGCTGTGATACTAAAATATTTCCAGTGTTTAGAAAACTACTTGTACAGTTTTGCATTCAGCAGTATTCAAGCTTTGCTAGTTCTAAAATATTTTAGAAAAAAACCTACCTTGTTTTTAACAAAGAGATAACTAGTTTGATGCTCACATTTCAGGATGGCGTATGAAATAATCTGTTCTGAAATATACAAGAGTTGCTGTTTTTTTCTATATCTTTAAACAAAATATTAACTTTACCTATAGTCTTTATTATCCTTAAATAGAGCTAATATTTAAGACTCTTGCTGTAGCTATTCTTTCTCTTTTTTAGATAAGAATTAAATATAGGCATACAGTCACGTATATAAACATAAACATAGTAATAGTTAAATACAACTTTTGAAACCCTCCAGATAATATTTAGAATTTAAGAATAACACAGGGGATTCTACAACTAAGAACAATGACACCAGTTCAGTTATCTGGATAATAATTAAAATTCATCTCAATTTCTTATTAAAGAACAAGTAAAAGTTTATGTCAGAATTGGAGAAGATTTCAGCAGTTAAAAGCTATTGAAATGTAATTGAGCATGAGGAGAGCTGCTAGATAATGCAGACAAGATAATGAACTGGAGATAAATGATCTCAAGAGGCTATCTGCTTGGCATCGGGAGAATATGTGGATGAGCCAGATTTATTATCTTAACATCTTATGGTTATGACTTTCAATTTATCGAAAATACCTGTGGTGCTTTATAAGTGATGTCTTCATGTTGTAACTCCATCACAATATATTTCACTTATCAACATTCATTTCCCAGAGCCTTTCAAAACAGAGTAGAATACTGATCCAAACAGCAAACGTTAATCCCTTTTTGGCCAACAAACACTATATATCTTGTCCACATAAGATAATGGACTGAAGGATAGAGGAGATAGGTCTATTATTAAAACCCATACTATCTTGTCAAACCCCTCCTTGAGATCTTCATCTTCATATCCTTCATCTTGGTAGCTATTTCACCCTGTTGGATGCTCACTCTATCTATTCATGAATGGACAATGCCTCCCTTACCTGCAATTCCCACTTTCCCAGGGCTTTCAAATTAATGTCTCCAACTTTTCCCTGTTAACTGGAGGTATCAAACCAAGCCATTCAAGGTTAAGAGATTCCACATAGCCATATCTTTTTTGAAACCATCCAACAATATAGGAGTTACTCTCTCTTTAGTTTTTCTTCCTCTGCTACTCTTCTACTTGGTTACTGTTGTGGGTTCTATTTATAGCATCCTAGTAAGAGTTACCCTGTGATAAGATGTGTGAATAGATAAACAAACAAACAAATAATCCTGGGAAGGTCATAGATTTATTTATAATAGGAACACTCACTTTTCCAATACTGAAGGTGGTCAGGTATATGTAGGTCTTACTGGGCCAAAATTAACATTTTATTTCTGTTGCCCTGAGAAAGTGACACTTTTGAGCCATTTTAAAATGGACAGTAATATTTTTCTTTAAAACTGAGCTGAAATGGGAATATTACTATAAGTAACAGTACCTTTAAAACTTTATAACCGTCACAACAAAAAATATAATTTACCTAAAATGGATGAATATCAATACCTTGAAGTTTCTGAAACTCCAAAGATATTGAGTGTACGGGAGAAGGCTTGAATTCATTCAAGAATTCATCAAGAATTAATCAACAATGCATTATAAACTTGGATAATATAGAAGAGATTTGGCATAGTCAAATAAAATATTCTACTGAGCGGCATGGTGGTGAAACTAATGATGAAAACTCATGCCTTCTACTTGGAAAGGTTGAGAGTTTAATCCAAGGTAGGGATAGAGTCTCTCCACAGTTATAAAGAAAAAATATCTGCTGCAAACTCCATGTGACATCAGGAAGGGTATCTCGCCAGTAAATGTTCAGTTCCATCCAGTCATCCCAACTCCATCCTGAATTAAGGGATTACTGGGTCATAAAAAGGGAGTTTAAATGGAATATCCTGCATTGTCCAAACAATATCTTCAGATTTTAAGGAATGTCATATATGTTTCATATAATTTAAAAACTTAGTTTGGAAAACAGCACCCCAGGTTTATCTTTTCCTTCGAGAAAAGAACCTATTGTTCTTTCCATGCTGGAAGTGTATGAATAAATCTTAGAGCAAATGCTATGAATGTGGCCAGTGGCATTACTATGGTGAATCAGATTCTTAGGAGGAACTTAAGGATCGTATATATTAATGTGTTGTTAAAAGATGCCCCCCATTTGGTATCTCTCTGTTTATAAAGAAATTGAGATATAGTAAGTAGAGACAGTTGTGAAAAAAATTGATTATGCATTCCTGGCAATTGGTAAAATAAATGTATCAACTTTCAGTCTTTGAACTAGCTTTAGATCACAGGAGAGACTAGACTGAACATGACTCTATATTCATTGTTTAAAAATTGTAGGATAAATATTTGTATTAATATAAAATTAAGAGGATAATGTAGAATGATGGTATAATTGTAAATTTTGAATGGTTTGCCATTTCATTAATTTGTTTCTTCTATTTTCTTTTTCTTTGTTGCTGTTGGATTCCCCTCTTTTTTCTTAGTTTTTATTTAATCAGTTTAGGTTTTCTTTTTCAGCATATAGTTTATTCTATAATAGTTTATAGCTAGATATTTGCTATTAATTATGTAATGCCTTTAAAAAAACCAGTTGTAATTATTTTAAAAATCTTTTTTAAGTATAGACTTAGTTTAGTTGGATCTATTTTGGATTATTTTCAAATAAATATAGTAGCCCAAATACTTCTTAGTTCTATAATATGGAGACAAAAATCTAGTCATTCATAGTGTTTCTATGAAATATTTTAAGTGTACATGGCCCCAAGACATCTGGCCTTTATATGTCTATATGTGGTAGAATTTGTAGCTGATGTAGCTGAGTGGAGTTAAGAGGCTAGCTAGCTTGGAATCCCTGCAAAGGAGGAAGTGACAATGAACTGATCCCTCCCCCCCTCCCAGCTTAAACCCTGAAATGTTTACCTGGTTGTTCTCAAGAGAGTAAGTTAGTCTGTCAAGATTCTTGTAAATAGGCGAGTAGCAATAAAGGAACTTCTCTGAGCATCTCAGTGTCATTCTGGTTCCTTGCTCCTACAAGCAAGGATTATAACTATTCTAAACCTTTACTACCAGTAGCTATTGGATGTCTTGAGAGTTCACACATATATTGTAACTATAGCCAACAACAACCAGGTATGAATAGACATCACAAATGAACATGAAAGAGTAATTTTGTACCAGTGTTTGATCTACTTTGCAAAATTTGCAGAATCCCTAAATTGCAGCAAATACTTTATCTCTTCGGTCCTATGTACTGGCTTTCCAGCTTTCTGGAGGCTAGTTAAGGTAGATTTATGTAAACTACAATAGGTCAGAATAGAGGATGTGGTAATCTCAGAGCATATCGTTAAATGAAGTTACAACTGTATGAATTATCCCAAAGTGGAAAAATCAAGTTTTATTTTGTGTCATTTCCTTCTGCCATATGACATGTAGAGCAATTAGTTTAGAAGCACAAATCATTGTTTTACGAATTACTTAGCAGAATCATAAATAGTCATGCATACAAACATATTAAATGATTTAGAACAGTAATTAGTAATTTTAAAGTCCTGAAAAACAGCAGGAAGTTCATACTTGGCCTGTTGCACTTTCAAAGAATTAAAATTGTTTTTTAATCTGTTTTTCCAAAAGCTACCAGCAAATAAATGAACAGGATTTACTTGCTATGATGAATTAATATGCACACTGACAACTTATAAGATAATACCACTCAGGGGAATTTGCTATGAGAATATATACATACAATTATATGTTTTAATGGTTTATTTAATTTTCTGAATAATATACATCTTTAATGGAAATTGATAAAAATAGAGAACACAAATATAAAGTTTTATCAACTTTGCATTGAACCTATTAAGATAAGGCTCATTTTAATGAGAAAATTAATGTATTAAGCATTTCATTATGGATGAGCATTATTTCTCGTTGTTAAGAATTTATTGCTTCCAAACTGTCATCGTCTCTCTAATTATGATTAATACCTTATCTTGAATTCCATTGCCATTCACATATCAGAAATAAATGCAAACTTCTATCTCACGCTCAGGGGTCACAAAAGTAGAATGATTTATTTATGTGCTTATATTTTATTCATTTATATATTCACATTTAAACCATAACATTGATTTTTCAAATTCTGAAATTTATTTTATTATGACATAGTACATAAATCTTTATCTTCCACTGAACTGAAGTTTGTATATAGAATAAAAATAAAAAAAATCAACAACATAATTACTATTTTACAAGTACAGGAATAATTGTTTTATACTAATTTTTAAACATAGCTTTTCCCCATACAAGAAAAATAAGAATAAAATTGTCTTTTATGTTGGTTCAAATATTGTAACATTTCATTTCATAAGAGAGAATCAAATATGAATTATATAGTTGTTCAGAAAATCATGTAATGTTTAGGTTTTATTTTTGTTTTATTTATCATTCTCAGAATAGAGCAATATATGAAATTCAGATAAAATAATACATATACCAATAATATATAAACGAAAATATGAATACATTAACAGAATAATAGAATAACAGGATTGGAAGATCTAGTCCAAGTGATAGGATTCAAAAAATGTTTACTACCATGTGGGTGTGGCTTGGTGGGCGTGGTGGGGAAGGATACTCTAAAATCTCCAGTCAGAGATGGCATTTGCTGGTTCTCCAAACTACTCAAAATTTCCGCTGCCAGTTCTCCAGAACTAGTCAGAACCTGCTGAATACCACACCCTGTTTAAGCAGGAAATATTTCAGACAAATTGTTGTCCAGTCTCTTCTTAAAAACCTCTAGTGATGAAGCCCCACAATTGCTGAAGGCAAGGTCTTCCACTGATTAATTGTTCTCACTGTTAAAAAATTTCTTCTCAGTTCTAGATTGGTTCTCTCCTTGATTAGTTTCCATCCATTGCTTCTTGTCCTACCTTTAGGTGCTTTGGAGAATAGATTGTTCCCCTTTTCTTTGTGACCGCCCCTTAGATATTGAAATACTGCTATCATGTCACCCTTAGTCATTCTTTTAACCAAATGAAACATACTCAGTTCTGGCAACCATTCTTCACCTTTTAGTCTCCAGTCCCCTAACCATCTTTGTTGTTATCTGCACTCTTTCTAGAGTCTCAACATCTTTTTTATATTATGGTGACCAAAACTGGACAAAATATCCCAAGTGTGATTAATGCAGCCTAGGACTGTGTAGGCTTTTTTGGCAGCTGCAGCACACTGCTGACACACATTTAAGTGATTGTCTTATAGGGCTCCAAGATCTCCCACAGTTAGTACTATTGAGCCAAATTCCACCTATTCTGTACCTGTGCATTTGTTTTTTTCTTGCCTAAATGTAGAGCCTTACTTTTCTCACCATATAATTTCATTTTTTTAGATAAGGTCCTGTGTTCCAGTCTATTGAGATCCTTTTGTATCTTCTTGAGCCCATCTTCTGAAGTATTGAATATTCCTGCCAGCTTGGTGTCATCTGCAAATTTGATGAGTTCCCATTCTATTCTCTCGTCTAAATAATTAAGATATTGAAGAGTACTGCACCCAAGACAGAGCTTTGGTGTATCCCACTGCATACTTCTTCCATGTAGATGCAGTTCCATTGAGTACTACAGGTATCCCAGGTATTGATGTCAGACTGATAGGTATGTAGTTTCCTGGAACCATTTTTTTCTTTTTTTAAAGATGGAAATTACATCAGCCCTTTTCCAGTCATCTTGTAGTTTCCCGGTGCTCCAGGATCTTTGAAAGATATAGTTCAGTAGTTATAAGATCACATCTGCCAGTTCCTTCAGGACCTTGGGGTGTAATCTATCTGGTCTTGGTGATTTCAATTCGTCTAGAGTGGATAGGTGTTCTCACCATTTTCTTGTTTATTTTGATTTGTATTTCTATTCTGTATTTTACAAAATACAGTATTTTGGATAGGTTGGACTGTTTTTTCCTTTTGTGTAAAGACAGACACAAAAAATGAGTTAACAGTTCTACTTTCTAGTTAGAAATATGAAATGTATTCTCAGGTAAGCAGACCTAAAACAGTTATCCACAAACAACGTGAAAGTCCAAATAGAATTTTATTTTATAAGAAAATATTTGAGTTTGCAAGAAATAATGTACAAGCCTGACAAATCAGTCTCTGTCAGTCTTCAGAGATAGCCTTACAAGTTATTGCACTTATAATAAAGATGTTATGTTCAAGGAATGGGTGATTATTGCCAAATTAAAACTTAAGAAAGGCTGTGTCTATGGCACAACAACTTTTGATCTGTGAAGAAGAGTGAGTCTACATCCAATTTCCTCTGAAACCATTCCCTTATTTATTAGTGAATAGATTCTGTCCTCCTGGTAATCAGGAGACCTTATATGTTGGACACAGTTATAATGTGATAAAAAATTGCAAAAACAATTAATATTAAGGGAAATAAGATGAAAAGTTTAAAACATCTAGGAGCAATTTTAGAGATCACATAAAGCCTTTGATTTGGCTGCTTAGATATATCTTCTGGAATACAATTACCTAGGTTATTGGGAAAGACATTTTTTTCCTAATTTTTGTTTTTGCTCCTAATTTTGCAAACCAGAGCATTTTTTTTCTAAAACAATTTCATTTAACAATCTATATCATACCATCAGATTAAAAGCTATGTTTGCCTCAAGATTTATTTTATCATTTAAATCGTAGAATAATAATCCTGATTTAAGAAGCAGAATCGCCAACTATTTCAGTGATGAAAAATAAAAGCAGTCACAAAATACTATTTTCCTCTTACCCTCACCTGTTACTATAACCAATGAAAGAATATTTTTTAAGGCTGCCCATCCATTTTTCTGGTTGTAATTTCCTTTTGATAATAACACGATTTAATAACATTTATAAGGTTATGCAAAAAATATTGCCACATTGTTTTTAATACATTTGATTATTTCTTTTTTTGAAGATAAATTACTGTTTTGTTCTGTAAGTTAAAACTTAGCTTTATTCCATTCCACATTTTCATTACAAGGGCACATCAATTGTGCTTACTAGAAAAAAACTACCATAAAAATAAAATACACTTTCAGAGCTGTCATACTCTGCATCTTAATGACATTTTCCCATAGGTATATGGGGTCATATGTTTAAGAGTGTATGAGGTACTTAAAAGTTATTTCTTTCCGCAGTCTCCACTATTGAGATAATGGGTCTGCCCTTTTGAGAGTCACCCTTTGTCATATTTATGACAGTGTCTCATTGTTCTAAGTCAATTGATTGTGCCCATTGAATTTGTTGTCTTGGCTCTTGGGGGAATCCGACAGCTCTTGTGATAGTCTATTCTTTGTCAAATAATCAGATGTCAATTATTTCTAATTTTGGGTAGACAATCTGTAGAACACATACATTTCTCAACCTCAAATCTGAGCCATTTCCAAATGGTACTGCCAAAATTCTTCTGTTGAAGAATGTCAGTTTTTGACTGCATGCTTTTTATTAAAATAATAAATAAAATAGATACATCAACCCTCTTTTCTTGTACCATCAATGCAGCCATCATATGAAGGACAATATATGGATCAATCTTCAGGGATTCTAATATATTTTAGAGGGGAAGGGAGCATATGTTGTATTAAATCTGAGTCTCATTATTGTGCCAGAATCACAGTATGCCCATGGTCCCCTCTGTTGATATGTGAGTGATTAAGCACCTACTAGTTGCCCGTTAATTGTGGATTTAACCAGAGTCTCACATTCAGAATAAAAGTGTAAGCACTATGTCCATTCATTTGATTCCAAAGTGTCCCTAGTAATACATACACATACAAATCACCTTGGTTAAAACTAATGAACACCAAATACCTAAGCTATGTTCTTCTTCACTAAATATGAAACTACTTTTCCCCCCTTCTCACAAGCACTTAGAAGACACACATAAAAATAACATACGTCAAAGGGCAACTCTTCTGGTCAAAGTCTGATGATCAGAAAATCCCACCTCAACCAGGACGTGAGCCTCTTGAAAATATGGCATCAGAATCCAGTAAAAATTCTATATAAATAATGCACAATTTGAAGAGGACAAAATAATATCAAAAATATTGATGGAAGGGTTTGTGTTGAAATAGCAAATGCTAGCCAAGTACTTGAGTGGAATACATCAAAAGTGTGGGTATCTGAGGCATAAGTTCCATGTTACTAAGATTATTTACAAGTCAAGTGAAACAAAAGAATTAAAAATGGTGACCTGGTACTTTTCCCAGACGTTGGAACAGGTGAATTTAGGATGGGATGAAAATGTGAGTCCACTAGAGAAGTGTGACTGTAGCAGCAGGTGTTTCTGTTTTTAGTTTTATTGTTGTTGTATATATTCTTCTATATTACTTTACATATGTTTACATTGCTGAAAGCCAATCAGAATGGCTTTTAAAATGGATTACTGCATAAATGATTTAAATAAACAAAAATTAAACCTATGCTTTTATAACATGGGACAGAAAGAAACTACACACCTAAACTAAATTAAACAACAGGGAAGAACAGCAATTTAGGTCTCTAAAGCCAACTAAGAGAACCTGAATCAGCCAAGAAATTCTAAA
Source organism: Pseudonaja textilis (assembly GCF_049901715.1). Taxonomy (NCBI): domain Eukaryota; kingdom Metazoa; phylum Chordata; class Lepidosauria; order Squamata; family Elapidae; genus Pseudonaja; species Pseudonaja textilis. The sequence continues at coordinate 194,568,249 of NC_141991.1, read as the reverse complement.
AGTCTATATCAATAGGACTGAGGCTTTAGAAACATTATCTGTAACTGTACAATGGCTGATAATTAGAAAATAAGTATGATGCTTTTACATAGACAAAAAAAGGTTGAAAGCTGGCATACTCCAAAATAAATGCCTGCTTTTATTTGATGTAAGCTGGATAATTTTGAAAGCTAAAGAATAGCAAAAAGAAGTCAGTATGTGCAGTATATTGATTAAAGAAAGACCTTTTGTTTGTGTCAATCCCATTAAATTGTGGAAAGCGCTCAGTAGAATCCCAAAAGATCTCATTGTTCTCAGGAGAAACTTACAGTTTGTAGAGGCCAGCAAGATGCAATTTAAACACAATATGACAAAACAGAAAGGCTCCAGGTTGGCAATGGAGCATGACAAGGGTGTATATCCTAAGAGGTCTGTAAGGGGCGTGCATAAGTGAAAGAAAAGAGAAGAAGATAAGCAACATCAAGGTGAATGGTTTCAGTTACAGTGATGATGAGTGCACCATTGAAAGACTTGAAAGAACAGGTTAGGAACAGATCATCATGGAGAAAATCTGTTTGGTCACAAGGAGATGAAAATGACTTGATGGCACATAATCAAAAGGAGGCAATGGTAAAATACTTCCAAATCAATACAGTCAGGGTCCCAATCACTAGAAGTCAAGTTTGTCTTGAAACATTTTCTTTATAGTTTCCCTCTTGAAAACTATTATGAAAGGGCAATCCTATCCATAATGCTTTAGTGAGAATATCACAGATCATTAAAATTTCAAATATGTCCATTAGTTCACAAATGCTGGAAACCTCTGCCCTAGGCCATTGTTTGTTCGATACATTCACTGAGTAAGCCACAACTGGTTAGACACAGCATGCTAACCATACTCTAAACCATGCTAACATACTACCTTAAAATCAAATCACATTATGACTTGGCACAGTATCTGAACTCAGCCTGTTTATGTGTTCATAGGAGTCACTGAATGTGAATTTTATGAGAAAATGTTAGAATATCAGTTTATATTCAGACATAGTAATTCAAAAGTTGCTGTTTTATTATCAAATATTTGCTTTATGGTCAGCCATAATAGTTGTAAAAGCCAACAATGATTCTCTTGAGAAATGAAGGCTGAAATATCAACTTTTAATAAACATAAACCACAGTCTCAATGCATTAACCTCCCATTACATAGTGGTGGTGGTGGTGGGGGAACATGTCTCTGGAAATAAAGATATCATAGCCATCAAGGAAGGTTATAAACAAGAGGTACAATATGTTACACTTTCATTGGATTATTATTTATTTTTGGTTTTAACTGTATAAAGACTCTATCCTCCATTCAATCATGTCTGATTTTCAGAGATTGCCTAGACAAGTTCTTGCAGTTTTCTTGGTATGATTTTTCAGAAGTGGTTTGCCGTTGCTAGGGCTGAAAGAAAATTAATGGCCCAAGGTCACCCAGCCTAAGACAGTACTATAGAGCTCATGGTCTCCCATTTCTAGTTTATGATTTATCCACTATATAATATACAGAAAAGAATTCCAGTTTTGAAAAGTTAAAAAAAAAGCACTCCAATACTGACAATCAAAATTATACAGCTAAGGTTTTGGGTCTTCATCTCTTCAGTAACCCCAATCTAGAACAGACCAATGCAGTCTTGTAATTTAAAAAATTAAATCCAGAAATAGAAGACAGGGCCATGCATTTTATACAGCGTCTACAGTAGTTTGTCTCTGACTTGCAACAATATCTAGAGAACAGTGAAAATCATGGGTGAAAGTAAATCAGGACTCGTAGGAGAGTAGGATTTTAAGTTATCTGGGTCCTTATTCAATGAAGCAGGAATAGGCAGTCTACACCCTGAGTCTACTTTTATTGAGATCACATTCCCTCAGATATTATCTGTCAGCGGTTACACACCAGTGAGGAAATAGCTGAAGGAAACAGTAAGTAATGGATTGTCCTTTGTCTTTTTCTGTTTTTCTTTCATTCAGTCCCACCAGGCTTCCGAAAAATAAGCTTCTGTTTGAATAGATGGTTTTCAGGGAGCTCAAAAATTAAGAACTGCAGGTTGTATTTCTGCAGATTTCTTCATATAATATTCTTATGTGATGGAATAAGAGTGCTAGTTTTTCCTTAGAGAAACCACTGATGTCCCAGTTTATTGATCAATATGTAAACCATTGTCTATGAAGAAATGTTTTAGCCTGGGCATTTACAGTATTTGTTACTGCTTTGAGATTGTTTTTAGTGTAAAGTAGGCTGAAATTAATATAAATTGAAAAAATAAAAGTGAACATTCAGGTAGGGTGTCTGCTTTGAAATTCAGCTGCCAAATTTTCTTTTAGAGAGAGGAGTTGAAAAGTTCAAGGTTATTCTGTATGTTGTATTAAGAATTTCCAGTTGCAGTTAATTGGTTCTCGTGATTTATGAAGTGTAGAAGTGGGAGGAGAGAAGGGAGGAGAGAAGATGGATTCTGCGTAACGCTCAAAAAACTTTCACTTGGGAAATCGCTTTTAACATGCCAGATCTGTTTCTAATAAATCAATTGGAGACATAACGTCTCGAAGTGATTGATATCATGGATACTTTCTGGATGCCTTACATAGGGTTTTTTTCAAGATTTAGCACATTTTAACCATATTACCTTATACTGAAATATTTAAGATGGTAATCATATTAAATAATAATAAAAAAGATTTTCTACTTTTTCTATACAACATTCCTATTCCCTGTAATATCAAAACAAATTAAGGTGTGTGTATATTTGTGTGTACATGTGTAGGTATGTTACTGTATGTATATATGTACTTACGTGTGTACCATCTGTTATACAAGAAAAGTTATTTTGCCTTTATTATTTATTATTTTGACTGATTAATTTTACCTGAATAACATTTAATTATAACATGGGTAAGATCCAGTTTGATGTAGTTTTTAAGGCATTAAGGTAGAAACCAGGAGACTCTGAGTTCTAGTCTTGGGTTACACAAAGTTTTAATCATAAACCCAGGTGGCAAATACTTCTCAAACTTTTGGCAAGAAAACTGTAGAGACCAGTCCATGTAGGAATGAAAACAGATTTGAAGTAACAATGGTAATATAAATGTTTACTTTACTACAAAACAGTGTCCTAAAATTTATTCCACTAGATATTTTTTTACATTTTAGTATTTTAATCAATACAGCAAACTATTCCAGTGTTGTGCAACTAAAAGAAATTAGCACAAAACTCTATTTGAATTTTGATAACTTTAAAATGTGGAAATGTATATTTTTCTTCAAAGACCTTCCAGACTGGAAAGGTTGCAGTTGCAAAACTTTGTCCAATAAGTGTTATAGGATAGAAGAATTCAGAAAAGAGGAAAAAGAATGACCTCCCATAAACACACTATACTTATAACTTTTGGTCATGTATATTGTCTGATCAGTTGTCACACTAAATTAAACAAATAGCCATACTTTGGGTCAAGGAAAATAACATATGCTGTAAAGTATAATCTCACACTTCCAGCCATGAGTTTGTTAACTATACATAGTATCACTTACCTTGAATTTGAATTCTTTGTCTTGAAAAATATTTCTAACTGCTGGGTGTAAGACTTTCCTTTAGGATGCAAAACAGAAAAGAACAAAAATGGTTCAAAAGAGAAGTAAACCTATGGTCCTTAAATTACAAATTAAATGAACTTCTTTCTGTTCTGTTCTGAGAGGCTTCAATCTGGTGACTTCAAAAGAAGGATTATGTAAGAAGATAAAAACTTGATTAACGCTCATGTTTGAAGTCCCTAAGCTTCCCCTTTACAAGCAAAAATAGCTCTCCTTAAAGCATAAAAAACCAAATTCCAAGCACAAGCAGGAAGCTACAACTATGCAGTGAAGATTGTAGGAAGAAAATTAGTTTTTCCTTAATATACTCATGGTCGGCTTTTGTACACATGAAATATAATTAACAGGGTGGCTTTAAAATAAGAATTTAAAGGGGGAAAATATGAAATATTCATAATTAGGTAAGTAGTAGCTTGTTTGGTTTATTAATTTTTGTAACATATTGGAAAGAAAGGAGTTCACAGAAGCATATCAATGTAAGCAAAGCACACTTCCTTTAAATTTTTTAAAAAGCCATATGCTGTGCAAAGCTTTTGTAGATGCTTCAAATGTCACCTCTGGGTGTTTACTTGTATATGTGTACATGCCCACTTTCTGTGAAAGTACAAGCTTGCACAAATATAAACAAGCAGAGAACTGATTTGCAGCATCTGTGTGTCAAGCGTTTGAATGATAAGGTCTCTTTAAAGCTTAATAGAAAGAGTGCTTTGCTTATATGAAGCATCTTGTAAGATACCAGTTAATACTTTGCATAGCCCCAACAGCAAAAATCTTGTGGATAATGACATTTTCAGATTTTACAGATTTCCAATGCTTGGTTTCCAAAATGAGATTCATAGGCGAATAGAATGGAATGGAATAAAATAGGAGGTTTATTGTCACTTTAAATGTACACTATACATTAAAATGAAATTTCATTGCATTCAGCTCTCAAAAGATAACCATTATGCATATACCCACATACACACACATATGACACAGAGAAACATCACAGTCTAGTTCAAATGTATATATCAAATGTATATATTGTGAAAAAAGTAAGAATCCTGTGAACTTAGAAGACAGATGGCAAAGGAACAGAGCTTATACAGAATCTAGTAGTCCTGCTAGAAATACTTCAAAACCTGCTCCAAGAGGGGAGTAACTGAAACAGACTGTGAAGTGGATGTGTGGGGACTCTAACAATGTAAGCACATAGTGCTTATAAGCAGTATCCTGAATAACAGGAAATGAGCTTTCTATAATTTTCTCAGCTGCCCTTACCACTCTCTGTATGGACTTTCTGTCTGAGGCACTGCTACCACCAAACAGTGATGCAGTTTGTTAAAACACTCTCAATCATGTCTCTGTAAAAAGTGGCCAGGACAGAAGGAGAAAGATATGATCTCCACATCCAACATAGGAAATGCAAATGCTGGTTTGCACGCTTCACTAAAGATAACATATGAAGACACAAAGTCATATTTTTAGTTATCTGCATCCGCAAATACTTAATATTGTTGACCATCTCCACAGCTGTAGCCTTGATACAAAGTGGAATGTAACTATGCTGGCTCTGTCTAAAAGCAACAATGATCACCTTTGTTTTATTAACATTCAAAACGAAGTTATTTTTATTGCACCAGTCCACCAAAGCCTTCACCTCCTCCATATAAGAATCTTCATCCCAGATAAGGCCTACCACTGCCATGTCAACTACATACTTCACAATATGATTCATAGAAGACTTGGTACAGCAGTCATGGATCATCAAAGTAAACAGTAATGGATTCAAGACAGCCCTGTAGGGAACCCATACTTAAGAAGATGGAGTTGGAAACTTTTGTTCCAACTCGCACAAACTGGGGCTCATCAATAAGGAAATCAAGTGTAAAGTACTGCTTTATACATAAAGCAGTATTAAACCTAATCTGTCCAGTTTGTTCATCAAATGCTAAGGAATGATTGTGTTGAATGCTGAACTAAAATCAATGAACAACATAAGTATACTTCTCCTCTTGGTGCACCAAACTAAGCACACAAGAAAATGTACCATTTATAGAGTGATTCTTTTGATAAGCAAATTGTAATGAGTCAAATGTAGAGGGAAGGCATGAAGCCATATAGTCCTTTACCAATCTCTTAAAACACTACATCATAATGGAAGTGAGTGCAACTGGATGCTAATAATTAAAGCATGTAATTATAGATTTTTGAGGGGACTGGTACAATGATTGCAGTCTTAAAAGATGATGTAACCACAACCTGGTGCAATGAAAGACTGAAGATGTCTGTAAGAACAGAGGCCAGATGGTCAACACACTCCTAGCACTTGCCAAGGGATATTATCAAGACCCTCAGCCTTTCATGTGTTGATTTTCTGCAAGAACTTCCAAACGGCAGTTGTATCAAACCAGATCACCTGACTCCAATATTTGATAGCTCTAGTTTAAGAGTCTCACATAGTTGGTAATATACTCTTTATAACTATTAAAAACTATATATAAAATACAGAGGACAGTTTATGATTAAACATTAACAGTGTATCACCGAAACCCAAATGTTGATGACTGGACACAGATAGGATCTTACAGATATATTCTTCCACTGGAACAAATTATACATGGAATTGACTACAGTATCTGTAGAATGCCACAGGCTGTCTGCAACTTTGGAACTTAATAATCAATATATTGATGCATGGATAAATGTTGCCTTAAATGTGTGTATTTTTATTTTTGGAAAACATCTTAGTAAGAAATTCACATTATTACTTCAATGAACATTTCATAAAATCGTACACATTCCGAATGAAAAGGTAGGTTTTAGATAGAAAGAGAAAATGCATGACAAATATGTGCTAATTAACCTGTGTTTCACTTTGCAATAGCATAAGATTTATGTTAGTTATTGAAATACTTTACATAGCTACTTGGGTTGATTTTATAGAACAGGGGTGTCAAACTGATGGCCCATGGGCCAGATGCATCTGCGCAGGCCATGCCCACCCCAGCTCCGTGAAGGGAAAAAAACAATATGCCACATGATGCCAATGTGATGTGGCAAGTTTGACACCCGTGTTATAGAAAGTTTAATCTTATAGCTATCTGAACTTATGCAGTACATGTGTCTGTGTGTGCATGCCAAAGCCATTGTCATAAGTTCTGGTGATAAATTTTGTGTCTCCTTTTAATTTTCATTGAGTAAAAATAATGTTAGCTCACTCATGAAAGAAAAGAACTTTATTTCTTTTATTTCCAGGAATTGTTAAATATACATTTAAAAAAATTACTGTTTCTGAAAATTTATTTTGAAGCATTATCAGACGCAGACTTTCTCTCTGTTCTATTCAAAACACAGCATAGCAGAGTTTCAGTTCAGGGCAATAATATAAAGTACCTTGGAAGAGTAGAACAGAAGGCCTTTGTTATTTGATGATGTTTTATAAGCACTCATTGAAGGCTTTCTGAAAAACTTTAAAGAGGACCAAGTTTAATTTAACAAACGGTCCTTGACTGTCTTTATAGTATTCACAGATCTGGGTGGTCCCACCAGATTCTTTATTTCTAAAGACTTTAACATTTTGCAGATAACATTGTTAGAAGATGCCTGAAACTCTTCAAGGGAAACTGCATTCACATTTTCCAGGGGTCTGTTATGCTACTTTTATATTTACAAATTTCAGACCTCGAAACCATAAAACATTTTATACCTGATGCCGAAGCAAAGGCAAATAATGTAGTTATGACCAGTATAATGAATCACTATTTTCTATGATATTCTTTAAAACTGATAGAATTTCTTTTTCATTTCTTAGCAGGAAAGATTATAAAGTTTTTAATGAATCAAAAGGGAGAAATGGTCATTTCTTAAGCTATACTATAAACAAAGGAATTTTGGACAAATTTAACACAGTTTCAGTGCCAGGTGGTAGCTAAAACCGATGAAATATTAACGTAAGTACAAAATAATCATTTAATAATTCAAATCAAGCAAAATGATATTGGGACAATTGCAATAATTCCAAACATTTTGCATATCACTGTGATTGACTATTTGCAATTCCATTTGTTCTGAAATTAAGGAAATCTTAAACATAGCTTTGTATCTGCAGTTAAATCTAAAATTAACAGATATACAAAGCAATGTGTTATTTTCACAAAGATAGTAACATGTTTGCACATTTCATTTTAAATTAGATATTTACATAGTTACAATTTTCTAAAAACAAAATACATGTTTTATATCAATAAGTATGTATTTTTCCAAATAAACAATTGCAAAATCTTATTTGAAAACAAAAATAATTACAATGAAGATTCATAAATAATTAGATAGATTGAGGTATGGAAAATGTACATCAAGGAATTGATTTAGTCCAATTATTTATCATAAATATTAAGATATAAAGATAATCCGAAGCAAAATTATTATATTCAGCTAGGCTAGGGTACACACTTGTGGCTTTGCCAATCATGTGAATTTTCTGGCTGATGTGCAAATTATTTTACAAATATTGCAAACTTTTAGAATCATACAGCAGTCAAATCTGTCAGTAGCTGACATGGAGTTTATCAGCCAGGAAGGGAAGAATGTGGATGCAACCTGGAATTGCTGTAACATGAAAATCACCTTGACATTCATCCATACCTCTTCAAATGGTTTACCACCCATCTGAACCAGATTTTAAATCTCTAGACTATTCAGACTACTGGATATCAACTCTTCATTTAGGATTGGGTTAAGTTTCATCCTAATCCATGCCAAAAGTGCTCTGAATTCCAGTTTAGAGGTTTCACATCTGAAATTAGTTAATAGAAACCAAGACCGCATTCAGGCATTGAGCTATGTGATAGCTGTATTTACTCAAAACAATAAATCGAAATGAAACAAGCTATGCTGGGACTTAGTGCAAAGCATAAAAAAGCAGGACTCAGTAAATCCAGCATTTTGATGCTTTAATTAAAACTTTGGATAACCTCTCGCACTGATTTAATGTGTATGTTGAAAACCTGGGAATAAAAAATGATTCAAAGGTCAAGGGTGGACAAAGTTTTCTTTTCTGAGAGTAAAAGAAATGAGTATTAGTTTCAATATTACACATTTATTCATATTTAGATGAAAACAGCATGTATATGTACCCCTTCATCTCCCCACTCTTTTATTTCTTCCAAATGAACCCCTTAAACATATAGAATTGGGATGTTTGGGGTCTTTAAGTCAGTTTTGACATATGGCAATTGCCTAGACAAGTTCCTGCAGGTCTTTTTGGCAACATTTTTGGAAGTGGTTTGTCATGGCCTTCTTCCTAGGACTGAGAGAGTAGGACTAGCCCAGATATATCCAGTTGATTTAATGCCTAAGGCAGAACTAGAAAATACAGACTCCAAGTACTCAAAATTTCATGTATTTTTAATTAATCATATTTATAAATTACAGAACCTTAAAGGACTGTCAGCAGTTTAAAAGGTAAAATACACAAAACATAACATGCAATAAATCCTAAGTATAAAATAAAGATTAGCAAACTAATGAAAGCAATTAAAATAAAACTAACCAAAGCAAACCAAACAAAAAACAAATCAAGATGGAAGTTGTGGGAGCACCATCAGTTGAGACCTTCAAGAAGAGATTGGACTGCTATTTGTCAGAAATGGTGTAGGGTCTCCCTCTTGGGTGGGGGGTTGGACTAAATGACCTATAAGGTCTCTTCCAACTCTGATTATCTGTTATCTGTAATGAAGATCCATATTCTCTCTTGAAGAGGTCTCTTTTCAGAAACTGCCTGGCTGGAAGCCTACCAAATGCCATTGGGAGACCATTCCAAAGTACTGTCACAGAAAAGCAGCACCAACTCAACTTCAGCTCCGCTTGGCTCCCTAAAGTGGTACACTGCTAGTTGTTTCTCCTAGATAGATTGAACTCACCAGGGAATTTCAAAGGGAAAATGCAGTCTTCCAGTACCAAGCCACATAGGGCTTTATAAGTTAACACCAGCCTTTTAAACTCCATTCCCGATGAATGCAAGGCCTGATTGTATGTGGTCGACCACATGCTAAGCAAATTGCAGCTTCAAAGGCAGCCCAATGCAAAATAGTAATATATGTGGGTGATGACAAGAGTATAAGTAGGAAACAACTGGCACAACAGCAAAGTTAAGGAAAGTACCCTGCCCTGGGCACAATCTCTACCTGCTCTCTCCTAAGACCATGAGTCGGGTTGGAGACCTGCTACTTCAAGGGTACTTCAAGGGTAGTGCCATTCATTCCATCAGGAGACCCCGCCAGAACAGATAGAGCACTCCAATGAACAAGCAATCATTCCCTCTTATTGGGATTCAATTTAAGCCTGCTCTTTCTTGTTGCCTTAGTCCAGATAAGAAGCACAATAGCAAATACTAATTCTCTTTTTACTGTAAGGTTACATTAATAAAACTTGCAAGTCTGAAAGTACCCATCTCATCCCCCACTTTTACTCTCTCCCAAACTAGGGAACATTTTTCCCCCTAAGATGCTTCCATGAGCTGCATCCCTAAGTATAGCTGGGAAGGTAAGCCTGATGGATTGAAAACATGTGAAGTATTATAATTTTAGCCAATGAGAGGTTGGGAAAATGGTTTGCCAGAAAGATATAGACATTTTTTTGGGGGGGGAATCAAAGAGTTTTGCTAGATAAAATTAAATTAGATTTACTGAAATAGTTGTAAGTGTGTTGTGGAAAGGCCATATCATATACATATACTGCCTACATTCACTCTGAGATTTTTGTTTTCTTTTTATCTATACTTGTGAAACTGCTTCACGCTGAGATTCTTTGCTGATAGGCTTTGTGTACTTTGTTTTATAATTTGTTGTTGATCTAAGTAAACTATCTAATTTCAGTAATGGAGTTCATCACTCTTTGGGGAGGTTTTAAATGTTTGATTTGGATCCAACTTTATAGGATTTATAATGGGGGGTGGGAGTGAAAAGGAGATTATTCCCTGGGAGAATAATAGAGATTGGTTTTGTTTTGTTTTGTTTTTATTCTAGGAGAAACAGAAAGGGATTGGCTGTCACAGTATGTCATTCCTTTTCACGACTAAAATGATTCATCTCCAAAACTCAGAAGGAAATGGACTTAAATATTCAGAATAAAGAATTATCCAAAGTTAAATTACTGGATTTCCATTCTATCATCTATTCTTCCTTCAAAATGGCATATTTGATGCTAGATGTCCAAAAGAGCAATTTTGTGAAGGATATGTGTGACTGTTTTCAAAAAGAGAGATAGACAAGCTATCAGAGATTTGGGGAAACAATACATTTTTTTAATCTAAAACCTATCTTACATCATAGATAAATAAGCATGAAGTGAGGAAGTAGTGAAAAATTATTTTTCAACAAGGTTTTTAACCAGAGACAGAGGATTATACATTTCATTGTTATTTTGAGGCAGATTTATAGGATTGTCACCTCCTAAAGTTTATATCCAAATCTGGGCTAGAACTTTTCTGGTATATCTAACTTCATATATTCAGCTTGTATATGTTTGTATCAAGATTCTGAAGCTGAAAAATGTCATACAAACCAACCAGACAGTATTACACACTATTAAAATCATGGAGGTCAAATGTAAATAAATGGAGTGACAGTAGTCTAGTCAGAGATGTCAACTACTCCCAATGGCCCAATAGAAAGAAAAGGAAAACCAAATGTCAGAGAATAAAAAAGCAAAGTCTTTATGATTGTGAAGAAACTGAATGCATTTCACAGGAATTCTTCAAGGACACAAGAATATAATTTTTGCAATGACAACTGAAGGCGTGTTGTAGATTAATAGTCTTAGCTAGTTGCTTGCACTGCCACTGGTTATACAGAAATATGTCATTTTTCACAGAAACATTTTTTGCCGTTTAACTATCAACTCTGGGACTTCTTCCTGTCTTCTAGAAGAAGGAAGTAGAAATGCATGCACTAAATCATTAGGATCATTTTTTTCAAAAAAAAACAAAACACATTAGAATCATTTTTATCCCTGCCTCCAAAATCAAAACCTACAATCATTAAATTACCGGAATAGTAAACTACTCAGAATGAAGTACACCTATTTTTAGAGGGGAAAATAATCCAAACAACTGCTAGAGGACAGCAAAGAGATGCACAAGTGTCTTTGCTGTGGCCATGTGGATTTTTGCAGTCAAGAACTGTTAGCTTTAATAAACCCATCCTTCTGTGACTGAGTAGGGAAGAATGATATAAATGTCACCTCTTCTTCCTCTGCATAAAAATATTAGACTTTTACATGTCAATACCACAGCATATATAAACTAATTCTATCCCATACTTGCTTCAATTATAAAATCTATAAACCAGATTCTGTGAATAAGCCCCAGTGGATGACGTTTAATTCTGAGTAGATACTGATAGCATATTTTAAATCAACTCTACATAAAACTGAATGCATAGTAAAATTCTCACTCTTCTTACATATCAACCCCAAACTTTAAAAAAACATGCAGAACCTAATGTTTTGTACAGATGCTGTGCTGTCCAGACAGTTTAGAGTTAATGGAATTTGGGATAGTTAGTTAGGAATTGAGAGCTGTCCCCTTAAGGGAATGCATCATGGTAAATGTAGTTAAGGTATCCTGGGAAATGTAGTTCATGTCATGTGGCCACATCTGTAACCCTGATTGGTCACTGAATTGACCTTTGGTGGGTTGGGGGAGGTTTCTTCACTCTTGCCTGAACACAGCCTCATGGTAGCATCTCTACCCCCTGCTTCTACGATATGGGATGAAAGAGATAACCATCTTTTTATTATTCTGTCTTGTACAAAGCAGATAAATTCCACAAAGCATCCATACAAAGTCTTTTTTATTGGTTCATGAGGCATCCTCAAAAACTCACAGTTATGATGAGATTCTTCTTAATGTCCAATCCTTTGCATATCTATCTTAATAGGTAAAAAGTTTTAAAAAGTGTGATACAAAAAGAAAAGACTTTTCTCTGTTTCTGCTGAGAAGAAACAGAAGACTCTATATTAATTTCAAGGATAATGATATTTATCCTGTCTATGATAAACAAACACTTCAACTGTCTTTGCCAAGTTAAATCCCAAGGGTCTATAATACAAAGAAGACTGATTAAACTGTTTTGAAACCAAGGCAGAAAAAAATTGATCAAGTCATTCCTTGTATTTCTGCAGTAAAATTGATTAGTAATATATTTAGTAAATTGCACATCCCAAATCTGCTTGAATTTATTCTGGCCCATTCTAAGGATTGCTCAATTGTGCCACAAAGGCAAAGCTATTGCCTGAAAAAAGATGGAAAAGTCCCTTTTTGGATTATGCTCTTCTGTCAGGAAAAAAAACCCGTATCTTGAAACATTTGAATGGCTCAAGTTTCTGTATTGTTGAGAAATAAGAAAAATACAAGTAGAAAGAGGGAAACTTGGAAGAAGAGTACATTTGGATCAGTGGAATGAAAAAGTAGAAGAAAATCCCATCTGATAAAAACATTGTAACTTCAGAAGCAAAGCACGAATCCTTCTTTATAAAGAAGGGGATGAAGAGGATTCATAAGTTAAGCATTCATGTGAGAGAAAGGTAAGTGACATTTATTCCCCATTAAACAAAATATTAACTGTACCCAGGGAGGAAATTCTTTGCAAATATTATTCTCAGGAGACGGAATCTAGCAAAACCTTAAAGCTATAGTAGCAGTGTAAACCAATTGAATCTGTACTTAGAATTAGGGAGTGAGTTTTAAACAAGATATTTTAAAGAACACCCATAAATCCACAGACCCATCCAGTTTTAAAATCTCCTTAGAAATTAAATAGTGTAAGTTTGACTTCTAAACATATTAACTTTTACATTGGTACCTAACTACTGTAGTATGGATCCTAATTTCAGTCTACAAAACATCTAAGCTTGGGGACTTCCGGTTTGAGCTTCTTCAGCGACAGACCGAAACCTCGTCTCTGCGAGGCTTTGATCCTTCCTCACCACTGGAGCACCCTGAGCCAGCTGGTTTCAGGGCTAAGCCACCCCGTAGAGGTGGTGAGGAGTGGGGAGACTACCAGCAGGGTTGAGGAGAGCCGTATCTCTCCTCCCTAGCCGGCCATTACTCCCTTTCCCAAAGGCGGTTGCAGCGGTGGTCAGAAATGGCCACCACAAAGAACTCCACCAGAAAAGAATGTGCAGGAGGAAGATAAGAAGAGAAAGTTTTGGTTGACCGGGTCAAACAGCAAAAGCAACAAATAAGGTACCCTGGAACTGAAACTGTTAAAAACCAATAACATTGTTCCCTAAGAAGATTTTTAAGCTGCGAAGGAGAGAGAAAAGGGGAAAGGTTTGGTTTTCTCCTTTTCCTATACTGACAGCCAAGAGACTTAAGCAAGAAATTGGAAAAAAAATCCACTTTGACATCAATAGGCATTTAATGCTGAAAATAAAAAGTCAAAGGGATAATAAAGATTTCTGAATAATTAAAAGCTTTTGAAAACAGGAAATGAGAGAAAAAGAATAAAAGGGTAGGATCTGAAAGGGAGGAGACTGCCTGGAATTAAAAAAGAACGTACAGCAAAATCTCAACAAGACTTCCAAAAGATACATTCTAACTGAAATATCGCAACAAAAACCCCAGGAAGAGAAAGTTGAAAAAGAAATAAGAAGATATGACTCGGGACTATCTGGATTACTTGATGATTTCTGGATTCTTGGTTATTGTTTTGAATGACTAAAATCAATCGGGTGGTTGTTTAAAACTTTTTAAAATGGCTCCACTTTTAGAAGAACTGAAAATGGAACTTAAAAAGTACAAAGAAGATGCACAAGAAGGGAGAGGTTCTTTGGGCTTCATATTTCAGTTTTTAGAAATGGAGATTTGGAATTATAAGAAACAACAAGAAATGCCTGCAGAACAAGAAGATTGCGACAAAGAAGAAGCCATCTTTAATGAACAAGTAATCTTAGATGGGGGAAAAAAGGAAAGCGGGGAAAGAGAATGGAAAGTTTAAGATTGGGAAAAACAACTCCAAAACAAATAGAGTGAAAAATAAGTATAAAATCAGAAAGCAACAGAAGAGGGAAATGCAGAAGAGAGAATTAGAACTAGAGAGACAAAGGGGTAAAATGGGGAGGGAGAAGATGAGAGGGAAGAAAGAAAGGAAAAGAAGTTATAAAGGACAGAAGCAAAATATAGAGAAACAGGGCCTATTTAGACATAATGGGTGAAAACTTAATAGAAAAAGGGATTCTGCAAAGGTACATAAGATAGTATGGTTATATTAGAAGCAGAAATAATTTTAGAAAATATGAAACAATGTATGATTAAAATAGTGTGTATTATAAGAATGTACCAAGCAGAATTCAATTGGAAGTTATGTATTATGTATTATATTGAAAGTCATCAACTTAAGGTATAAGTTGAATGGATGTAATTAAAAGATATAAAGATGTCATACTCCAATTAGTAACTACAAGAGAAAATTTGTTTAATGAGAAAAGATAATATGAAATTGAAACAGAACAGACAAAAGTATAAATATAATGATTTGAATTGAGATGAGATAATCAAAATAAAATTGAGAAAATTAAAAGAGGGGAAAAACTATATAGAAAATGTAAAATAGTATAAGATATGGAATAGAATACAAAAAGGAGCATGAAATTGAGTTTTGTGTCTGTATAAAGAAATTCAACCCGGGACCATGCTATTTTCAAAAAGGATGTTTTACTTGTATTTTGTGTGTGAAAACCCAAATAAAACTTTATTAAAAAAAAAAAAAAACCCAAGCTTTAGTTTTGCAAAATCCAGTTGACAATACAGATAGTCTTCATTCACTTATAACCACAATTGAGCCCAAAATATATGTTGCTGACTGGGAAATTTGTTAAGTGAGTTTTCCCCATTTTATGATTTTTCTTGCCGCATTTATTAAGTGAATCACTTCAGTTGTTCTAAATTAGTAACTCCGTTGTTAAGTGAATCTGGCTTCCCCATTGACTTTGTTTGCCAGAAGGTCACATAAGGTGATCACATGACCCCGGGACACGGCAGCTGTCATAAATAGAACCAGTTGCCAAGCATCCAAATGTATCCGTGGGATGCTGCAATAGACATAAGTGTGAAAAATAGTCATAAGTCACTTTTTTCAGTGTCATTGTATCTTCAAATGGTCACTAAATGAACTGTTGTAAGTCGAGGACTACCTGTATCCAGTTTGACAGCAGGCCATGGAAGTCAGATTCTTTACTCAGCTTTCTTTTTGATACATTAAGAAATGTGATTGTCCATCTAAACCACGGGTGTCAAACTCGCCGTGTCAAGTTGCCATGACGTGACATTTTGTCACATTTTCCTCATCCACTGAGCTGGGGTGGGTGTGGCCTGTGCTTGATGCATGTGGTCCGTGGGCTGCCAGTTTGACACCCTTGATCTAAACCAGGAGTCTCCAACCTTGGCAACTTTAAGACTGGTGGACTTCAACACCCAGAATTCCTCAGCCAGCTTTGCTGGCTGAAGAATTCTAGGAGTTGAAGTCCATCAGTCTTAAAGTTGCCATGGTTGGAGACCCCTGATCTAAACAGTGCTATTTTTCCTCTTTTTTAGCTTGCATTATCTTTTGCTATTGTAATTAAAACTTTTCACCGTACGATTTTTAAAACAAGAAGAGTGCTAATAAATATATGCAGTCAGACTGCTAACAGGAAGGAGGCGGCTAGCCAGTGTATTGTCCTGCAGGTCATACTGAAAGGATTCAGTTGTTGGAGAAGGAATAGTTAACCTAAGAACATATTTATGAGGGAAGTGATCTCCTGGTAGTGCCCTAGATGAACATGTGATCTGGATGTAATAAGCACACTCAGTGCCAGGGCATACTCACAAACAATTTCAGTCTCTCTTTCAGGCTACAGGGAATGGTTCACAACCTTTTGGCTGGCCACATTGAGTGATGAGGAATTGTCTTGGCCACATATAAAATAGATAACATATTTCATAATATAACATATTTTAACATATTTTTTATTATTTTGTGGGGCCTCATTACCAATTGTACAGGGCTGCAAGTGGCCAATAGGCCGTGAGTTGGAGACACCTGCTATAGAGCCACACTGAAATTGTCAGAATGAAGCTGCTGGTAGGAAACACCACAAAAGCATGCTTGTATTTTCAACTTCTGTTCTCTGTGGCACATGAAGAAGTGGTTTGCTCTGAAGATATGGCAAGAAAATGAACATAGTTTCTCAGCCGTGGCAACATTAAGATGTGTGGACTCCAACTCCCAGAATTCCCCAGCCTGGCTCCTATGGCTGGGGAATTATGAGAAATGAAGTCTGCACATCTTAAAGTTGCCAATTAAATTAAACAGTATTTAGTGAAATATATATTACAGTACAAATTTCATCCATTGAATTCTATTTGGCTCACCAAAATTTTAAAATAAGAGAGAAGAATTGTCCATTCTGAGGCCAGGCAATTACAACCCTGCTTCCACCACCACCCCCAGGCAGTTCCCGCTTTTTTCCTCTGTGGAAAACGTCACAGCACAAGTGTTTTCTCAAGAAGTCAAACTGAGGCCTTCGCGTGGAAGGTGGAAGCTTCTACCGCTCTCATCTTTTTTTCGCGCATGTGCTGGTTGTACTTGTTCATTTGGTGCTAAAAGACTTCCCTGCACACTGCTGTGAATACAACCGCGTAACGTCGGAACTTGGATTATTTTTTTTAGGTCCTCGTGAAACCATCACTAAACTTTCCCTATACTGAGATGCCTCGGCAGGCGAGTCAACGTCACTTATGGCTACATGAGTGTTCCCCTCCCCCATTTTTTTACCTCTCTCTCCCCCATTCGCCAACCTGGCCGGGCAGACAGTTCCTCTCCGTTCCCAATGCAAACGGGGTCCCCCTTGCCTTCCCTGCCCGCTGCCTGACCTGCCGCTGGAAACCGGCGAGGCAATTCCCGAGGGCCAAAGAGCTCCGCTAATCGGGTTGGCATCAGGCAGCGGCCGTTTCGGGTTTCAGGAGTTGGCCCTGTGTGTGCACAGTACAAATTAGAGGCTCTCCAAACATTGGCTGCTGCCAGGGAGGCTGGCAGCCAAGCGGTGCCCCGGGATTCCCGCAATTGGCAGCGGATCCGCTCCTTCCCGGCCGGGCCTGGGCGAGGACCCGTCTCCCCAACTGTGACCCAAATAGGCCGTTCTCAAGCCAGATCGCCCCCCCCGCTCCACCTGCCCTTCCCAGAGCCGGGAGGGGAATTGTTCGCGCCTGGAGCCGCGAGGCTGCCAAACACAAGAGCCCTTCCCCCCCCCCCACCTTCCTCTGGGCGACTCCCTGGGCGCTGCCGCCGGAGGTTGCCAAGCAGGCAGCAGGTTTCTGGTGGTGCCGCTGTGGCTGCAGCCGAGCCGGATGGCGCATCCCAGCCGCCAGCCCAACTGTCAGAGCTCGGCTCCCCTCTGGCCTTCCAAGACCCGAGGGATTCCCGAGGGACAGCGGGGCCTCCGCTCGGCGGGATCGGGGCGCCCTGGCGCTGCAGGAGGACCTTTCATTTGTCAAGGAGAGACCCTCCCGTTTTCTCTCTGGTAACTCCCAAATCTGTCTCCCGGCGGGGTCAACGATTATGAACCGGGCGCAGCAAAAAGCACCTGCAGCGCCTGCCAAATACGTGGGATTTGGGCTCCCAACCACAAGCTCTCAGTCCGGAGAAAATTCTATTTGAGGGACCATTATCCTAATTGCAAATTTAGGAGATGGAGGGAGGTTAATGCCCACCAGAAAGCTTCAACTTTATAGTATGTTTGCATGTAAACAGTAATTGTCAGATCTTACCAGATTCCTCCCCCACAAAAAAAAACTAAAAGAAATTTGTGTTTAACATACTTTAATGTCCTATAATGGGCTTTAATGTCCTGCATCATCAATATGTTGTTCGAGTATTTTGTTTGCTCTGTAAACTGAAATACTTGCCCACATAAACGCAGAATCCTTTGTAATAAATACACAAATCGGGTTCATTTGGTAATTCGTCGCCCCTTTTTCAACTAATAGTCGTTCCGAGATAAAGTCATTGAATCACTTCCCCAGTATGACAGTAAACACGGTGTGACTCCCTTCCCATATCCTTGTTTGATTTTCAGCGACAGTCCCAATTTACAATATACGGAAATCGTTAAAATACCAGTTTACAACAGCAGATCTCAAAATCAGAGACCGCAACTATCTTTGGCATGTTAGTAGAAAGAGAATTCCACTTCAAGAGTAGACAGTCCCTGCCCAGCTGAAATTCAGCCGACTCATTCCACCGGGGATTTACAGCCGTTTTCACTAACGCCTTTTCTGAGTCAATCAGGCTATTTTGATCCAATTTACTCTTCAGTTTTTAAGGTGTCCCGACAGGGTCAACGCCAGGATTGTGTCTTTGGGGTAGGGCTGCTGGAAGACTTCAAGATGGGCTAAAGGAAAGCTGAACTCCCTGTTGTCTCCTCTCCATCAATCAGGTTCCTCTTCCAGCGGAGTCCCGGTGCCTTTTACCCGGGGAGATCAGGCGGTCGTGAAGCTCACTCTTCCGACCCACTTTTTCAAGGTTCCCAAGCCCCGTTCCCAAGCTGTCTCAGGTCAATTGTTCTTTTCCCCGCTAATGAACAAATCTGTTTCAAGACTATCTTACCGCTTGCCTCTCCTTCCGTATGAAATGAAACGGCTCCAAGTCATTCATTTGTTGAACCGAGAGTCACCCCATGTTTCGCATTTTGTTTTTCAGAGTAGAAAAAGTGGTGGCTCGATTTTGTAATTCTTTTAACAAGGTGGGCGGTGTGACTGCCCTACCTATTTGTAAGGTTTTTTTGAGTGAAATCAAGGAGAAACTATAATGTCCTATAATTTCTTCAAAATTATAGGACAAAATGCGGGTCTTCAGCTCTTCTAACAAAACTAAAGAGCATTTATACATAGGGTGAGATTAAAGCTACTCCGTTCATCTGGAATAAGAACTGATATCAGAGCCTTTTGCAGGGATTCCTGTCAGTTCACACACACACCACAAATGATTAATTGCGTTTATGTAACTGCTGTTTCACCCATATATATGATATAGTCTTCCAATGTTTTGACAGGTACATTGATTATCATTAAGATTTTAATACGAGTTATCCTATATATCTTATTATGTAAAATAGTGATACAATTATGTCATTAAAACTCTTCCTTAATTCCAGAACACAAACTTCTAAGGGTATTGGTTCCTTAATTATTTTCTTTCTGTAGTGGTTCTTATTTTGTTAAGCAAATATTAAATTTCCTTTAAAACAAATTAAAAATTACTACTTCTTTTTAAAAATCACTTCAATACTGAAGACACATCAATAGTCCAACTTGTAACTTTGTCTTCAGATTCTGTTCCAAATAATTTGTAAGAACCAACCTTACATTATGTGTGCTCAAATTTTCTGTGGGAGAGAAACTTCCTGAAAAAGTAAGTATGAAAGACATTTAGAAACCAAGGAAATATTCAAAGCGTCTTAAAATGTCCTAAACTTAATAACTGAAATTGTGGTGAAATGTTAATTTTAGCTCCAAATTACACTGAATTTAAAATTGGATGTAGTGGTATTATTCTAGTTTTTTAAGAAGTTCTGGTGGATGTAGGGACTAATATATCATTTTGGTCTGATCCTTAATTATAATTAATTGCATGAGAAATATAATTCAGGTTTTAAATTACTTAAAAAAAACACCCAGGTTGTAATTTAGGTATAAAAATGTCTGCCACAGCACAATTTATTTCCATACAAGGTTCATCAGGATGATTGCTGTTGATTAGTGACTGAAAAATAAATGAGGCAAAATATATATATTACCCAGCATCTAATGAGATGATCATCTCATATCTGGGCAGGATACATGCAGAACAATAGCTTTAAGTTTTCAGTTAGAGATTTATTAATGTTTTATGGATATAAAAGGCTAGCTAGACAAAAAAAAGCAAAAGTCCCAGAACTACGCTTCAGTCTGCTGGGAAAACCCCTACAATGTAGAAAGCATGCTATTTATTCTGTACAGCCAAAGAAACAAACTATGAGCATATTTTTAAGGGCTCACTTTATCCTTTTAGTGGAGCCTCTTTTGATCTGCCTTTTCTTGCATAAACAAAAATACAAAAGCTGATGCAATTTAATCTTAAGAAAATTGAGAAACTCTGGTGCTAGCTGACACTTCAGCACGAAGCATATTATGGCTTCAATGGGATTTCCTTGTAGACGCATATAATGAGTTCACAGAAAAACTAGACTAGAGGATGGTGAAGATTTTCTTTCAGAACTATACATTTGCACAAACCAATGCATTTTTAAGTAGGATTTCAGAGGATTTTGTTCTAACCAACACAAATTAACCTCTGACATTTAGTCAAAGGGTTAACATATTGTTCCTCAATTCAAGAGAACATCTCTAGCCTCCAAAAACACTCTAATGTGGCATGGTAAAGATTATCAATGCACAAAGTTGCATCCCAGCATACATATACATAATAAATCATAAGAATTAGAGTTAGAACAGGAAGCCAAGAGATCACTTTTAATGAAAACAACCATGTACAATAAAGCTCCAACTACAGCAATTCACAAACCAGCTGAGATTCAAATTCCAACCAAAAGCAAAGCTCAAAAGCTGATTCCTGGAAACAGAACATTCTCTTGTTCCATTGAAACTTCTTTGTGTAAAGTGCTTATCTGGTAGGTAAGTATGTAAGTAAGTGGGAAAAGGAGAAATCAAAGCACACACACATAAAGCAGAATAGTACTTTTGAAGACAATAAAAATGCTGTGATAAGCATTATTCACAAGAAGAATTTTTTTTTTGTTAAAAAACAAACCGAAAAATACAAGTTTTGTACATGTATAACATTGATGTGTTGATAGGCTGAAACTTATTTCCCAGTAAGGGTCGAAGGGGCAAAAAGTTTACACCTCAGCTTCAGGAACTTACGCTCTTTACCTTCTGGTGACAAAGTTTTCAATCTGACATGGAACACAAAGCAAATTTAAACCCCAATTTCTTTTTTAATCTCCACTTATTTGTCTGTTTTAATTTTTAAAACAGCCCCCTCCTTTTTTTTTTTTTTTTGCTTCCTCTGCCATTGGTACAACAGGTTTGGCCAATTGTTTCTTCTTCATTCACAAAATGAAGAAAAATCAAATTGCATAGAAACTGAGAGTTAACTGAGCCTCTAAATAATCATGTACACCTTAGTTGTAATATTCCTAATCCATAGTATGTCATTTTAAATACTTTTTAGGCCTTGGGAAATTCATGTTTCTCTAATATTAAACATTAACAAAATTACAATAACAAAAATATAACAAGAACAATTTTTAATCAAATCGTTAATCTTAATATCATGACATTCTGTTGAAATCATGGCATTCTGTTGTTGCTTTCTTTAGCTTCCTTTTAAAAGATATCTACTTCATCCCTGTTTGACACTGTCACTTTGATCTAAACTTAACTTAGTTTGAAATAAGAAGGATTGAATAAGTTAATGAAGAATTCTGTGTTATTTAAAAGCTTGCATACCCTTAAACTTTTAAGAACATGGGGGGATCTTTATTTTACAGAACAAGAGGCAAACCCCAATCAATGGCAACATTTTCTTTGATTTTTATAGCTCATAACCTACAGTGCTAAAATGCTTCATTTGAGATATGTATATGTATATATATATTTACAAATTCACTCCAAGTATACCTCATTTTTGTACTTGCTAACATGAAAACAAGTCTCACTGAAATAACTAGGCTGACCCAGTAATGGTGGGATTCTGATAGGCATTCATGTAATCTTGTTTCTTTCTTACTGCAATATTGGTTAAGGGTAACTTATTTCCAAGAAATTCAGGGAGGCAAAATTTACCACAATTATGTATAAAGTTTCTTTTGGGACTGGAGCTTGAGGCTTGAGTGTGTGTGTGTGTGTGTGTGTGCACGCATGCGTGCTTGTGTCATTACATAGCAATTCATGTGTTAACTGAATACAGCTTTAAGTATTTCACAAAATTAACAGGATTACTTCTGAGTTTATGATGACTAACATTGAACACAGAAATTCTTACCTGGACCTGGCTCTGAACACTTTGATTTTACAACAGACAAAATACATGATAATCGTAATTATAATAATACAAAATGTTCTTTCCAAAGACACTCAGCAGCCCAGACCAATCTTTGCCCTGGGCTTATATTTTAGAGGATAGTAGGATTGTGTCAAGAGCCATACTTCTCCATCTTCCATTCTATGAATGTACCAAGGCAGAATGTAGGGAGATTTTGCCATTGGAGGGATTTGGTGGAATCTGTTCAAGAAGGGAAGAGGAGGCACTGGGAGAGGTTGTCTGACAGAGCTGCTGTGTGACAGGATTGACCGTCAGGGCAGAGATGGCAGTGGATGGTGCAATGGACGGGGTGGGCTTGATTGGCACAGGGATGGCAGGCAGTGTCTGTGTCGATGGGTGACAGATGGTCTTGACCGGCATCCCGAAAGGTCCGTATTCTCCTGGCGAAAGGGGAATGCCACCCGCGGGCTCAATCATGCCCACGTGGGGCCACACCGAGCTGACCATGGTGCTGATCTGTTGACCGGCCATTGGGTAGCCCAGGTGGTGCATTACCGAAGCCAGGGGCAACCCACCGCCCTGAATCACTCCTTTGTAGTCTCGGCCAATGAGGTTCTCGATGGCGAAGGGATGCTTGAAGCCAGGAGCCGGGCTGTAAGGCTGGAACTGAGGCAGCCTTCCTACGGCTGCCGCCGCCGCCGCCACGGCCGCCGCCGAGTCTGGATGTCCTTTGGTTGCCGCTGGAGGCTGCAGGGGAGGAGGCGGCGGCGGCGGCGGGTGATGAGGGTGGAAATAGTGGCTCAGGTGGGGGTGCAGCATCCCCCCTGCTTTGCCTGCCGCTGCTGGCATGTGGGGCTCCGGCCGCGGCACCTTGAAGCGCTTTCTGCGCCTGAGGAAGCTGCCGTTCTCGAACATGTCCCCGCAGTCCGGGTGCAGCGCCCAGAAACTGCCTTTGCCGGGCTGGTCGGGCCGCCTCGGGATCTTAATGAAGCAGTCGTTGAAGGAGAGGTTGTGGCGCAGCGAGTTTTGCCAGCGCTGCGTGTGCTCGCGGTAGTAAGGGAAGCGCTCCATGATGAACTTGTAGATGTCGCTCAGGGGGAGCATCTTCTCACTCGAGTGCTGGATGGCCATGGCGGTCAGCGAGATGTAAGAATAAGGAGGCTTCTGATCACTGTACGAGCTCTTGCCCGGCCGAGGCATGGCACATTCCTACCCTCCCTCCGGCTGCCCCCGCCCAGAAGGACCGCGCTCTAGGACCAGAAAGGGCCCTTCACCACATCAGGAGAGGGGCAGGAGGATCTGTCGCCGCTTCTCAAGGAGAACTGCTGGCTCTTCCGCACATTCAGCCGGCATTTCCCAGTTGGCGGACGCTTCGCAACTTCTCCTCCTGCCCAGTCAGCGTGCGCAACACTGGGGGCGCCCTCGCAGTCCGCTTGCCCCTCACGTCGGTTTTCCCGCCAAGCCCGGCGGC
Source organism: Pseudonaja textilis (assembly GCF_049901715.1). Lineage (NCBI taxonomy): Eukaryota > Metazoa > Chordata > Lepidosauria > Squamata > Elapidae > Pseudonaja > Pseudonaja textilis. The sequence continues at coordinate 194,544,104 of NC_141991.1, read as the reverse complement.
CGGCGCTCCCCTTTCCCTGAGCTCGAAACTAAGCCGCCTAATTCCGAAGGCGCCTCCCGCCAAAGGCAAGAAAAGGCCTTTCCTGAACTCCCTTTGCCCCGCTTCGGAGTCAAGCCCTCACCAAGCGCTTCAGCCCAGAAGCGCCAGAGTCCAGCCGCTCCGTTCCCTCCATCTTCGCCTCGATTCTGAGAGAGCAGAAGTTCCCGACGAACCTCTATGCCCGTCAAGGTGTCCTTCAGCCTTTCCCCACTTTCCCTGCCCTCACACCCGTCCCTTCTCTCCGCGAGGACCCGCACCCAGCGCCATTCCCCGAGGAAGCCCCTTCCGGGTTTCTGGGCTGTTTTCGCGGCGGCCGAAAGCGACGACCTCAGACTTGGGGCTCCGCTTCGAGATTCCCGCGGACGGCAAGAAAGAGGTCCCGCGTCTTCCCTCTCGCCTGCTTGAAGTGGAAAAGCAGCAACGACCCAACCGGTTCCTTGGAAAAAGAGGCGGACGGAGCCGGCGGAAGCCAAAGCAGGCGGTGGCCGGTGCTCTTGGGCTGAAAAGCGCGGGACCGGCCGGCGGGTTGGCTTTGGTGAGGCGGCGCGGCGGCTGGGCTTGTGGCGTGACGGAGCTTCCCAGCTCGGTTTTGTGCCGGTGCTGGCTCCGAGTCCGAGAGCCCCCCGCCTCACTCCGCTTCCCTCGCGTCACATGACTGAGCTTGGGAAAGAGACGGAGCTGCGAATGGTCGCCTTCTTCTCCCGCTCCTTCGGCGGACCAGGTGGGGGCCAGGGACGCCAGCGGCGAAGCGGGTCTCTCTCCGCTCCTCGCAGGCGGCTCGTTTTGGCTCCCGGCCTGGGAATCGGACTCAGTTCCGCCCCCAGCTCGCTCCCCCACCTAAAGCCTCGCTCGCCCTCTTCTCTGAAGACGCTCCTTGCCTGTCCTCCTTATTGCCGGCAGGAGAATGTGAGAGAAAAGACCACGCCTCTCAGGGCACGGCGGTGCTGGCTGGCTCCGTTGAAGAAAGCTTCCAAACTTTGAAAGTGGTGCCCTGCACTTTCCACTAGAGATAGGAAGGTGTTCCAGGGGTTGGGACGCTGGAAAGAGTGCAGACAAGAGCAACAAAAAACGATTTAGGGGTCTGGATGTTAAAACATACGAAGGAATTGGGTAAGTCTTACCGACTGAAAGGAAGGACGAGGAGTGACGCGAAAGCGCTGTTCCAAAATTTGAGGGGCTCCTACAGAGATGAACCTATGTTCCAAAGCACTAAAAGGCAAGGCGAGAAACAATGGTTGAAAACTAACCAAGGAGAGCTAAGCAAGCTAGAACGAAAGACAAACTTTCTAAGGGTGAGAGCAATCAACCAATGGACCAGCTTGCCTTCAGAAGTTGTGGGTGGTCCATCATGGGAGGCTTTCAAAAAGAGACTGGACAACCATTTGTCTGAAATGGTATAGGGTCTCTTGCTGGAGCAGGGGTTGGACTAGAAGACCTCCAAGGTCTTTTCCAACTCTATTAGTCTATGTTCTAAGTTTGCCTTAGCCTCAGAGATCCTTGGCCTTGGCTGAAATCCATTTATATGGGGTTTTTTTTGCGATGAGTGGCACATTCCAGTTCCCATCCTACTATCTTTCAGCTAAGAGCCAAGCGTTCAATTTGTCCCAAACAAGTAGCACGATCTTGCACCTTTCCTCAACTGAAAAGAGGAAGGCTGCAATTTCTGGTTATTAGAAATAGAATACAAAGATAGGAAAACGAAAGTTGACATCTCCACGGTGGCTGTTGTTTATACTTGCTTTGACAGTCATAGAGTACAATGAACATGAAGCGCCTCTAGGTTAGCATATCGGGCCAATAGGGAAAGACTTAGCCTTTGGGTAAATCCTGTTGAAATCAATTGGACCCTGATTGTAAAGCAGCCTTCCGCTACTGAGTGCCGTCTGGAGCAATTAAAGCTAGAATTTATCTGCGTAAGGGAGACGGGGAGTGCTTTAAAATAATAGCATTTAGGACTTATGGATAAAAAAATGTGATCTAAGACTACCTGGAATTGATGCAGAGAATCTTTGGAATTGCACCTTATCTTCTCTGAAAGGATATCTTACGTTTTTAGGCTTGTAGGCTAAAGAGTGTCACATCCCTTGCCCCACCCTAAGCAGACATTGAAAGGAGCGCCACTGAAATGAGGCTGCTTTTCGGCATTTCTGGGGGGAAAGTGTATTTCTTCTGAGCGGAGTGAATGCAGTTTTGGATAGTACCTAGAGCCACTGAATCAGCACCGAGGAACGGGCAGAGTCAAAAGGCACGGAGAGGTTTCTTTCAGCGCAGCGTCCAAGAACCGCCTGGCCCGTCGCAGCGTGAACAAGAGCGCAAAGGGCAGGTGCCTTTTTGCAGCCCGGAGCTGAGACTCCCCAGCGAGGGATTTTTGGTGGTCAGAAAACAGTTATCCGGATCCGGAGAAGAACGTGAAAATACCTTGACTTGGGAAAGAAAGGCTTGAAATTGCTGCGGAATTGTGTCGCTGCCTCAACCCTGAGCGATTCGCACCATTACCCGTTTTTCGAGCGTATTGAAGTCGCCCTGCTGAATCGGTCGTGAAAGGATGATCCTAAAAGTTTGCAAGCAAAAGTTAACAGACCCAGAACATAGCACGTTTTCAAGCAAATGAAAATACACAGTCACAAAACAAACCATGACCGAACAACCTGTTGCACTGTTATGCGGGGGTGGGGAACATTCGACAAAAGCGTTAATTCGGTTTTGAAA